>NC_086382.1:55752349-56067444 GCF_036588685.1 Mytilus trossulus
TCCAGTTCTTTACATTGCCCACTTGGGCAGTTTGTACTTCCAGAACTGTATGTTGTCCTCTAATACGGAATGTTTACCTCAGGTACTATGTTGCCCTATTGTACTGACTTTTGCCATCTATTTCAGTATGTTAACTTTTAGTTCTATATGTTGATATCTAGTTCCACATGCTATCTTTTGTTTTATATGTAGACACAAGTACTTTACGTTGCCCACTAGATCATCATGTTGACCTCCAGACTGTATATCGACCTCTATTTCTGAATATAGCTCTTTAGTAATGTATTTTGACCTCTTGCACAATATATTCTCCTCTAAAGATCGGAGTAAAAAAATAAATACAAAAAGCAAACAATGCCACAATCAAACAATGCCACAATTTTATGCGAGAAAGGTAATAATATGATATCACAAGTCTTGTTTCGTGACATCAGATAAAACATTCGTTTAGGAGGTTAAAACCAATTTTTAAATAGATATATTTTTTAAGGTAGAATACGTTTTATAAAAGTAAAGATCAAAATAAAATGTTATCTTTCATGAATAAAAAAAAAACCTGTGATGCAACGTTGTCTGTTGACGAAAGTCAGTGTGTTTTTATTAAAACCGGGTTGAATTAACTTTTAATATACAAAAACTCAGTTATTCTAATAGTTGATACGTTATGCAAAGTATGTGTGATATGTCCAGATTCCTTAATAGACACGTATACCATAAATAAGAAAAATAATTAAATAAACAATGACTTTTTTATAGTGGTCACTTGATTATCCAGAGAAATTAAGCTCGACCCAGAAGTTAAATACATAAAAAGTACTCAAAACATAAATACGAAATTACAAAAGCTCGACTAATAAGATAATCATGATATTATGCTTCTCAATTTTACTGACTGCATACTGCGCTCTATATAGTTTTCGTTTATTTTTATTTTTTTTCCTCTAATGGGGTGTCGTAAGGTGGCATACCAATTTACGTATATTCTGCCTCTTTTCTTGAACATTATACTAATGCAATAAAAATAGCGCTTCAGTAGTCCATATTCTATTTGAATAAATCCATTTAACTTATTTTGTTAGAAACAGAAACTAGCAGAATGTGTGTGTTAAACCAGTAAAAATAGTTAAACCATTGTGGTGACGTCAGCCTATTTATTTACCGTGGATCCTTTTTCTAGAATCAACGCGTCCTTAATTCGTCGCTGAAATGGACTCAAAATTTTATATTCTTTTGTTTCATTTGTGTGCCTAATTACATTAAGGTTGAATTGTCTACATTATCACAATAGTTTAAGTTATAGATACAATGGATAAGCGTTGATTCATGATAAACAAACCACTCGCCCTGCGCTTCTCTAATGTATCTATATCACATAATTGTTCGTAGTTGTGACTAGTCACGTCACAAAGATTTCAATAAAACCATCATATAATTGATTAATCACTTAATGAAAAGGTATTTGTATCTGTTACGTAATAAGTATGACAATGTACCGAGTGTCTCTTCAAATTATTCAACATCCTTTGAAGCAGCACATTAAGTTTGAGCATTTGGTTGATGTAACAGTTATTCCACTTAACGGAGAATACTTTAAAATTATATTTTACTGGGAAAAGTATATTCCATTGAGTTGTTGTATAATCATTTCAAATTTGTTGTTTTGTGACATAGAAAACATTTTACAGACGAATTAAGTCACATGGTACCCCGGGTTAATGAAGACAGATGGAATAAAACGCGAACCATGATGTACAAACCCAGAAAAAAATTTGACAAAATACAGTAGCTCATTGTTTACGTTTTTTGGAGGAGATTTCATAATCTTGACATTTGTAATCTTGATCCTTAACAAATAAAAAGCAAATATTGATATTCTAAGGGTTGTGAAATCTGTATTATTTATTAACGCGAGAAATAGATAAACAAAAATGGAAGTTGTTGTGTCCATTTAAATTTCCATATATCGAAAAATGCAGGGCAAGTTTTAGGAGAAAATGACCATTAGACCAATGTATTCAACTAGGTATATTTACAGACGAATTAAGTCACATGGTACCCTGTGTCTATGAAGGCAGATAGAATAAAACGCGAACCGTCATGTCCACACCGAGTAAAATGTTGACAAAATACATTAGCTCATTGTTTACGGTTGTTTTTTTTTGTGTTTGTAATTTTGACTTTTCTAATCGTAATCCCTCATCAAGTAAAAAGCTAATATTGCTATCATAAGAATAGTAAAATCTGGATGATTTATAAACGCGAGAAATATATATAAAAGTGGAAATTGTTTTGTCCATTTCCGTATATCGAGAAATGAAGGGCAAGTTTTAGGAGAAAAATAACTACTAGACAAATGTTATTCAACTATGAATATTGTGATATTTTTTATATAATACATATATCTTATACTTTTGTGGTTCTTAAGATATTGGAAATCGTCTACATTCTTGCAGACTTGCTATATTTTACACATCAAGTGCAGTGAACGCAAAAAAAGTAAGTCCCTAGGTATAGTTTTGTGTTAAGTACGATGAATTAATGAAATTGCTTGGAAAGACACTTATAAGCTTAATAAAAGTACATGCATGCTACTTTTATTTATACTATTGTCTCGCCTTTTTTGAATTGATTTGTGGCGCAAATAAAATGCCAGCTGAACAAAATGTCAGACACTGTTATGAGGTTTAACCATTATTAAGTTTTGCAGTAAACGTGCAGATAAAGTAATTGCATACAGCTAACAACCAGTTGTATCATCATGTACTTCTATCACGAGGCACATTTAAATCTTGTTCTGCTAAACATTATAGCATACCTTGTGCATTGTTGAAGTATTTACAGTATATTTATTTGTTTATATCAATGCCATATCAAGGCTCTTCTTCGTGAATAGTTGTTTCATTGGCAACCAGTTCACATCTTCTTTTTTTACAATGAGAAAAAGTCCTCCTACAAGCACATACTACTATAAAGTATAAGGGTTATAACTAATTGCTCGTATGCTCTTGACTACTTATGTTAACTTCTTCTCTGTGCGTGTGTAATATAAATCCTTACTGGAGGTTTTTGTTTTTACCCTAAATATTTACTTATTCGATTATTCAAATGTAAAAAATAAACAAAATAATAATGTTTCCAACTTTCTAAAAGAGGCATGCAGTAGTTGGGGTTATTTATTTTAGTGTTTGCCTTGATCTCATCTTTATCAAAGGCCCTAGATGTATTTATGCAACTTTGATACATTCACATAAAGTTAAATTCATATCATACGACCTGGTAGCTATAAAACTCGGTTAAATCCAGGATGTTTAACATTAGACAGTTCTTGTACCAATTCAGGAATATGACAGTTGTTATATTTTTTTTATTTGGATATTTGATTAGAGACTTTCCGTTCCGAATTTTCCTCTGAGTTCAATATTTTTTTGATTTTAATTTTTCTCTTGAATGACGATATTATCATAAGGATATTTGTATTGTGCTTTACGTTGAGTTTATAATTTATCTTTTCGTCTCATAAACTTTATTTATTGACAAGGAAATAGGTAGAAATGGCATTGTTTTATTTTCAATATTCATTTGTATCAACGAGATCGTGTAAATGTTCACATTATCATTGATAAATCATAATACTATAGTGAAGAATGCCTATAAACAAATTTCATCATTAACAAAAGTAATTCCAAAAGAGAAGATGTTTCTTGAGCTGTAAATTGATATTTTGTTTATGATCTTTCCAATACATTTATGTCGTCCTTAATCAAATTTGTTAGTTATGTTCTTGTTTTGTCTGACATATGTTATATATTGTGTTATATTATTGGATATCAATGTTCTTCCTTATTAATACAATGCTTATCAAGTATTCCCTTTACATTGATACATTTACAATATTTTTTTAAAAAATCATAAAAGCGTTCATTTATTCATCGTTGTCTTTATAATAGAGTATACACGACTGTCATACAAGTGAGAGGTTTAGGTAGCAATAAAACCAGGTTTAATCCACTATTTTCTACATGATAAAACCTTTACAAATTCATATATGAGAGTTTTGTCATTTCGTTTGATGTTTATGAGCTTCTGATTTTGCAATTTATTTAGAGATTTTCCGAGGTCAGTATTTTTATGATTTAACTTTTAACACCCTTGCTCACAAACACAACTATCTTTTATTGGCACAAAAGTGACTTTTGAAAGAAAAAACGTTAAACTAGAATGTAAAAATTAATTCCATTACGGCTGTCTTGTATATATTCACTCCTATGATTTATTCAGTTGATTGAAATGTATTTGCTGAAATATGTTATGGTTCGGATTTTGTAAATGACATATGTCTAACTGTTAAATTGGAACTGAAGGGATACTGCAGATTGTTGATAATGTTTATCAAAGTAGTTTTGGAAAGTATTCGTTTCAATTTGTTTGATTTGGATTTGTTGTTTTAAAAATTAATTTCGTCTCTCCATATTAAAAAAGGACTTGGATGACCAGACAGACTCTTTTAAATTTCGACCCCAGGTTATTGACTCTACAAAATCTATTGATGTGTTCCAAATGCAATACGTTTTAACGTGCATTTTTTACGTCTTCATAGTGATGAATAGAAATTGTACATATTTAAAATCATCTAGACTTCTTAGGTTGAGCTTTTTGAAAAATTGGAAATTTTACACATTTACTATGTCCTGTAACGAACACTAAAAAATACTAACAAAGATGTGCAAAGATATGACAAAGTTGATGTTTGCTGCGTACATGTAAACATTATTGTCAGTTTTGTTATGTGTTTTTCTATTTTTATCTTACACGGTTAATAACATCGTTTCAATGTATGAGTTGTAAAGAAAGTGATGTGGATGCGCTTAAACAGACAATACAGAAACTGACCTAGTTTTTCGTCCGACATCTTGGGATGACCTTGAATGCAGTTGCGGTCATCAGCTTTGCCCCAGTGATGGCTTTGTTTGAATATGTTTGTTAGCTTGTTGGTCATGAATGTTTGTCTCTAATATTTAATTAACTGTGCATTTGTATTCAGATATCGCAGATCAAATGTATTCGTTCATTGTGTAATCATACGTTTTTTGATTGAGTTAAGTCTGCCAATTGCTATTTTATCGTGTGTTTTTCTATGTTGTGATGTTATGCTATTGTTTCAGAAAAAGGGAGAAGGTTTGGATCCATTAAAACGTTTAATTCCGCTGCAAATGTTTGCACCTGTCCTAAGTCAGGAATCTGATGTACAGTAGTTGTCGTTTGTTTATGTAATATATACGTGTTTCTCGTTTTGTTTATATAGATTAGACCGTTGCTTTTCCCGTTTGAATGATTTTACACTAGTAATTTTGGGGCCCTTTATAGCTTGTTATTCGGTGTGAGCCAAGGCTCCGTGTTGAAGGCCGTACTTTAACCTATAATGGTTGACTTTTTAAATTGTTACTTGGATGGAGAGTTGTCTCATTGGCACTCACACCACATCTTCCTATATCTATTATTTGCCGTTAGTTTTATTTCCAATAGGCGACTTTTTTATTTTGTTATGTTTTTCAAATGCACTTAATTTCTTCAACGTCAGTTCATAAAGGTCATACAATTGTGACGACACAATTTCTTTGAAGTTTTGTCTAATTGACATATACCTCTGGACTATAATTTATGTCAATTGAACAAATAATGATAGGGTTGGTGTAAATCATTCTCCGATTGTAGACGACAGAGTTGTGTTTAGAAGCAATGAATGTCAGAAAATTTGTATTACTGCTTCATTAGACGTGTCTAGCTCTCATATAAACAAGCTTAACTTAATTTCATTATTTTTTTTCTATTCATTGTAAAGGTTTAGGAAGGGATTTTAATGTCTCTACAGAAAATGTATATAACTGTTTATGATTTCAAGAGTACTTGCTGAAATAATTGTTCAATTCGTTTGCAATATCATTGTTTATACTGGTTTATAGTAAACACTAATATGTTTTAACGATTTTCCTTTATTTTCTTACACTAATTTGCATTTAATAGATACTAAAAGTATGTATAATGTTTATGGCACTAAAATGGTGAAAAGATGTAGCTATATGGCGCCTATCTTCAAAAAATGGTTACAATTTTTTTTTTTAATGCGCTACTATTCAATGAACACTTAAACAAGTTAAAAACAATAATGAAGATAGTCGTTATCCAACACGTCAGTACCGATTTCTGAAAATAGCAGATAAACATTTAGAAATAGCACTTTAAGTGTTGGAATGTGGTAGTTTTAACAAAACATTTCCTTGAGAAATAAAATAATCTGTAGCACTTTAATGATTAGTTTAGTCGTTTGAATAAATTTACTTTACAAATAAGGAGATTTGATTGCCAACGAGACAATTTTCAAGCAGAGTTTAAACTACACTGTTCTTAATTGACAATTTTTTTTCAAAGCAACTTCTAGTAAAACATTTTCATATTCATGAAAAGTTTATCGAATACTTATATTTTTTTTGAACTAGCAAAAACAACTTAAGTTTTCTCTGTTTTTATTATTTAACAAAAATGATAGAACCACTTCAATCAGTCAAAACTTATTTTATTCATATGAGACCGATTTGGTTTCTTGAGAAAAAAATATTTATAAAAGAACAATTTTTAGAAAGATTTGATATCAATTATGTCACCACTTACAGTCCGGATCCCCAGGAGCAGTAACGTCCCAATGTTGTAAAACTGAAAACTACGCTTTACAATTTTCATGCGTCGTCTCTTATATATTAACAGATTAAATTTCTTATGTATATTAATTGAATTATTTTGCATAAAAAATAAGCTAAATGTTATCATACACTAAGTACTATGTCAATTTTCTTCATAAAATAGTTTTTAATATAGTTGTACTTGTTATATCTTACATAAAGTACAACTTTTCCCTAAAACAGATAGAAAGTGTAAAGCCTGAGATAAGTAACGGTCAATTAGCTTCTGGAGTGAAATATAGGTATTAATATTCAAGTTTAGGTTGTTATGCAATTTAAGGTAGATTCATGGTATACCGCCATCTTGCATTGTATAATCACAATACAAAATCGGTCTAGTTATTTGCCTCAATCTGCAAATTTGGAGACATATTTGCTATTCAATGGTTAGACTGTTTTTCTATTTAAAGAAAACTTGTTAATTAATCGTATTATACATAATATTTTAACAAATATATTTTTTTTGGGTTTTAAAATCATTTTTTTTCAAATGAGCCATTTACGGTGAAATAACTCTTTTAGTACAACATTTATACTGGGCTAATAGGGATTTTTTTTATTTTTACTTGTAGCAAGAAAACAAGTTCCTACTATGTTTGACCTTAAGTCATATAGCAGCAACCCAATATTTATATCTTACAAGTTATTCTGTTGGCGATAAAATCATCTGAAGTTTGTCTTCTGTATTATACAGATTATAATTGTAAGTTTACAAGAGGGAAAAAAGGCCACTGTCAAAAAGGAATGAATCATGACAAAAATTTATGCAATATTTCGTATTATACTATATATGATGTGTCCCCGTCGAAAATGGATTATAAATCTGATTAAGATGACAACAAACACATTTAAAACGGAGAGACTATTGATAAAAGATGCATTTACTGATAGAAACAAGCTATACAAATTATTGGAATTACTTTTGTTAATGATAAGATTTATTTGGCGCCCTTTTATAATTCAGATGTTATAACATATTATTCACAAAATGAAAGAATTACACGATACTATTGACACAAATGAATATTCTGCATTATGGGAACCCCTGATATTGTTTAGAATAATTAATTGATGATAAATTAAACCAGTATGTAGCCAAAATATTTTTTTGTCTTTCTTCGATTATGCTTGACCTCACGGTGATATCAAAAATGACACTCTGTAAAGTCTCCAGGTTAAATAATATTTTTTTGATTTTGCAATTTCAGACATTAAATAATTTCCTTATCATGGTAAATAGTACATTCTCCTCTCAAATAAAAGACTTACTTTGCTAACTCAAGTTACTTTATATAACATTAATTACAGCAAATGCACCATGTATGTGTGGCATTGAAAGTGTAAAATTACGACCATTAGCTTAAAGTGTGAGTTTATCGAATTATTTTTTTTTATGTTCCCAGACATATTAAAACGAAAACCGATCTATTACAAACTTTGCTTTTAGAGAAAGATATTTCACGTAAAAATACACATAGCATGTTTCATGAAATATTACTAGATGTCATTTAACTCATGTTGACTACATTGAAAATATAATAACTACGTTGTAATCCCGACACATTCTTGTGGTCCTATTTTTCACATACTGAAATATTTCTATTGTTATTTTCTTTTTCGCCAATACTTGGGACAGCGGTTAGGACATCCTAGCTAAGATCATCCTCAACTAGCTTCGATGTGCATGCTGAGAAATGTTGTAAGTCGGTCCTAATTTATCATAATGTATGTCCTAAGAATGTCTTATAGGACCGATCTTAATAGGACAGTTTCGATAACATAAACATCTAAAAATGTTATTATGTAACAAAAATATTTTCTTTTAAATGAGAAAAAAAATCCTTTATTTACTTGCATATTTCTTTATAATTTAGGCATTAATCTTAATGCCTGCAAACATTTTTCATTATTTAAGCTTGAATCCTAGGATTTAAGACTAATGCCTAACATCATTTAGGCAATAGACTTACTGCCTAGGCGTTAGCTTATTGCCTAGGATTTAAGCTTAATGCCTAATTTCACTTATTGCCGCTAACATATATATCGGTATTTATATATCTTTACTTCTACATTTTCTTTTTCAGATGTGTGATGATATAAGAAAAGTGTGTTGAAAGAATTTCCCTCTTTTCCAACATTGACTTGTGCACTAGGATTTAAACATTCCTCTGAAGGTAGGTCGAAATTATTTTTTATGTCTTAATGTAATCCTTTTAAATAATAATATTCGTGCATCCTATTGCTGTCTCATTGGAAATCATATTTTTGATTAAAGGTATAGTAGCCCTTGTACATGAGACAAATCAAAACTAAGAGAATATCAGGAACTGCAAAAAGAGTTGCGTCCACATGATAAGTGTTTGATTATATATTATAAGTCTGCATTATCCTCCAGGCGATTCATCACTCAGTTTAAATGTCACAAGTGTCGACTATTCTTGCATCTCAGTTCGAAGACTGTGAACACATGTTGGGAATGTATTTCGGCACAGTTACTGCTTTAAACGGCATCAAAGTAGAATGATTGTAGAAATATTCGTACATATATAAATTTAGCTGCGGCGCCGTAGCTCTTAGGTCCTTATGTTAATTTTCTCATTTTTCAGGACCATAGAGCTACGGATTTTTCCTTTTTCAAAACGTTCGACATTGCGACCTAGGTTCAGGTGGCACTTATTTCTCAAAAATTTATTGTTTATAATCAGTGCAAAGCTTTTCAATATATACAGTTCGTTTCGTTATATTTTTATCAAGAAATGACGTACCTAAATAAATAGATAATGTTTTAATAGGATACTAATTTAATCTTGTAATTTTTTTACACTTATCAATTCACGGAGTCAAACTTCATGGCAGAGTGCAAAAACAGTCGATATACGCCAAAGAGACTCTATATTCATTTCTTAAGACAATGACACTACCCCAAAAGATATCGGTATATCATATATGATTTAAAACTGGCTGATTGGAAGTGAAACAAGCCAAGTAAAGAAAACACGTACATTCTTGGTTACTCGTTTCCTTTATTGAAGTTTGGTTGTCAGATTCTTAGAATCATTGCATGAAAGTACTTTATTATCACTGGTAATTCGATGTGATTAAAAATAATGAAAGTTCGCTTGAAGTTAATTCAATACCAGATTAATGGACTGTGTTACTTCCTATACAACTCACTAGTAAAGATAAATCACAAAGGCTTACATAATTTATTTTGTATCAGGAATGTTTTTATTTTATCAAATCTGACGACTTGTTGCTTTTATTGGAGACTGAAACATTGCTTGTCTAACATATTGGTTTTAAAGTAACTGGACTTATCACAACTTTTCCAATCGCCATTATGTATAGGACGAAAGTTATCATGTGTCTGTGCTTGATATGTCTGTCATACTTTCGACAAGTCTCGTATAGTCCATCGCATATTCATACTGGTTCTGCAGTTGAACGTGTCAAGTACGGATAACCGGACCTCGAAAATTACTTGACAGAGACCACACCATAAATCATATACTGTTCATTCATTATTATTCTTTGGAGTCCAGTGTTCGTGGATTTCGTGGGTACAGGTGAACCACGAGGTCAAATATTCAATGTATTACAAAATTTCTGTGAGCTTTGTATGCAGAGATTAGCAAACCCACGAAATGAAATATCCACAAAAATTCGGGTCATCCCCAATCCACGAAAAATTGATACCCACGAAAATAAATGAATCAACAGTAACTGTTTTTGTCATGTGCTTAGTCGTGAATTTAAGTCTTAGATATATCCATGAAAATGACAGGTTTTTTTTGTCTAAAATATTATTCGTATTGACTACACTTTCTTACTTCTTTGGTTGTATCCTAACATGATGTTGGGACCATCTTCAATATTGAACCTTCATATAAACTATGCCGATTGTCTCTCTATGTAGAATTAATACCTATACGCAATCTATTAAAGACACACTATCAATATAATATAACAATGTTAAATTTTATTGTTTTTACAAAAAAAATGATTCCTAATAGTTTAAAGCAGTGACATGGTGTACTAATGTATGCATGGGGGAAAACATATGGAATTGACACAACCCCTTAATCGCGACGTAAATGCTGATTTTTTCAATTCGTGCTCTCGCAATTTGCAGTTGTTTCTTCGAGGGAGTCCAAAAGCAAACTTATCTCATTCGTCATTTCAATGCTACAGTAGAGCTTTCATCTCAGAACAAAAGCGTACATTTAATGTTGCCTCATAGTGTCTTTTCTTACATAAAGTAAATGACTTTAGAGTTATGTTGAATAATCTCTAAAAAATGATAGGTCAATTGAAACTGACAAATTCAAATGTTAGACTTTATCAACAAACAGAACGAAAATCAAACCACTATTATGTTCCGGACTTGGTACAATAATTTTTTGGAAGGAAATTCTGAGTTAAACCTGGTTTTACAGCTATGTAATCCCCCACTTATATAAAAGAGGGACGAAAGATACCAAAGGGATAGTCAAACTCATTTATCTAAAATAATCTGACAATGCCGGGGCTAAATATGCAAGAGACAAACAGACAAACAATAGTACACATGACACAACATAGAAAACTAAAGAATAAACAACGCGAACCCCATATATAACAGTCGTGCATACTCATTGACAAATTAGGTGAGTAATTCCAACAGACATAATACGTGACAATAATTTGTATTCATCAGACAAAACTGTATAAAAATACTTCGCAGACATACAACACAAAGAATAACAATTGCAAACAACCAAACAGATAAATCTAGTAATGACGCCAACAATGTTTTTAAAGATATCATGTTGTTCAATATTGACATTATCTATTTTAGGAACGCATTTGCTAATTTTGGCGGTAAGAAATTGTTGTTAAAGAGTTTGTTTTATGAATACTCGAAACCAAATTTTCGTGTATATCATTAAACAAGAAAAAGGATATTTAAAGGATGTTTACTAAATAAAATGAATCTGCATATCATATTTTTTTAAATTGTCTTAAGACTTTTAAGGTGCAAGAAAATTGGTACCGTTAATTTCAAACTACCACTGGGTCAATGCCTCTGCTGATGGACTATTAGTCTCCGGGGGTATGACCAGCCCAGTAGCCAGTACATGAAAATACGGATTTTTTGTGTTATTAAAAATTGCTGTTACAAAATATAAGAAATTATTATAAATTAAGGAATGTATCTCCCTCATGCAAAGCTCTTATTCCTTTCACGGATTCGGTTATACGTTTTGGACCTTTAAGATTATAGCTCTTCATCTTTTGTATAAACTTTGGATTTCAAATCTTTGGCCACGAGCATCACTGAAGAGACATGTGTTGTCGAAATGCCCATCTGTTGCAAGAAAATTGGTACCGTTTATTTTGTTAAGGATGGTGGAATTTCTAATTTTAATTAAGCATAATATTTACGTTCTTGTTAAATCAATCATACGTGGAAAGAATCGGTGTTCTTTTAAAAATTTATCAAGGGGTTTAAGAGCTGTAAGTTATCCAAAAATATGACGTGTGTGTTGTTTGCGTACTGATAAGTTGTCTTTACCAGTTGTGGTTTAATTTCAAATATGACCATCATATCCTTTTCTACCAATAAATGAAATGCTTGAAAAAGTATGGATAAAACAGTCTGAATTTTGATTTTGAAATGTGATTAAACGCTTAAAAACATTAACGGGTTCTAACACAGAATGAATGTGGTCAGAGAAATTGAAAAGATTAAATTTACTTGAGACCTTCTTCGACTTCTTTTTTTATATCAACTTCTGCGCACAATTTGAGTTTGAATGTTTTTTTCTCGTTCAGCAATTTGATTTACAAAAGTCGTTAACAGCAAGCACTATCGTGAAGTGGCTTTTAATCAGAACCGATTCACTGAATATTGCCTAGCATGTACAACATATAAAGCAAGAAAAACATAAATAATTCAAAATACCTCGTTTGAGATGATGAGGTATTTCTTTAAGTGTTACAATTACTGTAGGTGAGTGCATCATGATAATTTATAACTTGGTGATAGTGCACTTAAAATTTAGAGCTTAGTATACTATTTATGTGTCTGTTTTAACCATTAAATCTTCAAATCAATCATTCATTTGTTTCTGAAGAAAAATCAAATAACAAAACTACCGAAATCCGAAGAATATGCAAAAAGTGAAATGGCAGCAACAAGTGATGAAAAAAACATCAAACGAATGGACAATAATTGTCATATTTCTGACTTGGTACAGGCATTCTCAAATGTAGACAATGGTGGATTGAACCTGGTTTTATAGCGCTGAACATCTCACTTGTATGACAGTCACATCAAAATCATTTTTTGATGCGTGAACCAAAACAGACATAATAGGTAAAATTAAAAGGAACAAATCTTGATTGCTGAACTTAAAATTGGTGGTTGGTCATCGGCCTATTGAAGTACTGGGGCTCAATAAGTATATATGTGAGGACAGACAGTTTGTTGAAATATCGATCCAATCGATTCAAGAAATATGCAGGCGATTAAAACGTTCACTACTTTTAGGATATTAACCGAATATAGTGCGATATGTTTGCCTATTCAAGATATCGCTAGAAGCTTAGTCTGATGACGGATTACTGATAACGGATTCAGAACCTCCTGCTTCTTAAAAGGGTTAAACACTTCAGTGCCCATTTGATGTCGTTGATTTCGAAGCGCTCTGACCAGTTTTGGTAATTTCAGGTAAAGCTATAATAAAGGTGTATACTTTTGATTTTCATGTATCGTTCATTGGCTTTTGATTTAATAAAATAGGTATACTGTGCGACGATGATCATGCACATTATTGGTACTTCAGGATTGTTCATAATGTATACTTCATTTGTAAATGGTTAAAATACGTTATGTGTGAAATAAGAATGGGGTGCAAGGAAGAGGAAAATGAATGTTGTGGTATTGATAATGGTTTGAGTTGAAAGTGTAAGTGGTTCAATGACTATATCAATCTCATACTACTTTTTAAAATTCTTTATAAAACATGATAACAATCCATAAAAGCTAGCTAAAACTTTTGAAAGCTCCTTTGCTTATTATAAAAAGTATTGCAGATTGTGTTTCCCAGTTACGTAATCGACACGACGTAAAAATCATATTACACCTGTCATTTTTTAGTATTATCACAGATTGTTGACACAGGTCCAGAAGACCGATAAATATGACGTTTGGTCTGATGATCAAGTCATATATATTTTGAAAAGATAAGACACATTTTAACTACTTCTGCGCTGATTAACATAGTCAGTTAATTAGACTCAATCATGATTTTTAACACCGCAGCAAGTTTTGTTCAGAATGTTCTGTTAGCGTGCTTGGAAGATTGTAAGAATCTAAAATCCATTATTTTACATGGTCTTTATATTATAGTTAAGATTTGTTTATGTCACATCTGGATATGTGTTTGAAAGCCATTGGCACATATGTCAATTAATTAAATCACAACTTGTAACCAGCTAGAGCTATGTCACGCCACTTGCGTGACTACATTCTGAACAGTCCTTGCTTAAACTTCTTTGTTAGATTCTCAACAGACATCTTCCGTATTGTATTACAAAGGAATCAGTTCCTATGCAGAACTTTATATAGAAATAATCTTCTGGATCATAGGAAAAATTTACTATATGTGGTATATAGGATGTTTTACCTGTTGATACACTTGATCACACTCTTTTTAGAGTTCATATATTTGCGTTTATCGTTAATATCATATACTATTTTGAAATCAAGGAATTTGATTATTAATATTATATTCTTGTAGCTACATACTAAGTACAACGCAACAGAAATACCGGAATATTGTGCAGGAATATTGCAATTGTTATCAAAATGTCCGTTTATATTGTTTTAGTTACAGTTCAGTGTTTATGTTGTTCCGTTGTTTTCCTCTTTAAAGTTTATTTTTCGTCGGATTTGGTTTTTTCGTTACTGAATTATGACTTTTGAACAACGGTATAATACTGTTACATTGATCAAGTCTCGTGAATCTATACGATAATAATCAAGAAAAAGTGCCACAATCGCAAAAGTATTTATTTAAACTAAAGAAATGGTAGTAAATGTAGTGTCCTGCAAAGAAAAATCTAATAGTTTGTCATACATTTTTTAGTATAAAAACTTCTCTCGAAAGAATGATAATTTGAAGGGTACTAATTCATTGGCACCAGATGTTGAAAAAAATGTCTCTTCAGTGATGTAAGTTCAATAAAAAAAAATAGAAAGAGCTTACAACCAAATACGACAGAAAAAAAATTACTTGGGTTCACGAAACCAAAAACGTTTGATTTGAAAAAAAAATTATCAAAATAAACTGTGTGTTACATGTTTATAAAAAGAGGACACATAAAATATATAATTGAAAAACATTTTAAAGATTAAGTTCCAAAAGCTCTTTTTAAGTTCATCATTGACAAAACGTATATGTTGCTTTAAGGGGTAAACCAATAAATTTGATAATAGTACATACTTTTACATATTATTAGTGGCTTCCGTATAGGTGCTGATCTTGGTTCAAATAAACGATTATTGTCGTACATATGCACCACCAGCCTAAATTAAGGAATAATCTTTGGTGAAATCAATACTTGACGTGTAAATAATAGAATGAGACATATAAATCAGTTTTAAGATGGACTGGCTATTGGATGTTCTTGCTTCATTTAATGTTAATCAAAAATTATACAACACATCACATAGTTAACATTAGATTTACAAATATGTTTGGATTAATAAGTCTATAATAACATGATATGATATAGATTTATTTGACTGACAGTCTAGGATCGAATCAGTTGTTTTTTTGTAATTTCAATAATTGTGTTGTTCATGTTGTGCTTACTTACTTTTTTATCGACAACTTAAGGTAAGGGAATAAAAAATGTGACTTATAACGAGCATTATTTGTCACTAATGAAAAATCAATAATGCAAACAAGTTAAGTAAAATATGTGTATGTATTTGTAAACCTTTGGGAGATGTCGTCTAACTTAATGAATAGTTAGTAATGTATTTCTCTGGTTATAGACTTGAAGTGAATTTGTAAGACAGTGTTTTCATATGGGAATACTTTTAACTGAAGATCTATGGATAGTTCTTCAAAATTCAATATACAATATATGTTATTTTTATGTTCTATTTAAAAGTTGTTTCGTATGATATGATAATGGTATCATTGACAAACGTATGCGTAAATTGTGGTATGAATGAGTGTAACGGTTAATCAGTTTCCAGTTGTTTTCATTTGATGGTTTATTTATTATTTTTGTTTCAAATTAAAACGAAAACATATACGTGATATATGTTTATAAAAAAACCTAAAGTTATCATGCTTATATAATCAAAGGTTAGAAAAAATAGTTTGACACATATCTGAAGAGGAATTCGTGTTAAGTACCTAGGTGAAAAATTTTAGATACTTATGTCGTAATCAGTAACTATATCATAAAGTTTTGGTAAAGTTTTTGCCATCAGATATGTAATTCAGCAGGAAATATTGACCAATTACAGTGGCTCATCCCCTCCAATACAATTCGAAGTAAAGGTCCACCAAGTGACTTAAAAACTAGTTAGAATATTTTAGTAGTAGTCAACATTTCGGTGTTGACATGAATATCAATTATGTGGTAATTTTTATAAATTTCCGGTCAAAACTTCGAATTATTCGAAAAATCAGGATTTTCTTTTTCCAGGCATACATTACCTTAGCTGTATTTGGCATTACTTTCTGGAATTTTGGATCCTCAATGCTCTTCAACTTTGTACTCTTTTGGATTTATAAATATTTCGATATGAGCGTCACTGATAAGTCTTATGTAGACAAAGCGCACGTCTGGCGTACTAAACTATAATCCTGGTACCTTTGATAACTATTGTATCGAACAATTGTTTTATCATTCCTGTTATTCTTTTGAGGATTCGATGTTTGCTTATAGACGGACGGACATAAGTTTTAATGATGCAATCCAGAAAAAAATGTAATAGTTATAAAGCAACGACAATTTAAATAAAATTTAGTTTTCAATTTTGCCCCTCAATTGTAAGTGAATAATTCTGATTTGTAAAGTCAATATTTGGAAATTCCACAGAAACAATGAAACCATTACTTCTGTAATTAAATAGACCTAATATTTGTCCTGATGCAACTTGTGATTATTTAATATTTATTTTATGAAAAATTAAAACAGCTTGTGTGTTTACCTCAAAAACATAATCAATCAATTATTTTTCAGGTTCAGTAACATGGTTAATACTAGAAGTTACACAATGTTAATCTAGAACAAAAGTTAAGATTAATTCGATATTTACACAACATTGTGTTTTCATTTGTTTTGCATTGAAAAATATTCTTACACTTAAGAGTAACACGTTTCAACGAGGGCAAAAGTAATTGAACATTTGTTAATTTTTTCATTTCTAATCAAAAGGATACATTAGACACGAATGAAAAGTAAAATACATTTAACATAATTAGGCAAATTTAAAATGTATATATATAGGTTATTATAATGCATGATAACTTGTTCTATTGTCTTTTGTATTTAGGAATTACACATCTTTCGTTTTAACAAAGTAATTATTGATAAGGATGTCATCTCCTTCGGACATAATCATGTAACAATCATATACTAGAACATGAATCAAAAGTACAATAGTAAGGACCTTTTGGCCTTATTTTATTCTAGGTCAACATACTAAGGGATTCATGGGTCAATATATTTGTATGCACTTTTTTTCAATTCAAATTAATTTGTTGACATACTACAACAAATGGTATTAAATTCTTTACATGAGTTATTATAATAATTAAAATCTACTTGTTGACAGAGTACGGGATATTAAGATAAATAAATGCTCAGGGAATTTCCAATAGCTCTTATTAATTTGTTAACATATTAAACATCGTTGAGACAAAAATCTTTAATTCATGTAATTTGATTATAAATATTAAAAATCATTTATTTATCATTCAGAGACAGAAAGTTCGAAAAAAAGAAAACTATTCATTAAAGAGGCGTTATAGGTTGGACTCGAATGTAATAATTTTATTGAAGAGCTAACTTTCCCTTTTTTATTAAGTTTAAATGCAATATCTATAGTCATCTTATAGTAAACGAAGGACGAAAGATACCAAAGCGACAAGTCAAACTCATAAATCGGAAATAAACTGACAGGTCTGCTTTTTTTAGGGTTAACATGTAGAACATTCATAATGACTGCTCTAAATTAACTTGTGTAAAGTTTAGGACTGTACTCATATGAACGTGAAATGACATTAAACCCTTTTTGTATTATATTGAAATTCTGATCAGAGTGTATCTTCATTGTTGACAAGATCATATCGTCATGACCAACAGGAAGATGTTATGCTCTGAGCTGATAAGACTTTAGTCATACACATTGGTAAATAATGACTTGTCGTTACAATTGGTATAGACGCAAAACTGTAACAGATTTTACTGTGATTCCAACATCTAAACACATGACATCACGAATCGAGCCGACAATTTTTGCAAAGAGATCTCATCTGGTAGTTTCTAACTAATGAAAACAAAGTCATTAGCAAGTCTGTCATAATCAATCTAATCAACAAGATGTGTCGGCAAGTGAAGCGTCTTCTTTTTGTAGTTTTCAAGTCAATGGCCCAAACATGCAATTTCATTTCATTTTCTCGAAGAATTGTATAACTGTTACAACTTCATGATTTTATGGTTTGTTACCTTTTAACACGTAAACCTTGTTAGTTAAAACATTCCACAGTTTTGAAATATGTGTTCTCAGTTATGCCAGTGTTGGCAAATAGATTGGATTATTGACAGTCGTAGTGACTTAATATGCCACGTAATATAATAAAACAAACCCTTTACTGTCACATTATTGATCCTAGTATAAGTGCTTTCACGTTCACTTGTATTCAACTGTCACGTAACTGTACATTTTTACCTTAAGCAACACTAGACGACTTCAAATCATGCAACCTTACATTTAAAACTAAAAAAATTCACAGAAAAGCACTTACTTATAACTGGAACAAAATGAATCGCCCAAATGAAAGATAATTAAACGTCAGATAGAATGTGTATTTGCATGATGCGTATTTATGTATCAAAAGCTAAAGTGGAAAATATAACCGAAAAAAAGATGACAAAAACAAGAAAAAAAAAGAATAAACAGTCAAATTGATATGAAAGACCTAAAAGAGAAAAGAAAAATACAAAAGGAATATTCAAACTCATTAGTAGAAAAAAAAACTGACAACTCCGTGGATGAACAACTAACCAAGCAAACAAAAGTACAGCAAACACAACATACAAAACTAAAGGCTAAGCAAAACGAACCTCACCAAAAAGGGGACTTATTTCTAAGTTAAAATATTTGTTAGAATTAGAACAACAAGTATCAGTAGGTGTCAGTTGTATTTATTTATCTTTCTTAGTTATCGTCTTATGTTATTGAAAACCCATCTGACGAAGCATATGATTTATATATAATGCCTATTTCTTTATAAAAGAGGGACGAAAGATACCAAAGGGACAGTCAAACTCATAAATCTAAAACAAACTGACAACGCCATTGCTAAAAATGAAAAAGACAAAAAGAAAAACAATAGTACACCTGACACAACATAGAAAACTAAAGAATAAACAACACGAACCCCACCAAAAAATAGGAGTGATCTCAGGTGCTCCGGAAGGGTAAGCAGATCCTGCTCCACATGTGACACCCGTCGTGTTGCTTATGTGATTACAAATCCGGTAAAAAGTCTAATTCGGTAGGTCATATTCATGAAAGGGGGTTATAGTTACGACGTAAAGAACATATCCGATATCATTTGTGAAACGGTAATTCTATAACGGTCAACCAACTCGTGATGGCGTCCGTAAACTTTACGAAGGGATGATTTCAACTTCACCATTTGGAACACTTGGTTTAATAACTTCCTTGTGAGCAGTAACCCTCTATCAAGAAAATCATGATAGGAAATGCAAGCACGGGAATATCGTATCAATTTGGGAGATATATACCCCGTATGCCGCTTGTTGCTGGAATGTTGCTTCTTAGAAATGATAAGTTCACAATTGGAAAGCTGAAATCATCTCTTTTGTCGTAAAGTTTTGTTTTCAACCGACCCTCATTGTCAATTTCCAGATAGTCAAGATATATAAATATGAACCCGACTTAACTGTATATGTAGTATCCTTTATCTCCAATTCGATGGGATAGATGTGTTTAACATAGTCACCAAATTTTGAATTGTTTAGTGAAAGAACGTCATCTATATAGCGGACAGTAGAGTTAAAGGATATTGCTAACTTCTTATCTTTCTTCCTAAGAAATTCTTGCATGAAGTCAGCCTCATAATAATAAAGAATCAATTCGGCAAGTAGAGGGGCACAGTTTGTTCCCATTGGGATGCCGACAGTCTGTTGAAAAACACGTCGTCCGAACGTAACAAATATGTTGTCAATCAAGAAATCAAGCATCTTGATAATATCGCTTTCAGAGAATTTTTTGTTTGAATTGGAGTGATTCTTTACACAGTAGGATTTATCCCTCCCTAAGACAAGATACTTGTATCTACGTTGGCCATTCTTTTTTTTATGAAGCAAAATAATACCAACTCTTTCAATTTGTCTTTTAATTTGGAATGTGGAATACTTGTGTAAAGAGTAGAAAAGTCAAATATGTTAACACTGTTACAAGATAAAAGAGAGAAAGATAGTATGTACTCTAAAAGATATTTACAATGTTTCTAGTGACATTTATAATTTCAATGTTTGATAATGAGCTCATCATATGCCGGGATTAAATTTTTCATTTACGCCGGACACACGTTTCGTCTACAAAAGACTTATCAGTGACGCTGGAATTCAAAACAGTTTAAAACCCCAAATAAAGTACAAAGTTGAAGAGTATTCAGGACCAAAATTCCTTAAAGTTTTGCTAAATACAGCTTTGATTAATACTGTTACCATCTCCGTTTGGCCCTTTACGCTAAATACTGTACATTGAACAATCGTGAGGGATACACTACCGACATACATTACAAAACTATGCTTAAATCAGTATAAATGTAAGTCTTTATAAATAATATCTATCCTAATGTGACTAATACGTCATTTCTTTTGAAACAAAGCGCTTTAGATGAAGGCGAATAGTTGCAGTTCCA
Source organism: Mytilus trossulus (assembly GCF_036588685.1). Classification (NCBI taxonomy): domain Eukaryota; kingdom Metazoa; phylum Mollusca; class Bivalvia; order Mytilida; family Mytilidae; genus Mytilus; species Mytilus trossulus. The sequence continues at coordinate 55,773,273 of NC_086382.1, forward strand.
GTAAATCAACACAAACAATTACAAAATTGACGTGAAATACAAAGACAAACTAGTAATGGTTTACACTAGCTAGCTGTAAAACCAGGTTTCATTCAATTTTTCTCATAAGAGACATTCCGTCCATATCCGTTCTTGTCGGTACAGCGTCGGTTTAAAAATGTTGAGCATGCTCAAAAATTTAAACGGACGTTCAAGAGATGAGTTAATAATTGAACGTCCGGTAGCCGTCCGCTTTATATTTGTCATTTCTGGGGGTTTTTTATAGGTGACTCCGCGGTATAAGTTTTTCTTTGTTAAAGGCCGTACAGTGACATATAGTTGTTTTAAAAGTTCTGTGTCATTAGCGTTTGATTTTGTCAAGCTTTAACGACTCTCTCTCTCTCTCTCTCTCTCTCTCTCTCTCTCTCTCTCTCTCTCTCTCTCTCTCTCTCTCTCTCTCTCTCTCTCTCTCTCTCTCTCTCTCTCTCTCTCTCTCTCTCTTATAACCCTACTTGAGTGTGGGACTTTTTTGTTTTTTGTACATATTTCTTTACCTTTTCTGTTTCTTTCATGTTACGAAAACATTGATGTGAAAAAACGTATAAGTCAAGAAAGGCTAAAGTGTGCTATTGTCTTTCGTTATAACGCTGGTTTTAACGATGTAAATTCGTTAATAAGTTAACGAAATCTTAGGACTTTTTTATTTATCAAACTAAATGACGCTAATAGGTACGGCTGATTAAGTTTGTAACAATTTAATTGGTAATTTCGTGGCATATATTTTTTTTATTCAAATAAAAGCACTAACACGAAAGGAATAAACTTCAGATATGTATGGTAACAGTGTTTTACAGTAGTATTATTGTCTTGAACATGCATGAAATATTTCCCACTGGACGTGAAGCAACTAACAATTATACAGTGGTATTTCTTTCGAAATTTTGATAAATACATTATTTTGAAAAAAATGTATTTTATGCAAGTTATTCCTTTTAACCGTTGCATATTGATGTTCTCTTTATAATTCTCGGTGTTCCCTACTTGTGATTTTTTTCATTTTTCTGTGAGATTTTATGATATAGTGTCATTTTTTTATTGATTTTGTTGCACATTGAAACAGAACATTTTGAATGTGGCCAGTTTAAATAATTATGATTCCCTAGTGGTCATGTCCGTTCACTTTAATATCTCGAAATATAGAATCTATTAACCAATGTAAGGATTCTCTGTAATATTGTGCCTTCACAATTTCTCAATATTATTTTTTAAATTCACCGCCGTCATAGTTACGATTAAATGTGCCAGATGTGTACATACAATGTAATACGGATATAATTGTTCTCTTTAAATTTAATTCCTTTTATTCCATAATTGGTTGTTTATGTCGAAATCGTTCTCTATACGGATATTAAGATGAGGAATTTTTGATTTCAATATCTAATCTAATATATAGATTATTAAGTTTGTGGAACTCTAAGTTACAAGGAAAAAGTAAAATCACAAAAATACTGAACTCAGAGGAAAATCAATTAGGAAAGTCCATAATCACATGGCAAAATCAAATAACAAAACGCATCAAAAACGAATGGACCAGAACTGTCATATTCCTGACTTGGTACAGGCATTTTCAAATGTAGAAAATGGTGGATTAAACCTGGTTCTATAGCGCTAACCCTCTCACTTTAATAACAGTCTCATCAAATTCCGTTATATTTACATGATGCGTTAAATAAACAGTTACAATTAATGAAATAGTCAAAATATGGGTACATCAGTCATCATCGTATAACAATTTTAAAAGGGGACAATTAAACTGACACAAAAACATCTTCTATCTACGAACACATTTTTAAAATGGCTGTCACAAATTACTACATTGTGCAATTTATTTAACAGTATTAACAATTTTAACACCATTTAAGATTATGTCATTGAAAGTTATCTCTTGACATCTATCTGAAATTTTAGTTTTGGATGTGAGGATCATTCTACCTTTAATGTTAAAACTCGGCTCTGTTAATTTCGGCATCGGTTTACATATTTTTCATTCATTATTGTGCCTATCTTAAACTAATTGTATCTGCTAAGACATCTGCTGTTTCATTTTTATGCAACTATTTGCCTATCTTAAAGCAGGAGAACTTTGATTAAATATAAAACAAGTTAATTGTTTGTCAGTGTCGTTCATCCTTCTATATATGTCACAGTGTTTTTGTTAGTAAGCACATCAGTGATCTATTGAACGACTTACACGACTCGTTATCTGTCACACAACAGACATTATTGGAGAAACTGAGAATTTGTAAAAAGAATGTCTTATTTGTTAAAACAAATAGATCAATTTGTTAAAGAACAAATTATTCTTAATTAGACACAATATCATTGATTTTGGTGAATGGGGTAGGGTGCAATATTGATTAGACCCCTGGGCCTCCATGTTAGTTTATTGGTGATTTTTTTCTTATTGTATCAATACAGGCATTGATCAGAATCATTTGAATACAGATCTTCTTAACTCCTACTATAAAAAGTTTTATTGCCTTTATTGTATCAAGTTGGTGGAATTAAATCTTAGAGTTCCATTGGATCTTAATCGGAGTTCTTTAATGCAATTGATTAGTCTTTAAAACATTCAATTACTAAACACTATTTACGTTACAAAGTGAGAATATTCATGGTTTTGAAGGTAAGTTGTTTAATTTTTTAAATACATATTGTTATTAAACTGTACCTAATAAAAGTTTCTAAAGCAATTAAAATCCAAATTACGAGAGAAATTAAATAGTTTTGCTTTCAATATTTAGTTCTAAGTCCAAATTATCAATAATGATTGCATGGGAATTATGAACGACTAGACATATGATATATAAGTTCTTATACTATATCCAGTTCCATTTTTTACTCTTCAATCATATCGATATATTAATTTGATTTGAAACTTTGTAGAGAAGTACACGATGCGTATTTAATATACAGGACAAAATCTGACATCTCTCTTTACACTTCTGGAATGTTTTTGTTCAGTGATTTCATTAATCCTGCTTGACAGTTTACCAGGAGAAGTAGAGAACATTAATATTGATTCCGACAGTAAACCATTTTTTTCTTAAGGACCAGACATAACACTTGAATTAGCGCCTATTGTCCGCTCAACGAGTTCTTCGGATTTAAAAACTTTAAATTTCTGACATTATGTATTTCTGTAATGAATAAGGTAGATCCAAATGGAACTGTAATTAATTTAAAGGAATCAAATTGCAGTTTTTCAGAAAAAAATATTTAACAAAAAAATATTTGATTTGTTTGTCCAACAGAAGAATGTCCCAGTAGGTCTTTATAACAGAGGTTAGCAGGTTGACTTGTCAGTTTAAAAGAAAGTTTAATTTTTTCTTATTTTTTTCCCCTGATATTTCATTATTTTTACTTTTTGCTTGCGCACCTTCGTGCACTGGTATATATCAATATCTCTTCTATGATTCATTAATCAACAATTGTATTAATAGCTTTATAAATACATTGATATATTTCCAGCGTAACAAATCAGTTGATAGTTGTTTATTGTTGTGATGTATTTTTTTACGTATATGGAGAATTACGATAAGCTTTACAGATTTTTGAATTTAGACTTTGTAACTATATTTAAAAAAATCTTGTTTGTCTCTATAGGCAGAAGAATATGCATGTTATGCCCTTTTAAGAACCTACCTTATATCCTATCTCACATAAAAATGATAAATGACAAACAATTGCTCACTATTTATTCTACAATAATTGGAACAGGATTTCCTCGGTTGTCTAAATTTGGAATAAATGATGGTTAAAGTCAGGGGATACTCATTAGATTGATTAAATGGATAATCACACGGATATAAGATTTTATTTCAATGTTTGAATCTTTATGCTTGATGATTGGAAATTCGTGTGAATAGTTCAAATTAGAACAAACACATTATTATAAACTGTTTGTAAAGTATATTTATTTCCTTGACAATAAGTGAAACCATAAATGTATAGCACAACTTATTTGTGCACGTGGATAGCCTTTCCTTCTTATGCTTAAAGCTCACTACATAATACATTGCAGCTTTGATTTGCATGTACGCATATAACACACATAGTTCTATGAAAAGCTCAAAATAAGTGATGAGTATCATTACTTTTAATATAGGATATTTTCTATGTTTGATTTTGTCTCTTTATTAGGTATTGTCTTTGAAACTTTGATTGAATTCGTCGGTCGCCTATTTTGAAGCTTTTCACAAACGTTTGTTATTGTTATGTGGTATTTGAATAATTGGTAAAGTCTGTGGTGTGATATTTTGTTTTTGTGTCGATGTTGTTTTTAGTTCAACAGTTCAACAAGTTTTTCTTATTGAAACCCAATCGAACAAATGTTTTGTATCCGTCTGGATTATTTTGCACATGGTTTATGTATTGCGGATAACGCAATTTTAATGTTTATCAAATTCAAAGTGTCTGATCAGCCATGGGTACTTTGGATTCTTTTTTCGATTTTGCCTTTTAAAAAAAAACATTTTATGTACTCTTGTTTCTTCAACATTGATACAAATAGCCATTAGTTTTTCTTGATGCATACACACAAGTTTATCTACCGGTTCATTAATCGGAAACTCTCGAATGGTTTATAAATGACCCTTAGTTACTGACACTGCAATTAATGACACTGATACCGTTACTCCATGTAATAACATAGATATTTAATGTTCCTCTATATTACCATTATCATGGGGGTATTTGTTCGGTTTATCACACAAATCATCATTACCACTACAACACTGTCGCTAACATTAGTCACGTAGAAGTATAAAATTGACCTGTAACTTAAACCAAAACTCATTTTGAACAAACATTTCAAATAGAATACTTAAATGATTAACTGATAAACACAGCTATTCTATTTTTGACTTGAAAGCGAAATATTGTCCAACTTATAAGTGTAAGTTCAAATAGTTTCATCCATTTATTCTAAATGAATTAATTTTGTTGATAATAGAATATATATGACCGTGTCATCAAACACCAGTGTGTTTAATGACAGTGATTGTATGTACAACAAATGTATCAAATGACATTGTTAATATTCACATACATATAGACAACTGTCTTTTTTTTACAATGTTGGTGACCTCTTGATGTCTATTTGATATTTGATTAGGGTCTTTCTGTTTAAATTTTCCATGGAGTTCTATTTTACTTTTTATAATCTTCCTCTTCTTCAGAGTGGCAAAATCATTGAATTTTTATCTAACTGTACAGGTTATCCGATTTTCTTTAAATATTTTTTTTCACACATATGCAGCCGAAATGAATGCTATTTATCCTCAATTACTATTCAATATATTGATGCTACAATTCATGCAATTGTATTGTCCTTGTCAAACTTTATACGAAGTTCTAATCAATTTCTTCCAGAAGAAAAATATTGACATAGTTGTAATTAGTGTTTATTTCTTTTGTAATAGTATTGAGATTCCACTTATTCCATTGTTGAAATTATTTAGAAGCCTTTAATTCCGTCTTCTTCTTCAACGCCTTATAGAAAACCAATCCATTGTATAGGTTTTTTTGGTTCATTTGTCTCAAAAAGTTTTTATTTACATTTTACCCTTTTTACGTAAATTTGTCTATGACCACACAACTGATATTCTTCACATCCCAATATTGATATTATAGTTATTGTCCTTTAAAAGAATGCACTCAATAAAATGCGTACTAAGATATAATTCTTTTGCTGATGCCCGTGTACTAAATGCAGGAATATACCGGTTCTAGTCAGGAATGTGAATGTTTTTCAATTCGTGGGATGTGTATCAGTTTTAGACTTTGACATTTCGTACATGGCTTTCTCTGTTCGGATATCCCTTTACGTTCTGTATTTTTTGTTATTTTATGAGAATGATTATGTTCTGGCTTGATTTTATTGATACAATTTTCTTATGTATCTGATTTTGATTGTTTTTTAAACTTTTGTTTTCATATATGAAGGCTTCTTATGAACGTAAATAACAACTCCTGCTAACATATATGCTATTAATGTAAAAATGGATTGATTATAAAAACAAAAAGATGAAAACCTGTAAAACAAAAATGTCGCCATGTTATGTTGTACGTTTGCAGTGAATTCATTCATTATTATTACTACCAACTATTGTTGATTAAGGAAACGTCTATATTAATGGATACTTCCTGACATTTACTAAGTGTATTTTGTTGAACATAAAATTCGTGGTTTCTATATAATTACTTAATCAACGAAACCCGATACCCGAAGAATAATAATGAATTCACAGAATTAAACAAACATGGAACGTATTTTATTTCAATGCTGGTCTTATGATGGTACAAACTGGCATGCTCATGTATGTCCCTTTTTTTTTATTAGTGAAGATTGTATCAAATATTGACTAAAAAACCTGAAAATGAGTTTTTTTGAAAGGAAACTCAAAGTTAATAGGAGTGTAACTGGGAGACATATATTTTCTATCTGTTGCTCTGTAGAAATGTTTTATCAAATGTTGAAGCGTTTTGATTTTTTTGGCGCGAAAAAAGACGATCGTGATAATCTATAATCACTTGCAAGATCTGTTTGGAATTTGATGCAATTGTCATACAAGTGATACGATAAGCCAGCTATAAAACCAGGTTAAATCCACCATTTTCTACATATGAAAATGTCTGTACCAATTTTTAATTTTTAATTTTTCTCGGAGTTCAGTAATTTAGTAATTTCCCATTATGTTATATCTAATTATTAGAATAACTACTCTTTACACTATTGTTTCAGATAAGAGTAAAGGTCGATAGATATAAAAACGTTTAAACTAGCTGCATTTGTTTGCACCTGTCCTTAACCTTGAATCTTTTGTTCAGAAGTTGTCATTTGTTGATGTGGTTCATAGTTGTTTCTCTTTTCCTGTTTTTTATATAGATTATACCGTTGGTTTTCCCGTTTGAATGGTTTTACACTTGTATTTTTTTTCTGGCCCTTTATAGCTTGCTGTTCGATGTGAGCCAAGGCATCGTGTTGAAGATCATAATTTGACCGATAATGGTTTACTTTTAAAAATTATGACTTTTTTCTCATTGGCACTCATACCACATTAACAATTAATTAAAAAGAATTTCCTAACGTGACTAGTTGAGTATGCTTCTTTGTTTTAGATGCATTGGTATATCGTTGGGTAACAATATCATTTCTTTGAACTAAAGTAATTAAATTGGCTACTAAATAACAATATCACAATGGTTTAAAAATTATTTTTCTTCAGTTGTTATTGTTACTGCATGTCTTCTTGTAACTCCTCACCCATTATTGCAGTCATGAATTTAAGAGTCAAATTTGAGCGAAAGACCACCATCGATACGATGTGAACGTTTCGCATTTCGAATTTTATATCACTAGTTCTAATAATTAGAACTTGTAAATTTATATCAATTCTATAACAGAATATTTGAGGTTCCCTTTATATATAATAAAATAACATTATACTCCTTAAACACGTTTGAGTACTTAACATGATTTTATTTTTTCAAATTAGTATCAAATTGAACACAAAGTACAACAAAATCATAACATTTTCTATTTCTCAAAAGTTGTTAATTTAAGGTAACCAGCATCTAATAACGAGATTGTCTTCATTTACCAGTTTGCATCGGTAACAATATTTCCGGGTTTTTGCTTTAATATCCGATCTGTCAACTAAATTGAAGTGAAAGGTTTTTCCTGGTGACATCTCCATTGAAGTTAAGGATACAATTTAAGCTAATTACTTCCAAAAAACGAGCATTCAGCATGTTGAAATAAATCAAATGAAAGCTTCACAATCAATGATGACATTTGTCATCTTGTTGGGCATTTTGTTTTAGGAGTATCCATTCTGTCAGCACTGACAATCTTCCGATAGTTGGTGTTGCTATTTGAATAGTTGATTTTTAAGTTATTTCAATTATGATCCTCCATTTAGCCTTGCTAAGTTCTTTTTGTCCTTTTTTAATGTTGCTCAGTTGGTACTTTTTTATCGTTTGCTTCTGTTCTATAAATGTCTCAAATTACCAACAGAATCTTTAAAAATTGTATTATGAATCATGTCAGTACCAAAATTAAAATCACAAAAATACTGAACTCAAGACGGAAAGTCATATTCCTAGTTAAGAAGAGGCGTTTTCTGAGTTAGAAATCACTGACCGATACTCTGGGTGGCTTACAGTTCACCATAGAGACATCTACCAGACCAATTGATATACATCTTGATCAAGGTTTGGCAAATATAAAGTACATGCAGTCTTTAAAAAAAACTTCGGCAAGTGTCATCGTCATCTTCTATAAAAACACCCGACCAAAGCCATCTTGGAAAGGTAAAAGAAAGTTGTTATAACATTGATTTGGTCTTCGTCAAGAGTAAAGCAATTAGAATATTGCGAAATGCGTTACGAGAATTTTCAAAAATATGAAATATTCAAAGGTTAGAAAAATGTTTGTTGACATTAGCAAAACAAATTCACAGTCAATACAAGTTATATTTGCCCTGATACAAGACGGCGTAAAAAATATCAATACAAATTTTAAAAAAAATGAACGAATCATAAAAGAAGAAAACTGTCCACTTCGTTACTTAAACTGTAGCCATTGTGGTCAGTGTAATTTGCAGAGGATATAGACACGACTGAAGACTAAACGTCCTTTGAGGCAAAAATGGTGTCTGATTTTAGAACATTTGATTCAAAAATCGATTACATTTCCGGCCACATTACGCAAGAAAAGACGACTAAATGTCCCTGTTTTTGGACACCGAAGCTTTTACTATGAATCGAAATTGATAACTATACATCAATAAGAAGGTCACAAAAGGACACTGTACAACCTACAATCACAAACTATTTAAGAACATGTGTTTTTACCAATAGACATTTGCCACTTCTGTAAATCCCTACCGCTTCAAACTTGGCTGAAAATAGAAAATTATGAAACTACGGAGTCCAATATTTAACAAAAAAATTCTCAAAATGCTATATCTGCCTACCAATGTTAATATACTTGAATAACATTTCTCTTAAGTTTATGAGTATGTTTACTTAAATATAATATTGTTGATTAAATACCATAAACACTTTAACTACATACTTTATTATATATAACAGCTGTGTTCAATAAGTAAACCATTGTGACGTATTTATTATTTAAAGCATGAAAGTATATTTTATTTGTTCGCTGGTCTTTTTATAATTAATATACAAAGTCGAAAGAAACCTTCCTTAAAGAACGGTATTACTCCCGTGAGAGTTCACACAATTGTTGCATATGTTTTATGTTTAGAATAATAAGGTTTAATGAGCATATAGCATATATTTTGGGATGTAAACCTCATGTGGTTATTTTTAATTTTTGTTTGGTGTATAACAAAGTCATGTTTTAGCTTGTGTATTGATAAAATGAATATCTCCATTGTTATACAAACATTACTGTCTTGTCTGTATACCAGCTTGGATTATTTGTTATATCTTCAATTTTTCACTTATTCTTACAACATTTGTATAAACCTTAAGATTATAAAAAAACGGTTTTTTTCTAAAGTGAACATTGATTGGTTAAATATTTCTCAGTGTGTTTGAATTTGTTTGTTAGCCTTTTGGTCATGAATGTTTGTCTCTAATATTTAATTAACTGTGCATTTGTATTCAGATATCGCCGATCAAATTTATTCGTTCATTGTGTAATCATACGTTTTTTGATTGAGTTAGTCTGCCAATTGATATTTTATCGTATGTTTTTCTATGTTGTGATGTTATGCTATTGTTTCAGAAAAAGGGAGAAGGTTTGGGCCCATTAAAACGTTTAATCCCGCTGCAAATGTTTGCACCTGTCCAAAGTCAGGAATCTGATGTACAGTAGTTGTCGTTCGTTTATGTAATATATACGTGTTTCTCGTTTCTCGTTTTGTTTATATAGATTAGACCGTTGGTTTTCCCGTTTGAATGGTTTTAAACTAGTAATTTTGGGGCCCTTTATAGCTTGTTGTTCGGTGTGACCCAAGGCTCCGTGTTGATGGCCGTACTTTAACCTATAAGGGTTTGATTTTTAAATTGTTATTTGGATGGAGAGTTGTCTCATTGGCACTCACACCACATCTTCCTATATCTAATTACTGCATTTTCTGATTCAATAGTTTATTGTTATGTTTCCTAAAATCTATAACATATGTATGCTAGTTAAATACATGGTATCATCTAAATAATACGTTTGTCTGCAATTTTCAGTTAATCAAATTATGTTATTCTGCTAAAGATAATTTTTCAACTACTTCAGGCAAAGTAGACGTAAGACTGTTTGGGATATTCTGTTTATTTTTGGTATTTTTTAAGTTAAATGCTCGGTTTGTTTTGCTTTCCAAACTTGAGGTTTCGAGTCTCCTTGATGTTACAAGTTAAATTTGCAGTTGATTTTTGATAAGCGATTTGTTTAGTCAATGCAACAGCTGCATGTTTATAAATCGTTTTGGATTTTGCTGTTCGACGTAGGTCTGCACACAATATATTGCCCCAATAGATTAATAGTGGGTTGGAATACTCTGCCGGTCCTCTAGTGCCCCAGGCTATGGACACTCCAAATATTCAATACTCAGTATGCTTGCTCGAAGTAAGAAGCTTTATCTCAAGGTTTCCTGGTGTCTTTCTGTTATATATGTTTCAATGTTTCCATTTTGTACATCATTGTTATTTCACCATGGGGCTTTCTTGTGCGTAGTAATTTGATGGCTTTATATACTTCTTTATGTAAACGACATTCTGTTTTTGATGTAAGCTTTCGGTATTTAACCGATGTTCCAATATTCTAAATCGCTATAGTAGACAACTGAAAAATACTGAGGGAATCGCATCAACTCTTAAAAAAGCCAAATCAGGTGCGTTAACAGGTTAAGTTTCAATTCCTTACATGCATCACGACCGACGAAAAACAATACTCACTGAAAATGTCAAAGTCTGATGGTGAGCCTTGTCGGATTCTATTTACCTTTCGTTTCCAAAAAACGGCTTTCCTAATGAGCGTTCCTTTTGAAGATGTAATAAGAAAAGCGCGTCGGACACATGCACTTTTGAAGTGTTTCTATATTAAGGGTATCCTTAATTCATTTGATTTTATAATTTAGAGCACTTCTCAAAATGGTGACATAAAACAATACTTTTTTTATTTACGAATCACGTTTGTAGAAATACACTCTTTAATGAGGCGATCTATTTGATCTTTCATTTGCTCATGGGGGTTATTGTGTCATTTAAAATTGTTTCACAGCTAATTTTATATTTATGTCTATATCTTAAGATTGATTCTGCCTGTTGACATCAATGTTCAGCATTTTGTTATGTTTATCGATCAGCAAAGATAAGGTTTGAATTATGCCTTATTTCTAATTAACCATCTGTTTTATCCTTGACCCGTTAATAAGAGAGTGACACTAAAGGGCGTACAATAAATAAGGTTAACTAAGCAGTATCCTTATAATCCTTGAATAAATGAGACACATCCACATGTATCAGTTATGCTATTACTTTTCGGTAGAAGTTACACTTAATCTATTGAACAATCAAGAAACCTGAAGGACTCATTTTGAGTTTAAATAGATGGGGATTATCTTTCACTAGAAAGATAGATGTGAATTGTCACTGTATCAAGTGAATCTATGTAGGTGGAATTGTAGTTCCAAAAAGATCCTCATATATCTGTTTTTACATTTGATAGCAGGTCAGACCAATTAATGGTATCTTTAACTCTGTTATAACATTTCGTAGGTCAAAAAAACGCTACATGCATTGCAATGTGCACTGTTACTGTAAAAGTTTGAACATCTGGATCTAATTCATACTTGGAAAAGTTACTTTTTATAGGCATATTTCATTTGCATATGTTTTTTATTCAAATTGGTAACCGATAATATGATTTTGAATATCTGTAAAATTAAAACAAATCAGCATTGAACAACATGTCACTTTTATTATATTTCTTTGTTTAGTAATCGAGAGAATGACTTGGAGATCATATCTTTCTTTTCAGCTTGATCATATTTGTTCCTTATCAGTCCCAAAGTCATACTTGTCAGTATTGTATCTAACAGCAAGATCCCATATTTCATTTCTGTTTCCTTGAATAACGTTTCAATTATTTCACATTTTCATGTTGGAAACTTCTATATCCGACTAAACAGTATATGCTTCATTGTTTAAGGTCGTATTGTAGTTTAAGACAGACAGACAGATACAATAAACTAATTGAAATATAAACATGTCAGCCAGAGTTTGAGCTTGTTTTGCTATATCTATAAAAACAAGATTGACGAAAAAAGGTCATTTATTCGAAATTATAAAATGCAAAAAAATACAATTTGCAAATATAAAATTTGACATTAAATTTCATAATTAATATGCAATTAAAATACACAACTTCTACGATATTACATTAACTAAAATCATATCAATTGAAAAAATGACAAATAATAGCAAATGTTGGGAGAAAAATCTGCTCAACTAAAAAAATCTATTTACAAATCTACTTCTAAAGATAAGAAAAAGGGAGGTTTGCGGGTGGGAAATTTAAGTTTCACGCAATATTTTAGAATCACAAGTTATCAAGACGAAAGATAATGATAAAAGTAAAAACTTGTGCTGACCCCTCAAGATCATTGACCAATAAGAAGTAAGGAATCCACTCACATGGTTTTCTACACGTGAAAAAGTGTTATACAATTTAGACAATTAATCGAATAGCAATGTTATACAAATCTGACACACTGGTCTCTTCAGAGACATCGTAAAATTTACAATATAAAGTTCTCATTCTTTATATCAGTTAAGCCTATAAAACTACAAAGTTAATCTTCCCTGCTTTCTTAAATTATTTCATTCCGCTTCTTAATTAGCAAATACAATTGGTTATATAACCACTTCATTAGAACTCTTGAAAACATTTGTTTCTTTGGCGATCTTATAACATCTCCTGATTTGTACTACTCTAATTATATATGATTACGCCATCATCAAATTTCAAATTGTAATTCGAACAGCGGTATACTACTGTTGTTTTTATGTATAAGGTTTGTATACTCATATGTTTTATCTTGTAAAGCCAATTTTCACTGTTGATTGTTATTCATAAAAGTAATTAATACAGTTCTGTGTTCCTTTGTCAGTAATAATTTGCCAATCATTATCTTGACTGCCATAAAAGCAACAATGATCGAGTCAATATGAAAGCTTAATTCGATTTCCTCAGCAATATGCTATATTCTCTGGAGTCGTCTGATTATTAAACACATAGTTTTCTTGTGTGTTACAATGATAAGAAGATGCCATAACTTAGATGTCTGTGGCAATAGAAATTGATTAAAATATAAAATGGTGTTTTATTTGTAAACCTCTTGTGATTAGCATGAGCTGAAGTTTAAATAGAACTATAGTTAATGACGTTAATAAACAGTAGATAAATACGGCATAAAAGTGACATTGTTGGTTATAGAAGACATTCATTTTATATCACACAGAAGCGTTCGAGTAATTTACAATGAGTGTTAGTTATTAAACAGTTTTCTAAAGTCAGACAAAAACATTGCATGCAGAAATAAGACTTGTACTTTACTAACATTATTGAATAACAAATTTCTTGAGCAGTTATATTAAATTAAATCTTAACCATAAATAAGGAATAACTATGCTGATACAACATCCAAATTTTGGCAAATGACCATTTATTTATTTCATTAAATCAAGTGTGTTCAACTCTGTACATTTGGCCAAGTAAGTGGTTTAACACAGACAGAATAAACCTTGCTTGATCTAATCTATAGCTTTTTTCACTCCCAAAGGAAAAGTAAAATGGAAGAAAATCTGTTTCTAATTTGAATCAATGCGGATTTCTTACCAACATGGACATGGTTATATCTACATGTACTATCAATTTATATATTGCATAGCTTGCCATTTTAAAAGTATTTATGACGGTATAGTCGTTTTGGCTATCATGTTTTGTTCTTGATACTTTTCTTATTGACCTTAAGCACACATGTCATATATTTCTGTTTCGTTCTTTGTTTTTTTGGTGTTTTTTTTTACATAAATCAGATTTCTATGGCTTGAATTTGTTTAACATGTTTAATTTTGGGCCTTATATAGATAATATATGTGGTGTGTGTTTGCTTATTGACGAAGGCCGTACGGAAACCTATCTATGTTAACGTCCACTTAAGCAATATAGGAAAAACTGTTGAGATTGACTGCCAAAACGAAATCAGTATTCCGTCATAGACAATGCGATTTAGTAGGTTAACTGGACCTATCGAAAATTGAATTAAGTAAAGTGTACACTGCCCCCCCCCTCCCCCCCCCCCCCCAAAAAAAATCATTTTAACATTCAAATTTTAAATAATTTTTATAACATATCTTGTAGAAATTTTAGATGAAAAGCCTCTTTGTTGTAACAAATTAAACATAACTGTACCATAACAAACATAGTTATAATTATTTCATTGTCATTGTTGTTTTAATGTGTTCTTAGAGGCATTCATTTTAAGTTGTTAGTGGTTTTGAACTAGCTGTCAGATAACTGCAAGTACTCTCAGATCTTTTCATTGTGTCTTTTTGTGTCGGGAGGTCTAAGCACCTGGCCACGACCACTTGTATTTTTGTCCAGACGAGCTAAGCCTTTTTCAACTGATTTTTATTGTTTGTTCTTATGTTGTACTGTTATACCACTGTCCCAGGTAAGGGGTTAGGGATCCCGCTAACATGTTTAACTCCGCCACATTATTTATGTGTGTGTCTGTCCCAAGTCAGGAGCCTGTAATTTAGTGGTTGTCGTTTGTTTATGTGTTACATATTTGTTTTTCGTTCTTTTTTTTATATAAATAAGGCCGTTAGTTTTCTCGTTTGAATTGTTATACATTGACTTATCGGGGCCATTAATAGTTGACTATACGATTTGCGCTTTGCTCATTGTTGAAGATCGTACAATGACATGTAGTTGTTAATTCCGTTTCATTTTTGTCTCTTTTAAAGAGTTGTCTCATTGGTAATCATACCATATCTTCTTTTTTTATATTTACTTTAACTAAACTATGTCGTGTCTTGGTTTGGTGAAATACGAATTAGATATTGTAGGGGATGTAACCAAACATTTTTTTTAGACAGACATTAGGAAACATTACGTTACATATCTGTTAATCTTTTAGATATTTTATCTCAGCTATTTTGTTGAAGATAATTGAGAATAAGAGGATGTTGTGTGATAATAAATAAAAGTAAGACACTTGTCACCAATATACAAAAAGGTGAACAAACATTAACCCATAGTTCAGCTTATTTAACATGCTGTATCAGGCTCTTAATAAATCTGGTTGTTATCAGCAGTTGTTTCATGTTGAATGACACAAACTAGTATTGAAAATTGATGAAAAATTGTTGGCGTCAATAACAATCAAAGGTACCAGGATTATAAACGTGCAAAACAACTGGTGAAATAACAATGATTTTATCGATATCTCAAAATATCTTTTTCAGAGGACTCGACATAACTTATATTTATATTTATCGGCAGCACATACATAAACTATCATGACTAATATAAAACGCGTTTCTGAGTTTATCAAGTTTTCAAGGAATAAGTATAATAGTATACGTTTCTCACGGAATACATGGTATAGAATATTGGTTCGAACAGGAATAGTTATTATGACAATGTTTATAAAAAAAGTTTCCATTGGCACTTCTGTTAGGCGGAACAAATATGAGTAGACAAGAAAATGTTGATGTAGCTTTATTAATATCGTTGGTGTTAAAAATGTATCAAAGAATATGGACGTATAAAAATATAATACAGAACATGATGCTTCCAGAATAATATGGCATACTATATAAATAAGACAAGCACTAGTGCTGCAAACTATATGCACTGGTATAACAGATAACAAAGTCTGACACATTTAATAACCACATTATCGTGTTTATCGTGAGGAATAAGAAAATACACTCAGCTATACGTTAGCAGCAGTTTTGAGAGGTCTCGTGGGACATCGAATTATTAAAGACACTTTTTGTATTTTATTATGTACGATATTTCTCTAGTTTTATGAAAACAATCATCAGAATTGATTGAAAAAAATATGCCTTCGTTATTTGTATTTCTCGTGGGATAATTCATGGACTTTATGTAATAACATTGATGTATATCGACCCAACTATGCAAAAAACTGGTATAAAACTAAATGGACACATGTTTGAATAAAACTTCAATACGTTTGTTTCGATTCTGAAATAAATTAGAATGTAGATATTTTCTTATTTGTTTAAAGATTAATAAACTTAGGATATCAATGCAATGTAATATTATTAAACAGAGAGACACCCTGGATTTCGTGAAAAACAAGACCCTTCACTAGAAAGCTGGACTAGTGCAGAAAATTGTTGTAAACAACCAGCAATGTATTGTTGCATAAACAAAAACATTTTGTTTATATGCAGTTGTATTTGATTGGAAGATATGCTTTATAATGTGGTATTATGATATGTTGAAACATAAATGTGTGAAACTCGCGTTTAAAGATGGTAAAGCAACTGAAATGTATCACTTTATGTGTCATTTGTATTAGAAAATGTAATAATGTCCTTATATTTTCCAATACAATTTGATTATTTGAATTGTTTCTTGTTATGCCAAAATGTAATCTGTCGGTTATTATATAATTTCTGTTGCAAGAAAATTGTGCTGGATGTTTTAAATAAGTATTTTATATCAAAACATAAACGTTTGCATAGAAATACGTTTGGTTAATACACAAAGGATTTCAGTACACATACAATGTATATTTAAAAAAAGATTTTACAATATTCAATCATGCAGATACTAAAAGTAAGCTGTATGTTATTTTGAAAATCTGTCTCTTCAACCTAAAAAAATATCGAATTTTTGGGTAAATCGTTCTTCAATCAAACTGAATATATATAATTATCAAAAGTCGGTTATAAACAGTTAATCCAAATACTCCAAAATATGTGTTCGGTTAGTTTGACCCAGTCAACAAGCTGATTGTTACCATGCGAGCTAGCTCCAAATAAATCTGGCATATCTTAAAAACAGTTTTTTTAGGACTGTATTATTTACAGGTATAATTAATTTTGTTTTATCTATTTGATTTGCAAGCGCTTTATAGTTTTCAGGATTAAATTACTGCAAATAGGTAAAAAAAAAAAGTGGTGATGTATACACTTTTCCTCTTGTCTAATTGCAATTTAATACACATTGCAAGAAAACAACCTAGAGATGAATTTTGTCATACAGGATTAAAATGATCATACAAATTTTAGCATGTTTTCATACTTTACAGTCATTACATTGAATTGAGTCTATGTAATCTCGTAATTTGGCCACAAAATAAATCTAATAAGAATGTTTCTATCTTCGAAAATGCAAAATTAAATTCAAAAAGATAAAGTCATTCCATATGTGTGATAATTATAGAATTTTTTTTTTTTTAATTTTTTTATTCAAATGAATGACAGTATTCAACAGATCATACAGAAAAGCAAAATACAATAATAAACGCTACACATTATGATCCAAGATTGAAGAAAATACTGATATTACGTTTACCTGAACGAAGTGCTTATCTCCCGGATCTTTTGGATTATATTTCTTAATCTTTTATATAAGCTTTGGATTTCAAAAATGTTGGCCACTAGCATCACTAAAGAGACATGTATTGTCGAAATGCGTATCCGGTGCAGGAAAATAGGTACCATTAATATACATGTACAAGGACTTGGTATTTTTTTCATGGATTTAAACAAAAAAATCATTATGTCGAAATTGAAATAATTACTGCCTGTTAAGACAAACTTAAGTTGATATGCGTAAACCAATTCTAGCAATAAAAGCGACAATTGTTCCACTGTAGTTAAGCTACTGTCTTTTATTTTATCAGGACATGTTAATTGGAATCAAGTGATAGGAACTGTTCTTGAAGCTGACAGCATATGAAGTGTGGATGTCAATCAAGTGTTAATAACTTGATTTGAACATAATAAGTTAAGCAGTCTTTTCAACAAATTATTTCGTTTAATACTCCTTTGAAATAGAACAAATTACAAGGATTTAATTTGGATTTAAAGCAAGCAATATTTTGAGGTAAGTCAAATATATTTGTTTAAATGTCATGAGCAGTTATATTGTGTTGGTTTCAGATTTTTACATCGTTGCATCTATGCTTATCTACAAAACGTTATGTTCTACTGTGATAATTATGTCTAAAGCGTTGTAAGAAAATATGATTTTTTTCTTCTTGTCAAACAAAATCATTCATATAGTGTGCCAAGAAAATGTTCTGTTGCACACGTACTTTGCACAAATAAGAATGATTTGTGTGACACACACATCACTTTACTAGCCCGACATCCAATCTTGTGTTCCACAGATATAAACGTAGTTTAAGAAGGTTCTTATGAGAAAGATCACACAATTATTTGTTTCCGTTTCGCTTTTTTGCATTTTGGTAAGCAGTGTTCGAAATCCAATGTTGGAAATGGGCATCTAAAGGTAGCAAAACTAGCGACTGGCATATGAAAAGATAATCCCATCTTAAACCTATTCTTGATCCTGTTTTGATATGTAAATTGATATAATGATATAAATACAAATCACATAGCCACGATTCACACATTACGATATCATAAAGGTACTCTTTGATCATGCAGATTGAAATCTATCCATTTTTCGATGCATCCTTATTTTGCACTTCTAAATTCTGTACACAGGATATTCTGTTCAGAAGTACCGTTGTATTGACCAATGCTAGTCTTTCAAACAAAACAAATTAAATATTATTTAAATGTACCTTAAAAGGTTTAGCGATACAGTTGAGAAATATATATTAACCGTTGAAAATAAAATAATGTTTTCCTTTTGTCCATAACAACACGTGCTCAGTGGCACAAGAACATAAATTAGCATCTTTGTAACACATCCATCGCTTTAATAGCCTGACATCTAACCTTCTGTTTAATCCGATATAAACGTATTTCATGGAGGTACAAATGAAAAGGATCACACGAGTATTTGTTTCCTCTTCGATTTTACTTCAATTATTAGTGAGTAACATGAAACTGGCTATGATGTTATTAAAATAGAAAGTTGTCGGAAAGGGAGTTGTCGAATAACCGGAAGCTATAGATAAAACCGATTGTTGCTTGACATGTTTCTATATGTGTTGCTTGTTGAACGTATTGATTATAACCTACTCCAGATGTAGCAATAGCGTTGTAAAAATGATTTTGAAATAAAGCTATTTATAATTTTTATCAAATCAAATATCATACATATATATATATCTTAAAAAATAGATTTATGTTTACCAATAATTAATTCTTGATTTAGTGATATTGTGTATTCAGGTATCAATCAATTATAGTTTATTTGGATATATGATGCATACATTTGTACATATGTCATTTAAATGCGAAGGTTACTTTAACACTGCTTTAGTTTGAATTTCAAGCACTGTTTGTGTCCTGAATAAAAAGTTTAACAAATAAATCAGCATGCGTTAATTGCGGGGTCTGTACATCTAGTACTTGGTGTATCCTGATTCAGAGGATGAATACATAAATGAGCATGCATTAACTGCGTGGGTGGTACATTTAGGAATTTTGTTTTGCATTTTAGTGTAAAACTTACATTTTATAGGGGAAAATGACGAGTCAGGTTACCAATGTAATGATGTGAAGGAACAAACTAGATAGAAGTAGCAGGCATGTTAGGTCAAATACAAAAAATATTAGAGTCATGAATCTGATAGGAGTTTATGACCACATGTTGTACTTCAGACATACGATAACACAGGATGCCTATGATGGTCCTGTATGTCTGAAGTTGATTGGTACTCAAACTGTATCCGCACTAAAAAGTGATAATACCATCTGCTGTTTAGTATTAAATAATATCGTAGCTTATATAATCATTTGTGGTCATGGCGGAAAAAAAGACGCATGTTTTTAGTGCCAAAACGCAGAAACTAAACATAAGGTTGTAAATTGTTAATATCACAAATACCTAGCTGTTCATAGCACACCGTTTTTGTCTTATTTATTTCGACAAAGCAGGTGGTCCCTAGTGTAGAAATTGTTTTGCAATTTTACAATTTTGATACCCAATCACATTTAATTTTCTCATGAATTATGCATTACAGTACAAAAAGGAGGTATGTCATTATTTTTTTTAAATACATTTTGTTCAGTATTTTTATGATGAGAAAGACATTTGATTCATTTGATAAAAGTCACAAATGATCTCACACTGAATTATAGACCCCTTAGAAATAAAGTTGTCCATATTGTGATTAAGAGCTGTTCGATTTTTCTATACATTTCCAATAGTGTGTCCCGAATATAATAATGTATTTAACTGTAAAAGATCATATTGAGAAAATACTGTGGAGACATCTATATCTTACATTAAATGAATACTTTTCAAAATTGTTGATTAACTTGTTTATAACATAAATATATTACATCTGTTTTTACTATTTTATCGAAGATTGTTAATCTTTAAATGTTTATTTCTTTTACTGGTATTCTGGTCTTTATGCAACCACGAATCAATCAGTCTAAAGAATATTCATCTAAATCAAAAAGTGAACACAAACGCATTACATTAGACCTTCAGATGTTAATTTTTCTGCCATTCGGTCTCTTATGGAGAGTTGTCTCATTGACAATCATACCACATCTTCCTTGCCTTTTCATAAAACATTATATATGATCAGTTTCAAAAACTTCGTACGACTTAAATACAATTCACTTTACTTTGATCAGCTTTAGTCATAGCTTGTTGTGTAACACTGTTCACTGAAATTTGAACTTTCATTGCCCAAACTGAAACATATATCATTTTACTGAATCATAGCCGCATGGTCTGTTTTAATTATAGGTTGTTTTAAATGTTTTGGAAATCATTTAAAGAGTGGTAATCAGTATCCAATAACAAAATGTTCTGTGATAAAACAACTATTTAAATTCTGTCCCAATGCTTTTGCATTGTTCCCGATAAAATCCCAGACACCACCTCTGTTGTTGATTTATACGTTAGATGTTTTATTCTGTAATTGAATGATCATGTTTTCTAACGGTTGTAAAGATATTGTTGTCTCTTGAGATACCAGATTGTCTCACCACTACAACTCATCACTGTTTCTGTCAATTTATATCACAAAATCTAATTGCATATTCTAACTTTTGTTTTGAAATTGGTCTGGCATTATTTAATCTTTTTGAATGTTTATAGAAAGACTCAAAAATGTCATCCTTAATTTGCATGTTGTATCACCATATACAGATTTGATCAATGCTCCATTTTCATTATACACATTCTAACACCTCATTTGTCATAGTAGCCACCATCGGATCTCAAGATTCTCCCACGCGCGTCTCAGGACGATGCGTTATGCTATACATAGACATTTACTCGTTTACGGTTTTTGTTTTCTTTTGAAGAGCAAAGGAAGAATAATAGTTAAATTTCTGCATCCCCAAACATCTTCTTTAAATTTTAATGAAATACCCTTTTATTTTGCAGGTTTTTTTTCATTTAGATCGTACGGAATACACCAAATACGTTTAATCACTATAAGGTCTTTTTGGGATGGTGTCGAGTATTCTAATGCTAGAAAACAGAGTTCATATTAACAGTAAATTAACATATTATTGTTCTGTAATAGGTCTTACTGGATGTCAAACACCAATCTCCAATCATTATCATATGTACATAGTTATAAACAGTGTCATTGTACAAAACATTTTTTACTAGCTATATAGTCACAAATATAGGCAACAGTAGCATACCGCATCAATCGATTTGGGAAAAACAAATCCGGGTTACAAAACTAAAACTAAGGGAAACAAATCAAATATATGAGGAGATCAACAACACAACAGAAACACAACGATATAATACAACACACAAAGAAACGAACTATAATTAACAATGGCCATGTTCCTGACTAAGTACATGACATGTTTCTATAATGATATCGGATATGTTCCTTACGTCGTTACTACTATCCCCTTCCCTTTCATGAATGTGACCTACCGAATAAGACTATTTACCGGATATGTTATCACAAAAGCAACACGACGGGTGTCACATGTGGAGCAGGATCTGCTTACCCTCCCGGAGCACCTGAGATCACCCCTTGTTTTTTGTGGGGTTCGTGTTGTTTAGTCTTTAGTTTTCTATGTTGTGTCATGTATAGTATTGTTTGTCTGTTTGTCTTTTTCATTTTTTGACTGTCCCTTTGGTATCTTTCGTTCTTTGACGAAAACATGGTTGATTGAATCTGGTTTTGTGACTAGACAATCTCCCGTTTAATGGCAATGTATTTTTACTAGTCACAAAGTGTTACTAGTATACGATATAGACAATAAATGACTTTAAAGAAGTTCCCACCTTACTAAATATATTTTGAATAATATGTTTTAATATCCTCTCATTAGAAGAAATATGTCTAAACAACGGTGAAAGTTAGAAAAATGTAAACAGACAACTTATTAAACCAGGCTAATGAATTTTCCTTTCAATACATATATTAGTACAAAAACATGTGTGGTATATGTCTATAGGGACACTTCCTTCTATATGTGGTATTGACATTAATTATTAATAGAAGACTTCAAAGTATTTAACAGTATTTCAAGGTTATTTTTGATAAAAACGCGAGACGATCTCTTGATCCCCATACCAAACTGATACAAACTGTTACATTAATGTGGTCAGCTTTAACAACTCCAGTTATTTATTTTCACTTTCGCTTGCTATAACTGTCAATCAACCTAACAATATCAATACAAACAATTTATTTTATTTTGTTTGTTGAATAAGTCGCAGACTAACACATATGGCAGATATCCGTTTTTCGTCAATAATCCATTTCCTAAGAGATCAGTGAACATGATATGTTTCCCTTAAGGTTGTGGACGTTTTACATATGCAGACTAAAACCTGTTGTATTGTCCGCTTAATGTCCCTCATGATTTGTAAAGCAATATTTCTTTAAACACATTATAAATCATTTTGAAAAACGAAAATTAATATTAAGGAATTTTAGTCCTATTGCATTACTAAAAAATAATAATAATAAGTAAGTGGGAACACTGTCGATGTATTAATCCTTGATTGAGTTAAGGTGATGTGATAGCCTTTCGAAGAAAGTTATTATCCTAGAAGTATATTGACATCAATAAAAAGAAAATTAAAAGATTTTATATTAACGGTGTAAAACCAAATACTGTATAATTAGTGCACACATTTTCTCTTACAGTTGCTTATCTATTCGTTTTTGATGCGTTTTGTTTTTTGATTTTGCCATGTGATTATGGACTTTCCAAATTGATTTTCCTCTGAGTTCAGTATTTTTGTGATTTTACTTTTTATCATTAATTTGTACAGTAATAACAAAGTCGATAAGTTTGGCACCGTCTTTACTGGGCAATTTACTCTACTCTGATTCTAACTTCTGATTCCAATAACCATACATCAAAACGATGTATGTCTGATTCAAGCAAACCAAACGAAGCATATTTTACTATGAAAGCAATAATTTTTAAATCAATGTGGTGTCAGTTTGTAAGTTTTCGTATATAAGATATTTGTTATGTCAGCGAACAACTTTATCACTTAAAAAAAATAAGACAAAGCATTGTCGTGTGTTTTTTTCCGATCGAATATAATGATTTTTTTAATTCTGGTTGACATGTGTGTGTAAATTAAAACAAAGGTGATTTAATGCATGTTTGATATACATGCATGTATGATAATGCTATGCATTTGTAGTTTTGTATAACAAATTAATAAAAATAAAGGTACAATTTCTTCTTACATATTTATATCAATTCTTTCAACCAAACACATCCAAATAGTAATTGAACTCAAGATACAAGATGCGTGGTGAAAAAAGCATCAGCCGCTAAAGTAAATCTAATTTTATCCAACGTTGAGTAATAAATGACCACTTAATAATACGACTTGCAAATCAGTGTGTTTAAGAATCAGGCCTTGGAAGACACTATTAATTCTTATTGATTGTGTAAATCAAATGGCTGAAAAAAAATCTTTAACAAAGAGAGGGTTGAGTAGTCACAAGACTAGTAACCGTGCAAAATTTATATGTGTTTGTCCTACGTCCGGTGCTTTGAAATAGGCGTTAATATTGAGTCACTGATAAGGTCTTTGCGTCGGAACTAAACACATTTATTCTAAAAACAGTTGTTGGCATGACACGGGTTATGTTCTTCTCATATATGTTATGATGGTATGATACTAAACCCCTTACGGGAAGGATTGTGCCTGATGTTCATATGATGAAATCATAATCTTTCAGTCAGTTTAATTGAAGTCTGGAGCTGGCATGTCAGTTAACTGCTAGTAGTCTGTTGTTATTTATGTATTATTGTCATTTTGTTTATTTTCTTTGGTTACATCTTCTGACATCAGACTCGGACTTCTCTTGAACTGAATTTTAATGTGCGTATTGTTATGCTTTTACTTTTCTACACTGGTTAGAGGTATAGGGGGAGGGTTGAGATCTCACAAACATGTTTAACCCCGCCGCATTTTTGCGCCTGTCCCAAGTCAGGAGCCTCTGGCCTTTGTTAGTCTTGTATTATTTAAATTTTAGTTTCTTGTGTACAATTTGGAAATTAGTATGGCGTTCATTATCACTGAACTAGTATATATTTGTTTAGGGGCAAGCTGAAGGACGCCTCCGGGTGCGGGAATTTCTCGCTACATTGAAGACCTGTTGGTGACCTTCTGCTGTTGTGTTTTTTTATTTTGGTCGGGTTGTTGTCTCTTTGACACATTCCCCATTTCCATTCTCAATTTTATTTAGTTTGTTATTTCTTTATCGAATTAAGGTTTTAATGACTGTCTTTGTTCAAATCAAGGACGATAACTTACATGTATTTAAAAACATTATTCACGATTCTACTATATTAGAAAATTCTTTAAGTATACGGCAGATGTGCTTGGTGAATAATGATATATAACAATATTAAAATGGTTGTTTCATGAAGATAAATTGAGACTGGTATGAATTGTGTTATATGAAAAAAATCTGTAAAATTGAGAATGGAAATGGGGAATGTGTCAAAGAGACAACAACCCGACCAAAAAAAAAACAACAGCAGAAGGTCACCAGCAGGTTTTCAATGTAGCGAGAAATTCCCGCACCCGGAGGCGTCCTTCAGCTGGCCCCTAAACAAATATATGACGCCCGCCAAGCAAAAACCACCCTTATCGCATTTGACGTCGTTATCGGTAGTCAACGCTAGAAGGTAACGACAAACCGATAAATATCACGTTGAAATTGAGATATTGTTCACATGACGTTCGAATCATGTGTCTTATGGTACATTCTTTCTGTAAAATACCGTATCATTTACGATCCGAAATTTAAACAGAATGATTTTAATTTTGTGATTGAGTTCTTTTAAAACCTTTCATCTTCTTGTTTTTGTGTCCAATGTATATGTATTTTTTTGTTTTAAAAAGTACAATTATCAAAAAAAAACAAAGAAAAGAAACACAGAGTTTGTCTCATATAGCCACGATATCTAAATGTTGCAATACATTAAATGTATTAAATTTAAATCTTCTATACTATATATACACAATGACAAATCTGAAATATTTACGAAAAAACACTATTAGTTATTTTCCAAAGCTAGATTATTATTCTGTTTTTGATATCTAATATTGATCATTTTCCGATTATAATGTCTCATGCCCTTATCTTTTATTTAATACCAAAATTACCCTTATCTATTATTTTATTGACAAAGTTACTTATTTATGAATAGAAACTGTTTGTGTCATAGATGAATAACCTACTTGAATGTTCTTTCTTACTAGTCCCGAAAAAGTGGTTCTATTTATTTATAAGTGTTCTTCGATGGAAAAAAATCATTATCCCTATTGCCGAAAAATCGGGTTCTAACAAGAGTATTGCTACAAAAAAAACTTTCGAACGTAAATCAAATGAGATAATTGGACAGAAAGCTCTCATACTTTGCATAATGTTTTGCCATCAATTATTTTTGATCATGTTAAAGCGTAATTTTTATCTAAACATTTAGACGAGAGTTTTACATTTTCCTCTTCTGTGCCAAATAAAGGCAACAGTAGAATACTCCCGTTTGAAGGTCATAAACCGGTCCAGAAAAAACAAACCCGGCTTTTAAGCTAAAACCGAGGAAAAAACATCAACTATAAGAGGAAAACATTGAAATAACAGAAACACTGAAGTGCAACAAAAAAACAAACGATAAAGCAAAACAAACAGTAACGAACTATAAGATCACAACTGCCAGTTTCTCCTCACTTTGTACAGGACACTTTAAGAACTAATGGTGGGGTTATAAATAGAGGTTGGATCAAAATTACACTTTGTGAACGCAAATCCTCTGCAACCCTTTGTAATGAAGCTTTCGTATCTTAACTTTTTAAATGGATTTCACCGAATGTTACCGATCTAATTAAACCTGTTACCAGGTTCATAGTAACACGAATAACACAACGGGTGCCTCACACATAGCAGGATTTGCTCACCCTCTTGGAAAACCTTTGATCACCTACTGTTTTTTATGTGGTTTGTGTTGCTTAGTTTTTAGATTTGTATGTTGTATTTTGTGTATATTTGTTTGTTTGTCTGTTTCTTTTTTAAGCCATGTCGTTTGCGGATTATTTCGACTTGGATTTTCCCTTTGGTATATTTTGTCTTCCTTTTTCTCTGACTAATTTTGGCAGAACATTTTTTTAGCTTGCGAATGTCTTTGCCATCATGTATTGTTGACCTTATTTTGCAGGATTTTTTTATAATCTTTATGTGAGTTATGTATTGGACAATGGTACTTTGTGTCATATTATTTCATTCCTCATTTTTAGTTGTCTTCAAGTTGCTAATTTAAACTTTTCCCTGTTTTTTTTTGTATACTGTTGTTTGTCTTTTTTTACGCTGTGTGTCCTTTGGCTTTAATACTGCAGCGGATACCATTTTGTGTCATCTTAGCAATCCTTTTCTGCTAAAATTGATGATTTCATATGCATTTGTCTATTCACTTTTATTTGCCAATGTTTAATATTCTGTAAGTAAACTTATGCTATTTTGTGTCCTTCATCTCATGTACTCTTTCCTTTTTGTGACTTGCTTTTAATGTGTTTTAGTACTCTATGATGAATACAATTTTTCGTCACATTCTAACTTGTTTTACTCATATCATTTGCCTAAATAAGTATATATGAAAAAAAAGAATTATGATACCGGATTTACTGTTATTCGTATATCTTATTACAGGTACATGTTAACATGGTATTCACTTATTTAAAAACAAACATTGATTACCTAGTTACATAATTTCAAATGCAATACAATTTTGAACATGTCCAATATACTGTGATTTCGTTGTCACTGCATGTATGTATTATTTACCTTTATCATCTCAAATCACACCAGGTCGTTTCGCTATTTCATTTTGAATAATCCCGTAATTTGTCATCTTTCATAGCAAAGTCTACTTCCGAACTTTTGTCGTATTTAAAATCAAGCAGTCACCTGTAATTGTCCAAAGTTTTATTCTATGAGGAATAATGTGTAATAAGCGATATATTTTACCTGCCATTATTTATATAATACAGAGAGCAGTAGCATACTAGTGTGCAAAAGTCAAAAATCGACAGGAAAAAACCCAAATCCGAATAACAAATTAAAACCGAGGGATTTAAACCACACATCTTTTTATATGTTTATACTGTATAAACAAATCCACATACAGCAATTCCAATTAACAAATTTCTAGTTTTTGTATAAAAGACTTATTAACAAAGGTATCTTATACTGCAGTTTTCGAATAATTACACCTGATTTTTTTGGGGGTATGGACACACGTACTCACTAACTAAATAATTTTATGATTTTGAACAGCGTAAACTACTGTTGTCTTTATAATGTTTATTATTTTACCCTTTGATTTGGGAATATGAAAAGTCTTTTCTTTTGAAACATAGTTTAAGGGTGCAATTAAAACAAAAAGTTGTGAAATAGAAAAAAAAGCCGATTTACATATTGCCTTGCTGTATAGGATGCAACCAATATTCCATAGAACTTTTAATGATGCATTCAAGTCATCTATATTTATATAGAAAGTATATGTCTGAGCAGACAAACTATCACCAAATCATATCTAACAGGAGGAAATCAAAGCTTGATGCACAAGTAATGTAATAATAGGAGCAAATCAGTTTGATGTCAGACAGTAATTGGATGTTATCGCATCACTTCATGTTAATCAAAAGTTATACAAAAGATCACAATGTTAACACTAGACTGACAAAGTACGTTCACTGTCAATATACTCAATGTAAGCTAATATTTTCTTGCTTTTTATCGACGATAAATGATATAAATTGAAGAATAATAAAGGTTTCTAGCGAAACACCATTACTTTAATTTAACGAAAACCTAAAATTTACTGTTCATCATTAATCTATGTCAATTTGTTCTTCGCGACAATGTCTTTAATATACACAATGTCTGTAATAAATAAACTGCCTTTAATATACACAATGTATCTAATAAACAAACTGTCTCTGATATATACAGAACATATAATTGTCACTTATATACATATATAACGAATTGCAGAAAAACAATCTATACAATAAATTAGATTATTAATGTTATTGAATATGTGTGATCTAACAAAATATAAAGTAATTGTGCATCATTAAACCTGTTAAGTACAATGCATTCATTTCTTATGAATTTAAATTCATTTTATTTTTTTCAAATGAGGCATGATACATGTAGTTAATATTTTAACAGTTTAACAGTGTTGAGACAAGTGACATCTGAATAAGGTAATCAGCAGCTACAGCATAATTATTTTATCATTCTGCATGAAGCTGTTTCTACATTGGTTGGTGGGTGTAAAAAAAAAATCAATTTAAAGAATTTGGTAGGGAGTTTGTGTTCTTAAGAAATAAAATATGTCTTACTGTTTATCAATTTTCAACTGAGTATACTCTTTATATCAACTATCTACTATTTTTCATCAAATTAAAAACGTCACTATAAAATTCCCGTTATATCAGTTTTGTTTGGTGTCGTTTGTGTAACTTTCAAGTTGTGTTTTGTAAAGTTTTGTTAGCTTTTATGTTTTTCAGTACCATGGCGTTTGCAGTGTATTTTGGGCTTGTGACTGTTAATGTAACTTTGATATGTATCGCCTATCTTCTTTGAGTTTGTATATCTTCCGTAGGAACTTTGAATAAGAACCCATTCCTGACTGATCAATGTATTTTTGAAATAGACATCCTTCTAGAACAGTTTGATCCTCATTGGCTTAAAAATTGTTCTTATTGTTTTTTTATTACAATTGACCAAATCAGTTGTGAAAAGATTGCACGACTATTGTTTTGAGATGAGTTAAAAATGAAACGTATATGACATTAAAATGAAGAAATATCAGAGTGACGGATGTATTGATAAAGCTGTGCTTATAATAGACGTCTTAATCACTGCTGACCACTCTTCATTTAAAAAACATTTATCATAGAAGTGTCTCCGCAGGAAAGACCTTGTCTATCAACGGTCGCTAAATGTTGATGTTTATCCAGGAAAAGAACGGCAAAAGCTGGTATTTGCATATTCTACTACATTTATTAGTTCTTTTAGAACAGCAGTTTTATGAACAATATATTCTCTTTAAAAAAAATTTAAACAAACTTCAATGACAAAAGTTTAAATAAAAGAATACTATACAACCTCAACTATGACATTTTAATAGAAAATGTTATAGGTTAAGTTGGACTTTACATAAAATTTGATATTCATTAGACAGAAAAAACACAGTTAATCATATAGGAAAAATTTCGGATGCAAAGTTGTAATTCCCTGGTTTATTTTCCCTTGTTTACTGCAATGATGGTACAGGACACCACATTTACCGGCAATTGATAGTTATAAAGTTACCAGGATTCCAATTTAGTACACCAGACGCGCGTTTCGTCTACATAGGACTCATCAGTGATGTTCGTATCAAAATAGTTATAAAGCCAAACAAATACACATATGAAGAGCATTGAAAATCCGAACTTCCAAAAAGTTGTGCCAATAAGGCTAAGATAATCTATGCTTGGGATAAGAAAATCCTTAGTTTTTCGAAATTCAATTTTTTGTAAACTGGAAATTTATAAAAATGACCACATAATTGATATTTCTGTCAACACCGAAGTGCTGACTACTGGGCTGGTGATACCCTGGAGGACGAAACGTCCACCAGTAGAGGCATCGACCCAGTGGTGTAAATAATTATCAAAGTTACCAGTTCAAAAAACTTCATTTTTGTCCGAAAAAGACGAAGGCAGTAAGAGAAAACAAGTTATCTTATCAGCACAGTAATTAAGTAGATATTTCAGCTGATAGTTATTAAGTTTGATTTGGTCGTTGATTAAGGTCGTAATGTCTGTTCAGAGCTATAAACTATTTGCCAGTATAATTTTCTGTCTGTATGTTATAGCAATATAACTAAATAAATCAAGGCAATTTTTACTTTAGATGTTGTAGATATAGATCAATGTTTGCTATAATTTAAAGCAAAGCATACTAGTACTTGATGTATTGTATATTACTTCAACACTTCATTAAATCAAATCAGCCGTTGAGATCTTACATAACTTCTTAATGGATATTCATTTAAAAACAAGAACGTTTACTTGTTTCTTTATGTATGCATCTGGAATATTGTCAAAAGTTTTACGACATCCATGATTTGCTAATTTCTCCTGTTCCTTTGTATGTTTTTCTGGCATATTTTAAAGTTTTTCGACATCCATGTTTTAAATGATTCTTATCAGTAACCTGCTACGAAGATGTCCATGGATTTATTGCTTTTAAGGTAGTCACAATCTAATCTTTTCTATCTCAAAACAACAAAATTAATGTAACTTATTGTCGTTATTTATAATGCTTTTGGCAACACAACTGCTTCCTCTAATACTAAAGTGCATGAACCATTGAACCTTTTGTATAGAGCATGAAAAGAATAACAATTTGATGCACGTTAGAAGTTCCTCACCGATTGTGTTCGTGATTCTATATTTCAGTTTTGTGTACAATTTTGAGGACTATTGTTTGTCTGTTAATCTCTGTTGACTGTTGATGTGATGTTGGTTCCCTTCACTTTCCTGCTTATAAGGTTGTTCCTTGGTATCTTAAAAAACTCAATTATTGAATTGAAACAAAGCTATTTTTTAAGGTCCTATTATCGAATTTTGCAATGGGTATTTCAGTTATAACAAATTTTACAAATTGTCTTTGTGTACTCTTCACGAATTTTAATTCATTTTATATACATTCAGCACTGCATATAGTTCAATATGCTGATTCCCATGTCAATATATCCAACAGTTATCGAACTTAAAAGCAGGAAACTGCGGCAACAATATTTTGTACATTTCAGGGCTAAAACAGCATGGTATCCTGCTTGTATCAATTTCATTCTATATTTTTGAACTAATGACCAAGCATCCGATGAAATAAATAGGTTTCCTATGGATTAAGTAGCTCTTTAGACTGGCGATTATTTTCATAACTATTTGAATATACAATGTTATGAATACACACCACTGAAAGCCAATAACAAATAGCACTTGTACTACTGCACTGGCGTGACAAATTAAAAAATCAGACATCGCAATTGATTTTTAATTATGTGAGCTTTGAGCGATAAATAACAACATAATACTTTCATTTGTAAATAAGTGTTCAGAGTATATGTCTGGAAGTAACTCTTTATTCTCATTGATCATCAAATTAATTTATAAAGAACAAAGGACGAAAAAGCCATAGATGTCAATTGAGTTCATTATGTTGTTTAAGATTTAAACTAAAGAATATTTCTTTATTATGTATTTACATTACTGCAAAAAGACAAATAGGTAACATCAAGTATGAGAAACGTCTTTATTATTTGTGTTTTTGTGTTTCCCCAATTGATCCGTATTTTAACATCAGAATAAAGAAACTGTCCTTTTTATTCAACAGTTTTTTATACTATGATCTGTCCTTGGAAACCTGATCTTATAATAGTCTCACAACGACACAAATTGCATATTCAAATCGTCATTCCACTATGTTCATCAAACTTCATGGAATAAATTTTCACAACATTTAAGTTTCTTTCTCTCGTTAAACGTGCTTGTTCTAATTTAACTTTAAGTATAGAATATTCCACACAAACTTTCCAATGAAAATTGCATGCTGTCGAAAATAGTTGTTATTTTTTGCCAAATGGAGGACAATGAATTTTAATGACTGCTTACGAGATGTTTTTGGATCTCTATGACATACATTAATCAAAAGCTCGCTGACCACTGTTCGCTCAAACCACAATCTATCAGACAATGTATGTACAGGAAAATGTCTGTGATTATCAGCATTGTATTCAATTAGTGTCTACAAGATAATTCCAAAGCTGATATTTACATTGTCCGTTTATACTTATTAATGCTTTCAATGAAACATATTTCAGGAATCTTAATTTACTGTGTAAATAGAATCAGCCATGGTAATTCAACAACACGTATGTTTCTCGACATTTAACATTTGATGTTTTGCTCCATTGTCAATAGTTGGTATAAAAGTCGTGTCCATTTTTTGATATTTTAGTTATTGTTATCACTTCTTTAAAACAACAAAACAATTCTTCAAACTGAGGGCCTTACTGATGAAGACGAAACGTCTGACGTACTAAATTATAATCCTGGTACTAAATTATAATGCTGGTACTAAACTGTACTCCTGGTACCTTTGATAACTATTCACTTTAATGACATATATATGATGCAACTTTTGAACATTTGAAACTGTCTTGGTCAAAGCTGTCTCAGCTTATATATTCGGGGAGATGTAGAAATGTAGAGCTATTCGATATTCCTAGTGCCAAAACGTTTGATTTTTTTTCTGGTTAAAATGTCCCATTAATGCACTAAAATATCTGTCGCGTCGTATGGACATTATTTGATATATAAGACAATTTTTTACCTCAAGATTTTTAAAGCCTTTTGTAACACTGCCCATGAGAAAAAACATCAATCGTGTTATTTATACTCGTAAAGGTTAAATTTTATACTCTTTAATAAAACCCGTTGAGCATATACGTTTGCCCTAAAGATTGAAATGATGGTTCAAACAAAATAACAAGTATAAATTTGTTACTTATGTAGATATGACATTTTTAGAAAAAGACATATTTATAAAAAAACAAATTATTGTTGTTATACTATGGATCTCAAAATTGTGCATGGTTGTCAGAAATGCTTTTGACTAGTATTAAGAAAAACTTAATACTTGACATTAATTTGATAATGATGACAGTCATGTAGTAATCTATGGTACTAGGATTCCCATCTTGTCTAGACTTGGAATGAAGACCAGCTTAACATGTTACATGTATATATAGTATACAATGTAGACACTTGTCAACTGTTGACTCCTCATGGCGTTCAGAAATGTTCGAAGGCATGACTACCATTTCAGCACTTGAAAACATTGATTCCAGAGCTTCTTTGTAAGCATCGATCCCCTATCAACTACATCACGATATGAAAAAAGAACACACTGAACTCTGACGAAAATTCGAAAAGGATGTTCCTAATCAATGAAACGCACGCTCCGGAATATCGATACTTGGAGAGATATACTCCATATATACTATTAACCTGAATATAGAACTTGTTATGGTGTATAGTTAACTTCACGCTTATCTATGAAAACTGATACACAATTCGAGAACACAATTAAACTTTTCAGCAAGTATCAATGTTACATGTTTGACTACGGATACAAATAAAAATTATGTAACAGTTGTGATAATTTCATGAATTAATCAATTAATACTTACATCACCTACTTACATATAAGTTAACAGATGTAAATAATTTGTAAAAGTAAATTAGTAATAAATAAATTTGAAAAGGTACGAAGGATAATTTTTTATTATCAGTAAAAGAAACTACTTTACTTATATCGTAGGTAAAATATTCAGATTTTTCATCAAAATCACAGTTCGAGTCTTCTTCACATGTATTATGCAATTGAGTTCTAAACAGTGACATCTCAAACAGAATAAAAGCATTTCTAGTATGAGTAAAACAACTCATCAAATATACTCGGTTGATATTTTCATACGGGAGACTCGCATTTAGTCCACAAAGAAAAAAGGCCAAATAAAGTAA
Organism: Mytilus trossulus; assembly: GCF_036588685.1. Lineage (NCBI taxonomy): Eukaryota > Metazoa > Mollusca > Bivalvia > Mytilida > Mytilidae > Mytilus > Mytilus trossulus. The sequence goes on from NC_086382.1 coordinate 55,807,591, forward strand.
AACATTGACAAGCATTTAGGATGAAAAAAAATCCTAGAAGTTTTGCTTTATATGTGGTTTTCCTATCATTTGCAAAACATCCTTAGTATTAAAGTTTAGTAAATAGCTGATTCGTTACAAAAACCATATGAAAGACATTTAATTCATTTCACTTAACACAGAAGTTGGCTTTTGAACTTTTTATTATTGATTAAGCAAACAAACGCCACCTACGCGATTTATATTGAGCAAGTACAAACGATTTTTTTTTTTAATTTCACAGCTAACATTTATATATGATATGTTACTCTAAAATAACAACACGCACATTTCGATATTCTCTATCGTCATATTCTGGTGAACCTTTCAATATTTGATATCAAAATAATCGGAAACAAGGTGTCTCAGACCAAAAGTGCAATCAATGACAGGATTACCATTTGATATGCAGAAAGGGAGAAAGTATTTTTTTTGCTGATTTACTATTCATTTTCATCTGTTGCTAGGCTTGCTTATATGTTTGTACGTGAAAAAATTTCTTCTTTCCCAACAAATGGTATCCAATTCTGTTTAAAATAGCATTGACGTTACAAAAACAATTTTACGTCAACCTGGTGTTCTCGTGTCTTCTCGGAATTATTACATGACGCTCTTTGTAAGGTCTATGCTACTGATGTTCTAGTGTATCTGTGGCCCAGTAGTCAGCATTTCTATGTTGAAATAAACTGTCATTGGAATGGTCATAATTATAAATTACAACTTATTGCTTATAACACAATTACTGTTTTGTAAAACTTAGAACCTTCATACCAATGAATATATTACCTTACCAGTATTTGTTAAATTTTCGTAATTAAGGGTCCTACATGCTCCTCAACTTTTTCTTTCATTCGCTTTTTCGTTCTTATTTATTAGAATGTCATTAATTAGTCTGTTAAAGACGAAAGGCGTGTCTGGTGTAAAAATGTTAGCCTGAAATCTATATCGTTTTTTTCTTATTTAGGGGCCAGCTCAGGACCACCTCCGGGGGCTGGATTCTCATGCTGTATTGAAGACCCATCGTTTGCCTTCGAGTGTTGTCTGGTCTTTGGACGGGTTGTTGTCTCTTTGGCATATTCCCTATTTCCATTATCAACTATACTAACAATAACAACTGTTACGTGAAGTAAAATGAACAGTTAGGAATTATCTTATAATTTTTTATAAACTTATAAACAAAATCTTTATCATTCACTGTTATATACTTACATGTAACTTGTATTTTGCATATTTACTCAAAAGCTTTCAAAAGTAGCTGTGCGTTACTGGTAAAGATAAAAGTAATCAAAAAGAAAGCAAGGAATTGATTCATTAAAAATTGTTAAAATACCGATTCGATCAATTTCAAGGTAAATATGTTCCTTTTTAAAGATTGTCTTATAAATGTGTTTTATGCATAACCTATTGGTTTTACACAGTCGGATTGCCAATAATGCAATCCAAACCATTATCGCTAAAGTTAAGAACGAAACGGAAGTTTATTGAACCCAGATTATGGAATTACTTCGCTTTGCCCAATGAGTTCTTTCTTTCTGTACGTTTTCTTTTGTACTCTGGATTTATCGGTTTTGTAACGAAAGTTCATGGAAGGCTGATTGCCGATTACTCAATCGAAACGAACTTGTGTTTGAAAAGTACATAACACACAAGTTTTGTCATGTTGTCACAAGTTTTAAATGTATACCCGACTACAATGTATTTGCCAGTTTTACCTGGTTTTAATTTTATGTATTTTCTGAATGGTCAGATTGCTGAATGATCAAAATACCATTTTAAAGTGTAATGTTTTAAACAGGAGGTTAGCAAAATCAATCCCCGCATCCCAAACGTTATGCAATTTATGTGCTTCTTTTTCTTCGTTATCTTTCCATCTATGTTAAAAATGATACTGTACACTTTGTATTAATAATTGGGAAACGAATAAGGAAAACAGATATCAACAGCCACACAATGACTAAAAACACGAAAAAAAGTACACCCGAAAGCAAACAATGTTTCTACAATGCAACGAAACTACAATATTCGGATGAAAGTCTGTTATTTTTCATAATTTCCAAACTTCACCGTATAATAAGTAACACTACTCCGAAGTTTAACTGCAACACAGTTATGACATTTTGTAGATATATATTTGAAAAATCCAATTGCACTTTTGCGGAAGATAACTGTCTCATTGTAGTTACTACTTAGAGGATCTGCAATTGTATTAATAGTATTTTTTGAACCTGTACACAATAACCCTTCAATTCCGCAACATTGTTTTTAAACAACAAAATACCATATTCTCATTAAGGTTTCTCATTCTCGTACGATTTTCAATTTAGGCTATTCATTCTTCTTCATACAAGAAGCGCTCTGCCTGTTTATAATCCAACGGAAAGGTAAAATTGATACCAATTTAGTGTTGATTTAAGACTTTTCTTGAAATTTAACATAAAACTAATTTACCGAAGCTGAATCATATTCTGCTTGTTTGCAATAAACAGCAATTTGTTGGCGTCTTAAACAGATTTAATTGGAAATTAAATTGACAAATCGAGAAAATGTTCATTAAAACAACTGAAGTCTGTTAAAAGAATACATACTCATCTAATAGACATTTCAATAAATTATATAGAATACTTTTAATTTTGCAAATAAATCTTAGAATGAAAGTCTAAAAATCAATGCATGTATCAAACAAAGAATAGCAAGGCCAATAATTGACCTTCAACTTATTGTTCCTCTGCATTCCACTCAAATGGCCTGTTAACACATATCTTATATTATTTTTCAGATTAAAGCTTATACTATAGGGTCATGTGTCTCTGTACATATCTACGATGATTATATTCTAGACTTGTATAGAAAACGAATAACTACATTTGTTCAAATGGAAATGAAAACCTAATTTCGAGTTAATCTTATGTAGGACAAAAAGAAACTAGTTAACCTACTACTTATTCCTCACATAACGGTCAGTTAAGGACATGATTATGAAATAATTTCATATTTGAATATGAATGCAAAAAGCGAAATAGTCAATTTACATTTAGCAAATGATATCTAACAGCCTCCGGGAAAATTCGAAAAAGATACAATATTTCTATTACTGTTTTGGTGAAATGTTTATATCTGCCTTTTTCTGACACATTTCTTTTGAAATTTTACTTGCAGATCGAGACTCTTTAAATGCTTGTTTATTTCAGAAAGATTCCCTTGTCTCTGATCTATATGTTTGTGTAACGAGTTGACACAATTTTGTTTTGCTGTTTACCATCAATAGTTTCGCTTTTACTTGAATATGTATCATTTAAAACTATATTTTTTAAAGCGTTTTCTTTGTGCTTAAACTGAATCACGAAAGTTGAAACCAATAATTGGAATTGCATAATATTGAAAAAGAAGTTGCAGTTTGGCGACATGGCGTAATTAGATACATTATTTTTATGAAATCATTAACATTTTGGTCTAGATTAAGAAAGGGTTTGACGAACTTCTAAATTGAACTAGTTTTCTTTACATCTGTTCTTCTTGTTAGGTCTGTAGTTCTGTCAGATGTTGTTATGACTTATATGACCTTCATTTCTCAATTTCTCAATTAGATCATAGTAGCATCTGATCTTCATTACTTTAAGTTAAAGCCATCTTCGTTGATTCTTATCAAATTTCACAAATGTTGTTAAGTAATAATGCTATACTGACACACTAAAGTAAGCTGTCGAAAGTAAGACATTTGTTTCATCGGATTATTTTGAGTAAGTTTTTTTTTAATTGAGCTTATTATTTCAAATGTCTTTAGTGGTTTTTGTTTTATTGTGTTAGTCGATTAAATAAAGGAAGCACATCGTTGTCAGCTCATAAGAGATGATCAAAACTAACTATTAAGATTTTAGAAATAATAGAAAATAGATTGAACTCTAAAAGGAATGAGACCAATTGTATTAATAAATCCGCTGGTGAAGATATGAATAAATATCTGAAGCGTTCATTACATATTATTTCTTATATATAAAGAAATATACAATATGAGGTCAATGTCAGACCAATATCTACTTGTTTAAATGAGGCTGAGAAACTGGGGAAGGGCTAGGTTGCAGTTTAAAGTTGCTCATTATTTCATTTGTCGAGGTTTTCTTATTGTTAAATGCCGTTGTGCTACCTATCGTTGTTACATGCTACATCTACGTCATTTGATATCTAGTGAATAATAACTAATGCCTCATTGGCAGTCATACCACATCTCCTTATCTTATAGATACAGCACCATACTACATAGTATTGTCTTGCTCAGTTTTTTGCTATTAAATGCCTTCCGACTTATAAAACAATAATACATGACATGACTTACAAAGTACTAAGTACTAATTTTAATGTTAAAAGGAATAAAATTACAGTGACAACTTAATGAATACACGATTGACTATACTTGACAATGAAGAACTCTCTAAAAGATTTGTTTGATTTTCCAATTGATCTAACACTTAAATTACTATAAGACTTTCAGGAAAAACATTTAAGTTGTACACTTTCGGTTATCGAATTGACGATAACAACACATTCATCAACTAGAAAGAACAGTTTTCTATGTATTACTTGATAGTGTCAAAATAAATGTAATCGTGCTTCATGCATTTTCGTTAACATGAAAATTAAAAAAAAACAAGGTCAATATTTCTTTTCTTTTTTTGAAACATCAGCTATTAAACAACTGTGATGGAACTAGATTGTGTAGTACATATCACATTCAATGCTGTAGTGTCTTAGATTTTATACACTGTAATAGTGTTACTGATTAATGTTAAATCAGTGAATGTTAATTAACAAATTGTTTGTAAAATAAACGGTGTTGTTCTGAATTTGTGATTTTCAACCTCTTGTTCACAATTTTCTGTCCTGTATCAAATGGTTCTGTCGTTAATAAAGCAGACATGTCTGAGAATATTTTTTTTGAATTGGTAGATACGATTCAATTATACGTTTTAACATCATTAAATGAGTTTAGCTCTTTGAAATATTCTAATTGATTGTTTTTATGCATTTCAGAACTGCAGTTATTTTTATAGTCCATGGACACAAATAGAACATTCAAAAGATTTAAACATTAGCTTACTCTTATTCAAATGCCTCTGCCTTAATAAAAAAACATCACATGAAATTCTAAAACTCATTTCTCAATGTTATCAATCTTTATTTGGAATTGTTTTAACTAAGTCTCTCTATCCATAAGCATGACCAAAACTGATAAACAAGAGCCTATAGAATGATGCTTTACAAAAATTTACGCTGATGGAGACATTTTGCAAGAACTATCTTTCCTGCAATATCGATATAACATTACAAACACGCCATTTTTTGAATCTAGACGTCAAAGTCATTTATTTTTTCACACCTGCTACTGATGAAAAGTGCTAAGACAATATCTTTTAAAGGTTCATAACAATCTACATTTTTATTTCTAAACGATGTTAAAACTTAATAAAATTACAAAACAACTGAAAAAACTAACTTTAACTCTGCTCAATTCAGATTTTCGTTAAGATGGTTGAGTGAATATAATAATGACAATTAGGCTTGAAGGAAACAGAGAATTACTACAGATGATTTTTTTTTGTTAGATATTTATTCAAAAAAAGATCAAAACTAACAATAATACTGTAAATACCATGAGGTAAAACATAACACATTCTGTGCATTATTTTGAAATATTTTACTATAATAATAGAGACCATAATATAATAAAAAATTATATATTATAATTATAAAAACATTATAAGAAATTTGACGAGTGTCACACCAGATAAAACTGAAAAAAAACGTATATTTACCCAACAATGTTGACTTAGTGTTTCATTTGTTGAAAACTAAGTCATGATTGTAGAAAATGTTCTCTGATTTACAAAATATTGCCAGGACCATCATCTTTGTTTGTTCATTTCTCCATCAATATCATAATCCTATCACAACTTTATATTCTCTAATCTTTTTATTTCCTGTAAATTGACAACCAGTATCCAATACTTGTCAATAGAGATAAACTACTGAATAATCAAACAATAGCATGTTGAAAGAAAACTGAAGCACAGTGATTTAGTTTTTTAAATTGTAGTGTTCACTGTATTAAAAGCTTAGAACCAAAATACGTAAATTTTATCAAAACTCACAAAATCTATACGAGAGCACAAAAATGAATGCATATTGATTCAACGTACAAGTAAACAATTTTCATTGTCAAAGTATTCTACAGCATCTCTCCAAATCACAATTGATCATACTGAAGTAACTCGAATCGTGTATGTCAATGAAACACCGACAAGTAGTATGTTTTAATACCCTTGTTATGGGTCACGAGATACAGTGCAACGAAATACATTACCGTTTTCTTATTAATTGTAATTATTATAATTGTTATCTATTAATCATGTGTTTCTTTGTCTAATATGTTCTCCTATTTATTTGTATTGTAGTCCTGTTATATTATGTTGTCATTTCAATGTTATATTTAACATTGCCATTAACGTGCAAGGTTTGGATGCCACAAAACCAGGTTCAACCCACCATTTTGTCTCATTAAAATGTCCTGTACCAAGTCAGGAAGATGGCTCTTGTTATATTATTGTTCGTTTCTGTGTGTGTTACATTCTAACTCTGCGTCGTTTGTTTTCTCTTATTTTTGAGTGTAAATTCACATTGCGATAAGACGTGTCACGGTACTTGTCTATCCAAAAGTCATGTATTTGGTTTTGGGGTTATATTTGTTATTCTCGTGGGATTTTGTCTGATGCCTGGTCCGTTTCTGTGTGTGTTACATTTCAGTCTTGTGTCGTTGTTCTCCTCTTATATTTAATGCGTTTTCATAGGTTTTAGTTCGTTATCCCGATTTTGTTTTTTGTCCATGTATTTATGAGTTTTGAACAGCGTTATACTACTGTTGTCTTTATTGCTTAAGTTTTTTAAAACTTTTTTTTCTTTTTTTAAACTTTTGTATTACTTTTATTTTATTTTTGGTTTTATCTTGATTTCTACATTTGAACTTATTTATTGATATTTGTTTCACTTGATTGGTGGTCAATCGACGATATCTCATTTATTTTTATCAACTTTTTGCCTCACTTTAGTCATAAGCCTTCTAAATCAGAACCACAGTGAAAAAGGAATCATGTTACACAGTAACGATTTATATTAAGTATAACTGTCTATTGTGTTATTAAAGGTACTCGGAATAAGTATGTCACATGTATTTTAATTCTGGGTTGCAAATCGAAAGAACAAGAGGGGGAACAATTGTAACATCAAGTCCGAATATGGAATAAATCAGCCAATCGGTAATGCATTTTATACATAACGAAACTAACGATACACACAGTATAAGGAAAACAAAATTCTACAATATCGAAAAAGTATGTTAGTTAATAAGCTATAGGTCAGGAAAACATGGACAAAATGTTACAGCAACAAATCTGTCATCTGTATTAGGATGCCGTAAAGCAATCGTTGCGTAAAAGTAATGAAATAATACATACCAACAATGTGATCAGTCAGACCTGTTTGCTTCATTAAATTTTAATCACGAATAAGACAAGGCATCATATTCTAAACTCCAGATGGAAATTTGTGCTTCATGTGGCTAACAACAAACATAGATGTCAAAGAATGTATAATATTGTGCATTGATGGAATCCTTCATCGAAGATTATTTTACGTTTTCTATAATCCATGTCAAAATTGGTGATATATTTAAGACTTAACGTTCTACAGTTGACCTGCAAATCGATTTATTTATATAAATATTGGTTTCATAACAATTATTTCTTGTTGATTTTAATATTGCTGATAATTTGCTTGCGCTGTCAATATTCTTAAATGCACCAGTTTTTAGATTGATTGAATATCATAGTTTATGCCGTTTTCCATATAACAAGTGTTTGCCTATTACCTTTAGGTGTTTTTCCATTTTATAAAACAACAATAAATCACAATGTTTTTCATCAGTAAAACATATCATATAGGTTAGGTACAAGTCCTATAATTTTTTTGAAATAATTAAGAATCATAATTTAAAACAAAATTAGATAGCAAGTAAACGAATTATTTGTTTGCATGTCTAAGCTCTATTTCTAATACTGTTCAATATATGTCTTTGATTGTAGTTAGAAGCTGTAAAACAATCTATAAGATTTCACGAGTTGATGTTTTCTACAATTAAATCAAGACGGCATCTGAACTTTCTTATGTGAATTACTGACCATCTTCATTAGAAGATAACCTCATTTAATTTTGCGTGATTTCCAATTAAATACTACATTGACATTTACTACTAATATTCAGTATTCGTGGTTTTCTCTGTCGAATAGACATTTAAGGAAAACACACTCATCAAAGATACCAGGCTTATTTTTTATTCAAGAAGTGTATTTTGTCTACAAAAGAATCTTAAGTGTGTTCAAATAAAAAGACGTTAAAAGGAAATATTAATTACAAGAAATACTTATACAAATTGGACGAACATTGAGGACCCAAAATTCCGAAACGTTTCGCCAAATATAGTACTGAATGTCCCCCTCTAGTATAGTATATTAACCTCTAGTTCTATATTTTGATCTCTAGTACTCGTTGTTAATAACATCTATTACAGTACGTTGACTTCTAGTTCTTCATATTGATCACTAGTACTGTAAGTAGGTATCTAGTAATGTATGTGGTTCTTTTGCTGGGTGTTGTCTTCAAAGACTGTATGTTGCCCTCTTGTCCTTTCTGTTGCCCTCTAAAGATATTTATGGGCCTCATGTACAGTTTTCTACCTCTAGTTCAGTATGTGGATTTCTAGTTTTGTTATTTGCCATCTAGTTCTTTACATTGCCCACTTGGGCAGTTTGTGCTTCCAGAACTGTATGTTGTCCTCTAATACGGAATGTTTACATCAGGTACTATGTTGCCCTATTGTACTGACTTTTGCCATCTATTACAGTATGTTAACTTCTAGTTCTATATGTTGATATCTAGTTCCACATGCTATCTTTTGTTTTATATGTAGACATAAGTACTTTACGTTGCCCACTAGATCATTATGTTGACCTCCAGACTGTATATCGACCTCTATTTCTGAATATAGCTCTTTAGTAATGTATTTTGACCTCTTGCACAATATATTCTCCTCTAAAGATCGGAGTAAAAAATAAATACAAAAAGCAAACAATGCCACAATCTTATGCGAGAAAGGTAATAATATGATAGCACATGTCTTGTTTCATGACATCAGGTAAAACATTCGTTAAGGAGTTAAAAAAACAATTTTTAAATAGATATATTTTTTAAGGTAGAATACGTTTTATAAAAGTAAAGATCAAAATAAAATGTTATCTTTCATGAATAAAAAAAAAACCTGTGATGCAACGTTGTCTGTTGACGAAAGGCAGTGTGTTTTTATTAAAACCGGGTTGAATTAACTTTTAATATACAAAAACTCAGTTATTCTAATAGTTGATACGTTATGCAAAGTATGTGTGATATGTCCAGATTCCTTAATAGACACGTATACCATAAATTAGAAAAATAATTAAATAAACAATGACTTTTTTATAGTGGTCACTTGATTATCCAGAGAAATTAAGCTCGACCCAGAAGTTAAATACATAAAAAGTACTCAAAACATAAATACGAAATTACAAAAGCTCGACTAATAAGATAATCATGATATTATGCTTCTCAATTTTACTGACTGCATACTGCGCTCTATATAGTTTTCGTTTATTTTTGTTTTTCCCCCTCTAATGGGGTGTCGTAAGGTGGCATACCAATTTACGTATATTCTGCCTCTTTTCTTGAACATTATACTAATGCAATAAAAACAGCGCTTCAGTAGTCCATATTCCATTTGAATAAATCCATTTAACTTATTTTGTTAGAAACAGAAACTAGCAGAATGTGTGTGTTAAACCAGTAAAAATAGTTAAACCATTATGGTGACGTCAGCCTATTTATTTACCGTGGATCCTTCTTCTAGAATCAACGCGTCCTTAATTCGTCGCTGAAATGGACTCAAGATTTTATATTCTTTTGTTTCATTTGTGTGCCTAATTACATTAAGGTTGAATTGTCTACATTATCACAATAGTTTAAGTTATAGATACAATGGATAAGCGTTGATTCATGATAAACAAACCACTCGCCCTGCGGGCTCATGGTTTCTTTTTCAAGAATCAACGCTTATCTAATGTATCTATATCACATAATTGTTCGTAGTTGTGACTAGTCACGTCACAAAGATTTCAATAAAACCATCATATAATTGATTAATCACTTCATGAAAAGGTATTTGTATCTGTTACGTAATAAGTATGACAATGTACCGAGTGTCTCTTCAAATTATTCAACATCCTTTGAAGCAGCACATTAAGTTTGAGCATTTGGTTGATGTAACAGTTATTCCACTTAACGGAGAATACTTTAAAATGACACTTTACTGGGAAAAGTATATTCCATTGAGTTGTTGAATAATCATTTCAAATTTGTTGTTTTGTGACATAGAAAACATTTTACAGACGAATTAAGTCACATGGTACCCCGTGTTAATGAAGACAGATGGAATAAAACGCGAACCATGATGTACAAACCCAGAAAAAAAATTGACAAAATACAGTAGCTAATTGTTTACGTTTTTTTGGCGGAGATTTCATAATCTTGACATTTGTAATCTTGATCCTTAACAAATAAAAAGCAAATATTGATATTCTAAGGGTTGTGAAATCTGCATTATTTATTAACGCGAGAAATACATAAAAAAAAAATGGAAGTTGTTGTGTCCATTTAAATTTCCGTATATCGAAAAATGCAGGGCAAGTTTTAGGAGAAAATGACCATTAGACCAATGTATTCAACTAGGTATATTTACAGACGAATTAAGTCACATGGTACCCTGTGTCTATGAAGGCAGATAGAATAAAACGCGAACCGTCATGTACACACCGAGTAAAATGTTGACAAAATACATTAGCTCATTGTTTACGGTTGGGTTTTTTTGTGTTTGTAATCTTGACTTTTCTAATCGTAATCCCTCATCAAGTAAAAAGCTAATATTGCTATCATAAGAATAGTAAAATCTGGATGATTTATAAACGCGAGAAATAGATATAAAAGTGGAAATAGTTTTGTCCATTTCCGTATATCGAGAAATGAAGGGCAAGTTTTAGGAGAAAAATAACTACTAGACAAATGTTATTCAACTATGAATATTGTGATATTTTTTATATAATACATATATCTTATACTTTTGTGGCTCTTAAGATATTGGAAATCGTCTACATTCTTGCAGACTTGCTATATTTTACACATCAAGTGCAGTGAACGCAAAAAAAGTAAGTCCCTAGGTATATTTTTGTGTTAAGTACGATGAATTAATGAAATTGCTTGGAAAGACACTTATAAGCTTAATAAAAGTACATGCATGCTACTTTTATTTATACTATTGTCTCGCCTTTTTTGAATTGATTTGTGGCGCAAATAAAATGCCAGCTGAACAAAATGTCAGACACTGTTATGAGGTTTAACCATTATTAAGTTTTGCAGTAGACGTGCAGATAAAGTAATTGCATACAGCTAACAACCAGTTGTATCATCCTGTACTTCTATCACGAGGCACATTTAAATCTTGTTCTGCTAAACATTATAGCATACCTTGTGCATTGTTGAAGTATTTACAGTATATTTATTTGTTTATATCAATGCCATATCAAGGCTCTTCTTCGTGAATAGTTGTTTCATTGGCAACCAGTTCACATCTTCTTTTTTAACAATGAGAAAAAGTCCTCCTACAAGCACATACTACTATAAAGTATAAGGGTTATAACTAATTGCTCGTATGCTCTCGACTACTTATGTTAACTTCTTCTCTGTGCGTGTGTAATATAAATCCTTACTGGAGGTTTTTGTTTTTACCCTAAATATTTACTTATTCGATTATTCAAATGTAAAAAATAAACAAAATAATAATGTTTCCAACTTTCTAAAAGAGGCATGCAGTAGTTCGGGTTATTTATTTTAGTGTTTGCCTTGATCTCATCTTTATCAAAGGCCCTAGATGTATTTATGCAACTTTGATACATTCACATAAAGTTAAATTCATATCATACGACCTGGTAGCTATAAACCTCGGTTAAATCCAGGATGTTTAACATTAGACAGTTCTTGTACCAATTCAGGAATATGACAGTTGTTATTTTTTTTTTATTTGGATATTTGATTAGAGACTTTCCGTTCCGAATTTTCATCTGAGTTCAATATTTTTTTGATTTTAATTTTTCTCTTGAATGACGATATTATCATAAGGATATTTGTATTGTGCTTTACGTTGAGTTTATAATTTATCTATTCGTCTCATAAACTTTATTTATTGACAAGGAAATAGGTAGAAATGGCATTGTTTTATTTTCAATATTCATTTGTATCAACGAGATCGTGTAAATTTTCACAGTATCATTGATAAATCATAATACTATAGTGAAGAATGCCTATAAACAAATTTCATCATTAACAAAAGTAATTCCAAAAGAGAAGATGTTTCTTGAGCTGTAAATTGATCTTTTGTTTATGATCTTTCCAATACATTTTTGTCGTCCTTAATCAAATTTGTTAGTTATGTTCTTGTTTTGTCTGACATATGTTATATATTGTGTTATATTATTGGATATCAATGTTCTTCCTTATTAATACAATGCTTATCAAGTATTCCCTTAACATTGATACATTTACAATATTTAAAAAAAAAAATCATAAAAGCGTTCATTTATTCATCGTTGTCTTTATAATAGAGTATACACGACTGTCATACAAGTGAGAGGTTTAGGGAGCAATAAAACCAGGTTTAATCCACTATTTTCTACAAGATAAAACCTTTACAAATTCATATATGAGAGTTTTGTCATTTCGTTTGATGTTTATGAGCTCCTGATTTTGCAATTTGTTTAGAGATTTTCCGAGGTCAGTATTTTTATGATTTAACTTTTAACACCCTTGCTCACAAACACAACTATCTTTTATTGGCACAAAAGTGACTTTTGAAAGAAAAAACGTTAAACTAGAATGTAAAAATTAATTCCATTAAGGCTGTCTTGTATATATTCACTCCTATGATTTATTCAGTTGATTGAAATGTATTTGCTGAAATATGTTATGGTTCGGATTTTGTAAATGACATATGTCTAACTGTTAAATTGGAACTGAAGGGATACTGCAGATTATTGATAATGTTTATCAAAGTAGTTTTGGAAAGTATTCGTTTCAATTTGTTTGATTTGGATTTGTTGTTTTAAAAATTAATTTCGTCTCTCCATATTAAAAAAGGACTTGGATGACCAGACAGACTCTTTTAAATTTCGACCCCAGGTTATTGACTCTACAAAATCTATTGATGTGTTCCAAATGCAATACGTTTTAACGTGCATTTTTTACGTCTTCATAGCGATGAATAGAAATTGTACATATTTAAAATCATCTAGACTTCTTAGGTTGAGCTTTTTGAAAAATTGGAAATTTTACACATTTACTATGTCCTGTAACGAACACTAAAAAATACTAACAAAGCAATTCCCTTTCCAATGTGCAAAGATATGACAAAGTTGATGTTTGCTGCGTACATGTAAACATTATTGTCAGTTTTGTTATGTGTTTTTCTATTTTTATCTTACACGGTTAATTAAGAACATCGTTTCAGTGTATGAGTTGTAAAGAAAGTGCTGTGGATGCGCTTAAAGAGACAATACAGAAACTGACCTAGTTTTTCGTCCGACATCTTGGGATGACCTTGAATGCAGTTGCGGTCATCAGCTTTGCCCCAGTGATGGCTTTGTTTGAATATGTTTGTTAGCTTGTTGGTCATGAATGTGTGTCTCTAATATTTAATTAACTGTGCATTTGTATTCAGATATTGCAGATCAAATTTATTTGTTCATTGTGTAATCATACGTTTTTTGATTGAGTTAAGTCTGCCAATTGATATTTTATCGTGTGTTTTTCTATGTTGTGATGTTATGCTATTGTTTCAGAAAAAGGGAGAAGGTTTGGATCCATTAAAACGTTTAATCCCGCTGCAAATGTTTGAACCTGTCCTAAGTCAGGAATCTGATGTACAGTAGTTGTCGTTTGTTTATGTAATATATACGTGTTTCTCGTTTTGTTTATATAGATTAGACCGTTGCTTTTCCCGTTTGAATGGTTTTACACTAGTAATTTTGGGGCCCTTTATAGCTTGTTATTCGGTGTGAGCCAAGGCTCCGTGTTGAAGGCCGTACTTTAACCTATAATGGTTGACTTTTTAAATTGTTACTTGGATGGAGAGTTGTCTCATTGGCACTCACACCACATTTTCCTATATCTATTATTTGCGGTTAGTTTTATTTCCAATAGGCGACTTTTTTATTTTGTTATGTTTTTCAAATGCACTTAATTTCTTCAACGTCAGTTCATAAAGGTCATACAATTGTGTCGACACAATTTCTTTGAAGTTTTGTCTAATTGACATATACCTCTGGACTATAATTTATGTCAATTGAACAAATAATGATAGGGTTGGTGTAAATCATTCTCCGATTGTAGACGACAGAGTTGTGTTTAGAAGCAATGAATGTCAGAAAATTTGAATTACTGCTTCATTAGACGTGTCTAGCTCTCATATAAACAAGCTTAACTTAATTTCATTATTTTTTTTCTATTCATTGTAAAGGTTTAGGAAGGGATTTTAATGTCTCTACAGAAAATGTATATAACTGTTTATGATTTCAAGAGTTCTTGCTGAAATAATTGTTCAATTCGTTTGCAATATCATTGTTTATACTTGTTTATAGTAAACACTAATATGTTTTAACGATTTTCCTTTATTTTCTTACACTTATTTGCATTTAATAGATACTAAAAGTATGTATAATGTTTATGGCACTAAAATGGTGAAAAGATGTAGCTATATGGCGCCTATCTTCAAAAAATGGTTACAATTATTTTTTTTAATGCGCTACTATTCAATGAACACTAAAACAAGTTAAAAACAATAATGAAGATAGTCGTTATCCAACACGTCAGTACCGATTTCTGAAAATAGCAGATAAACATTTAGAAATAGCACTTTAAGTGTTGGAATGTGGTAGTTTCAAAACATTTCCTTGAGAAATAAAATAATCTGTAGCACTTTAATGATAAGTTTAGTCGTTTGAATAAATTTACTTTACAAATAAGGAGATTTGATTGCCAACGAGACAATTTTCAAGCAGAGTTTAAACTACACTGTTCTTAATTGACAATTTTTTTTCAAAGCAACTTCTAGTAAAACATTTTCATATTCATATTCATGAAAAGTTTATCGAATACTTATATTTTTTTTGAACTAGCAAAAACAACTTAAGTTTTCTCTGTTTTTATTATTTAACAAAAATGATAGAACCACTTCAATCAGTCAAAACTTATTTTATTCATATGAGACCGATTTGGTTTCTTGAGAATAAAATATTTATAAAAGAACAATTTTTAGAAAGATTTGATATCAATTATGTCACCACTTACAGTCCGGATCCCCAGGAGCAGTAACGTCCCAATGTTGTAAAACTGAAAACTACGCTTTACAATTTTCATGCGTCGTCTCTTATATATTAACAGATTAAATTTCTTATGTATATTAATTGAATTATTTTGCATAAAAAATAAGCTAAATGTTATCATACACTAAGTACTATGTCAATTTTCTTCATAAAAATAGTTTTTAATATAGTTGTACTTGTTATATCTTACATAAAGTACAACTTTTCCCTAAAACAGATAGAAAGTGTAAAGCCTGAGATAAGTAACGGTCAATTAGCTTCTGGAGTGAAATATAGGTATTAATATTCAAGTTTAGGTTGTTATGCAATTTAAGGTAGATTCATGGTATACCGCCATCTTGCATTGTATAATCACAATACAAAATCGGTCTAGTTATTTGCCTCAATCTGCAAATTTGGAGACATATTTGCTATTCAATGGTTAGACTGTTTTTCTATTTAAAGAAAACTTGTTAATTAATCGTATTATACATAATATTTTAACAAATATAATCTGTTTTGGTTTTAAAATAAAAAATTTTCAAATGAGCCATTTACGGTGAAATAACTCTTTTAGTACAACATTTATACTGGGCTAATAGGGATTTTTTTTATTTTTACTTGTAGCAAGAAAACAAGTTCCTACTATGTTTGACCTTAAGTCATATAGCAGCAACCAAATATTTATATCTTACAAGTTATTCTGTTGGCGATAAAATCATCTGAATAGATATAGGAAGATGTGGTGTGAGTGCCAATGAGACAACTCTCCATCCAAATAACAATTTAAAAATTAAACCATTATAGGTTAAAGTACGGCCTTCAACACGGAGCCTTGGCTCACACCGAACAACAAGCTATAAAGGGCCCCAAAATTACTAGTGTAAAACCATTCAAACGGGAAAACCAACGGTCTAATCTATATAAACAAAACGAGAAACGAGAAACACGTATATATTACATAAACAAACGACAACTACTGTACATCAGATTCCTGACTTAGGACAGGTGCAAACATTTGCAGCGGGATTAAACGTTTTAATGGGCCCAAACCTTCTCCCTTTTTCTGAAACAATAGCATAACATCACAACATATAAAAACATATAAAAACATACGATAAAATATCAATTACCAGACTTAACTCAATCAAAAAACGTATGATTACACAAAGAACGAATAAATTTGATCTGCGATATCTGAATACAAATGCACAGTTAATTAAATATTAGAGACAAACAGTCATGACCAAAAGGCTATCAAACAAATTCAAACACACTGAGAAATATTTAACCAATCAATGTTCACTTTAGAAAAAAAACGTTTTTTTATAATCTTGAAGTTTATACAAATGTTGTAAGAATAAGTGAAAAATTGAAGATATTACAAATAATCAAAGCTGGTATACAGCCAAGATCCATATAAATAAAAAATGACAAAAAAGCAGTATAAACAGTATCAACAGGTCGAATTAACAAGAAAATACGATTTGAGAGTACTCGCAGTTACTGACAGCTAGTTAAAAGCCAAAACCAATTAATAGTAAAAAATCATGCATCAGAGACTAAAATCGACTAAAACACATCACAGGGATTTAGTATTTTAACGTCATTAATAGTCAAAGAAGACATGACTAGTGCAATGCCAAAAATAAATGTATCGACAGGTAGTAGTATAGTGAAGAGCGACTTCTATAGAAATAAAAGTTAACGTGGCTGTGTCCCCTATACATCTCGTCTCAAAAGATAATGAAATTTAGTTATGTTTTAATTTGCTAATGACAAAATCAATATTAGTGCCAATGTGAACTATATTCAGAGATCTAATTACAATATTGGTACGATAACCCTTACTTATAAGTTTGTTTAAAGGTTCGATGAGTTTACAAGGATCACATAGTGATTTCCTCGCTTTAAGTACAATATTACCATAAAATTTAGGATGAGAAATACCATTTTTAATAAGCTTTCTACAGGTATAGCCAAATTTACTAATCAAATCTTTGTATCTATGAAAGAATTTAGTAAAAGTTTTAAGTAATTTATGGTATCGAAATCCCTGACACAACAATTTACCAGTGATGCATTGATTACGTTCGTTAAAATCTATGACATCAGAACACACACGGGCAAACCGAACGAGTTGCGATATATAAACACCGTATGATGGAGCTAAAGGCACATCGCCGTCTAAAAAAGGAAAATTAACAATAGGAAATGAAAAATCGTCTCTTTTGTCGTAAATTTTAGTGTGAAGTTTCCCGTTTGAAATTGAAATGTCTAAATCTAGAAAAGGACAACTGCTGCTGTTTATGTTAGATTTAGTTAAAGTAAGTTCGTTTGGGTAAATTTCTGAAGTATATTTAGAGAACTCTGGATTATTCAACGAAAAACTATCATCCAGATAACGGTAGGTATTTTTGAATGTATCAACCAAATGTAACAATGATGGGTCTTTACTGAGTTTGGTCATAAACTGAAATTCATAGCAATATAGAAATAAATCTGCTATTAAAGGGGCACAGTTGGTGCCCATAGGAATACCTACTACCTGACGATACACTTTATCGCCGAAACGTACATAAATGTTATCAAGCAGAAAGTTTAAAGCTTCAATCATATCCTCACATTTCCAGTAAGTGTATCTAGCATACTTTCCTTTTTCGTTACAGAAAAAGGCCTTAAACGAGTTACAGCAAATAAAATTACAATGAGATTTTTCGAAAGACCATTTTATCAAATACAAAAACTTTTTCTTTATAAGATTGTGTGGAAGTGTAGTGTACAGAGTAGAAAAATCATAACTGTCAACAGAATTGTAAGGACCATTGAAAGCATGTATTTTATCTAAAACCTCTAAAGAATTTTTAACACTCCAAAAATAATTAATACCATTATTTTCATAAGCTTTATTACAAAAGTTAATAACCAGTTCTTTGATAGTAGTAAGGGAGGTGGTTAGAAGCACTGATAGATTAGTAGTAGAACACTTACTCGAAGCGGAGATGAAACGGAATTTAAATGGTTTTTTGTGTAATTTCGGTAACCAGTACATGGTAGGGACTTTCAAATGTTCGGAAGATGCTTTAAACTGGGCAGTGGCAGTGGTATGCTTGTTAACGATTTGACTCTCTGTGGTGCGCACTGACCTGAATGTAGAGGAATTTATTATTTCGTTTTGAAGAACTGTCGTGTAGTATATGCGTCACACCACCACTACATTATTTGCTGCCTTGTCTGCCGGTACGAACACAAACCGCTCTGCGAGTACCTTGAGTTTGTTTTTTATTCTAGAAATGGGTATATCATGGTTCCTATTATTAATTTCAGAATTGTTTTCTAAATGAGATATTCGAATATCAACAGTATTCATAATTTTATTCAAATAACTGTCTAAAGATTTTTTATCGAATTTTTCACGTTTGCACCAATTTTTACAATAGGCAGACAGAGCGTCTTTAATGACCTGACGACACTGTTTCCAATCTATTGTAGACGGAGGACGGTATTTCGGTCCTTTCTTTAGAAAAGTTATGACTTCACGGTCATCGACTATGTTGAGGTCTCCTGTGATAACATGACCATAGGGAACATATTTAAAACTAGATGTTTCGCAATCTCAAGTGGAAGGAACATTATTTTCTATATTGACGTCTGTTGTAATTGACGTATAATTGAAAATCAAATGTCTGCTCGGTTTTTTATAAGAATACGAAATAATGGGTTGTTCTATATTATCAAAATATGGAGGTATTAAGCTATAGACAGAAGAGTCATTGAATATGCTAGACAAATTAATAAAATCAATACCTCTATTTATATATTTTAATTTGAGAAAATGTCGTTTACGATTTTCAGGTTTATCAATAATAGGAAAAAGCCTGTGATGACAAAAGGCTGTAATAATACGGGTGTATCCATAAAATGGGCTAAAAAAAGAAATTTTATCACAATCAAGAAAAATAGCATATAATTTACTTATAGGTATCTGACCCAGTTTGCATAATACTTGATGTCTGCCATTATTCTTTATTATAGATAACAGATCAGCAAGTGTATAATTTATACGATGTTTAATACGTTGATTGCGGTTCTTGCGTTTACCATGAGACCTATTATTTCTAAGTCGTTTATCAACAATATTAATGACATCGATATGAGTTTTAGATATGTTCCCCTGCCCTAATATTTTATCATTTAGACCGAGAGGATAAGCTGTTTGAAGTCTTTTTATCCAAAACAATTCGCGAACTTCGCGTGATTTTTCAAATTGCTTGTGTGATTCTCCTGGTTGTTTTTGAACGGTTTCGAGCGGTTGGAATTTTATATATTTCAGAATATGATTATGCTTATCTAAATGCTGATATACTAAACTTTTGAATTTTTTGGGTCTACGAAAGCGGTACAGATGTTCTTGATTTCTTCTGAAATACTCTCGTCCCGTCTGTCCCACATATTGAATACCACACTTAGGTTGGGTTCAAGTTACCACATATATTAGGTTTTGAGTTTTTCAGGTAATATCACAGGAAAAGGAAAGCGAAAAGGTTCTCCCGTTCACTGTTGACCTTATAGTATTTTGAGAAGTTAATCTAAAACAAGTTAGTCATTTTTTGGCATTGCACGGGAAAATTTGTGGATATCCACGTGCATTTTTGTTAAATAATCTGGCTGTAGTGGCATTACCAATACGTTTATTTATGCACGTAGATAACCTAGAAGTTGTGTTGTTGATAATATTTTTTGTCTTCTGTATTACACAGATTATAATTGTAAGTTTTCAAGAGGAAAAAAAGGCCACTGTCAAAAAGGAATGAATCATGACAAAAATGAATGAATCATGACAAAAATTTATGCAATATTTCGTATTATACTATATATGATGTGTCCCCGTCGAAAATGGATTATAAATCTGATGAAGATGACAACAAACACATTTAAAATAGAGAGACTATTGATAAAAGATTCATTTACTGATAGAAACAAGCTATACAAATTATTGGAATTACTTTTGTTAATGATAAGATTTATTTGGCGCCCTTTTATAATTCAGATGTTATAACATATTATTCACAAAATGAAAGAATTACACGATACTATTGACACAAATGAATATTCTGCATTATGGGAACCCCTGATATTGTTTAGAATAATTAATTGATGATAAATTAAACCACTATGTAGCCAAAATATTTTTTTGTCTTTCTTCGCTTATGCTTGACCTCACGGTGATATAAAAAATGACACCCTGTAAAGTCTCCAGGTTAAATAATATTTTTTTGATTTTGCAATTTCAGACATTAAATAATTTCCTTATCATGGTAAAAAGTACATTCTCCTCTCAAATAAAAGACTTACTTTGCTAACTCAAGTTACTTTATATAACATTAATTACAGCAAATGCACCATGTATGTGTGGCATTGAAAGTGTAAAATTACGACCATTAGCTTAGAGTGCGAGTTTATCGAATTATTTTTTTTTATGTTCCCAGACATATTAAAACGAAAACCGATCTATTACAAACTTTGCTTTTAGAGAAAGATATTTCACGTAAAAATACACATAGCATGTTTCATGAAATATTACTAGATGTCATTTAACTCATGTTGACTACATTGAAAATATAATAACTACGTTGTAATCCCGACACATTCTTGTGGTCCTATTTTTCACATACTGAAATATTTCTATTGTTATTTTCTTTTTCGCCAATACTTGGGACAGCGGTTAGGACATCCTAGCTAAGATCATCCTCAACTAGCTTCGATGTGCATGCTGAGAAATGTTGTAAGTCGGTCCTAATTTATCATAATGTATGTCCTAAGAATGTCTTATAGGACCGATCTTAATAGGACAGTTTCGATAACATAAACATCTAAAAATGTTATTATGTAACAAAAATATTTTCTTTTAAATGAGAAAAAAAATCCTTTATTTACTTGCACATTTCTTTATAATTTAGGCATTAATCTTAATGCCTGCAAACATTTTTCATTATTTAAGCTTAAATCCTAGGATTTAAGACTAATGCCTAACATCATTTAGGCAATAGACTTACTGCCTAAGCGTTAGCTTATTGCCTAGGATTTAAGCTTAATGCCTAATTTCACTTATTGCCGCTAACATATATACCGGTATTTATATATCTTTACTTCTACATTTTCTTTTTCAGATGTGTGATGATATAAGAAAAGTGTGTTGAAAGAATTTCCCTCTTTTCCAACATTGACTTGTGCACTAGGATTTAAACATTCCTCTGTAAGGTAGGTCGAAATTATTTTTTATGTCTTAATGTAATCCTTTTAAATAATAATATTCGTGTATCCTATTGCTGTCTCATTGGAAATCATATTAATGATTAAAGGTATAGTAGCCCTTGTACATGAGACAAATCAAAACTAAGAGAATATCAGGAACTGCAAAAAGAGTTGCGTCCACATGATAAGTGTTTGATTATATATAAGTCTGCATTATCCTCCAGGCGATTCATCACTCAGTTTAAATGTCACAAGTGTCGACTATTCTTGCATCTCAGTTCGAAGACTGCGAACACATGTTGGGAATGTATTTCGGCACAGTTACTGCTTTAAACGGCATCAAGGTAGAATGATTGTAGAAATATTCGTACATATATAAATTTAGCTGCGGCGCCGTAGCTCTTAGGTCCTTATGTTAATTTTCTACTTTTTCAGGACCATAGAGCTACGGATTTTTCCTATTTCAAAACGTTCGACATTGCGACCTAGGTTCAGGTGGCACTTATTTCTCAACAATTTATTGTTTATAATCAGTGCAAAGCTTTTCAATATATACAGTTCGTTTCGTTATATTTTTATCAAGAAATGACGTACCTAAATAAATAGATAATGTTTTAATAGGATACTAATTTAATCTTGTAATTTTTTGACACTTATCAATTCACGGAGTCAAACTTCATGGCAGAGTGCAAAAACAGTCGATATACGCCAAAGAGACTCTATATTCATTTCTTAAGACAATGACACTACCCCAAAAGATATCGGTATATCATATATGATTTAAAACTGGCTGATTGGAAGTGAAACAAGCCAAGTAAAGAAAACACGTACATTCTTGGTTACTCGTTTCCTTTATTGAAGTTTGGTTGTCAGATTCCTAGAATCATTGCATGAAAGTACTTTATTATCACTGGTAATTCGATGTGATTAAAAATAATGAAAGTTCGCTTGAAGTTAATTCAATACCAGATAAATGGACTGTGTTACTTCCTATACAACTCACTAGTAAAGATAAATCACAAAGGCTTACATAATTTATTTTGTATCAGGAATGTTTTTATTTTATCAAATCTGACGACTTGTTGCTTTTATTGGAGACTGAAACATTGCTTGTCTAACATATTGGTTTTAAAGTAACTGGACTTTTCCAATCGCCATTATGTATAGGACGAAAGTTATCATGTGTCTGTGCTTGATATGTTTGTCATACTTTCGACAAGTCTCGTATAGTCCATCGCATATTCATACTGGTTCTGCAGTTGAACGTGTCAAGTACGGATAACCGGACCTCGAAAATTACTTGACAGTGCCAGAGACCACACCATAAATCATATACTGTTCATTCATTATTATTCTTTGGAGTCCAGTGTTCGTGGGTTTCGTGGGTACAGGTGAACCACGAGGTCAAATATTCAATGTATTACAAAATTTCTGTAAGCTTTGTATGCAGAGATTAGCAAACCCACGAAATCAAATATCCACAAAAATTCGGGTCATCCCCAATCCACGAAAAATTGATACCCACGAAAATAAATGAATCCACAGTAACTGTTTTTGTCATGTGCTTAGTCGTGAATTTAAGTCGTAGATATATCCATGAAAATGACAGGTTTTTTTTGTCTAAAATATTATTCATATTGACTACACTTTCTTACTTCTTTGGTTGTATCCTAACATGATGTTGGGACCATCTTCAATATTGAACCTTCATATAAACTATGCCGATTGTCTCTCTATGTAGAATTAATACCTATACGCAATCTATTAAAGACACACTATCAATATAATATAACAATGTTAAATTTTATTGTTTTTACAAAAAAATAGATTCCTAATAGTTTAAAGCAGTGACATGGTGTACTAATGTATGCATGGGGAAAAACATATGGAATTGACACAACCCCTTAATCGCGACGTAAATGCTGATTTTTGCAATTCGTGCTCTCGCAATTTGCAGTTGTTTCTTCGAGGGAGTCCAAAAGCAAACTTATCTCATTCGTCATTTCAATGCTACAGTAGAGCTTTCATCTCAGAACAAAAGCGTACATTTAATGTTGCCTCAGAGTGTCTTTTCTTACATAAAGTAAATGACTTTAGAGTTATGTTGAATAATCTCTAAAAAATGATAGGTCAATTTAAACTGACAAATTCAAATGTTAGACTTTATCAACAAACAGAACGAAAATCAAACCACTATTATGTTCCGGACTTGGTACAATAATTTTTTGGAGTGAAATTCTGAGTTAAACCTGGTTTTACAGCTATGTAATCCCCCACTTATATAAAAGAGGGACGAAAGATACCAAAGGGATAGTCAAACTCATTTATCTAAAATAATCTGACAATGCCGGGGCTAAATATGCAAGAGACAAACAGACAAACAATAGTACACATGACAAAACATAGAAAACTAAAGAATAAACAACGCGAACCCCATATATAACAGTCGTGCATACTCATTGACAAATTAGGTGAGTAATTCCAACAGACATAATACGTGACAATAATTTGTATTCAGCAGACAAAACTGTATAAAAACACTTCGCAGACATACAACACAAAGAATAACAATTGCAAACAACCAAACAGATAAATCTAGTAATGACGCCAACAATGTTTTTAAAGATATCATGTTGTTCAATATTGACATTATCTATTCTAGGAACGCATTTGCTAATTTTGGCGGTAAGAAATTGTTGTTAAAGAGTTTGTTTTATGAATACTCGAAACCAAATTTTCGTGTATATCATTAAACAAGAAAAAGGATATTTTAAGGATGTTTACTAAATAAAATATATCTGCATATCATATTTTTTTAAATTGTCTCAAGACTTTGAAGGTGCAAGAAAATTGGTACCGTTAATTTCAAACTACCACTGGGTCGATGCCTCTGCTGATGGACTATTAGTCTCCGAGGGTATGACCAGCCCAGTAGCCAGTACATGAAAATGCGGATTTTTTGTGTTATTAAAAATTGCTGTTACAAAATATAAGAAATTATTATAAATTAAGGAATGTATCTCCCTCATGCAAAACTCTTATTCCTTTCACGGATTCGGTTATACGTTTTGGACCTTTAAGATTATAGCTCTTCATCTTTTGTATAAACTTCGGACTTCAAATATTTGGCCACGAGCATCACTGAAGAGACATGTGTTGTCGAAATGCCCATCTGTTGCAAGAAAATTGGTACCGTTTATTTTGTTAAGGATGGTGGAATTTCTAATTTAATTAAGCATAATATTTACGTTCTTGTTAAATCAATCATACGTGGAAAGAATCGGTGTTCTTTTAAAAATTTATCAAGGGGTTTAAGAGCTGTAAGTTATCCAAAATATGATGTGTGTGTTGTTTGCGTACTGAAAAGTTGTCTTTACCAGTTGTGGTTTAATTTCAAATATGACCACCATATCCTTTTCTACCAATAAATGAAATGCTTGAAAAAGTATGGATAAAACAGTCTGAATTTTGATTTTGAAATGTGATTAAACGCTTAAAAACATTAACGGGTTCTAACACAGAATGAATGTGGTCAGAGAAATTGAAAAGATTAAATTTACTTGAGACCTTCTTCGACTTCTTTTTTTATATCAACTTCTGCGCACAATTTGAGTGTGTATGTTTTTTTCTCGTTCAGCAATTTGATTTACAAAAGTCGTTAACAGCAAGCACTATCGTGAAGTGGCTTTTAATCAGAACCGATTCACTGAATATTGCCTAGCATGTACAACATATAAAGCAAGAAAAACATAAATAATTCAAAATAACTCGTTTGAGATGATGAGGTATTTCTTTAAGTGTTACAATTACTGTAGGTGAGTGCATCATGATAATTTATAACTTGGTGATAGTGTAATTAAAATTTAGAGCTTAGTATACTATTTATGTGTCTGTTTTAACCATTAAATCTTCAAATCAATCATTCATTTGTTTCTGAAGAAAAATCAAATAACAAAACTACCGAAATCCGAAGAATATGCAAAAACTGAAATGGCAGCAACAAGTGATGAAAAAAACATCAAACGAATGGACAACAATTGTCATATTTCTGACTTGGTACAGGCATTCTCAAATGTAGACAATGGTGGATTGAACCTGGTTTTATAGCGCTGAACATCTCACTTGTATGACAGTCACATCAAAATCACTTTTTTGATGCGTTTAATAAAAAACAGACATAATAGGTAAAATTAAAAGGAACAAATCTTGATTGCTGAACTTAAGATTGGTGGTTGGTCATCGGCCTATTGAAGTACTGGGGCTCAATAAGTATATATGTGAGGACAGACAGTTTGTTGAAATATCGATCCAATCGATTCAAGAAATATGCAGGCGATGAAAACGTTCACTACTTTTAGGATATTAACCGAATATAGTGCGATATGTTTGCCTATTCAAGATATCGCTAGAAGCTTAGTCTGATGACGGATTACCGATAACGGATTCAGAACCTCCTGCTTCTTAAAAGGGTTAAATACTTCAGTGCCCATTTGATGTCGTTGATTTCGAAGCGCTCTGACCAGTTTTGGTCAATTCAGGTAAAGCTATAATAAAGTCGTATACTTTTGTTTTTCATGTATCGTTCAAAGGTTTTTGATGTAATAGAATAATTATACTGTGCAACGATGATTATACACATTATTGGTACTTCAGGATTGTACATAATGTATACTTCATTTGTAAATGGTTAAAATATGTTATGTATTGTGAAATTGGAATGGGGTGTATGGAAGAGGAAAATGTATGTCGTGGTATTGATAATGGTTTAAGTAGAAAGTGTAAGTGGTTCAATGGCTAATCAATCTCATACTACTTTGTAAAATTCTTTATAAAGTATGATAACAATGCATAAAAGCTAGCTAAAACTTTTGATAACTCATTTGCTTATTATAAAAAAAGTAGTGCAAATTGTGTTTCCCACGTAATCAACACGACGTAAAAATCATGCTACAACTGTCATGTTTTAGTATTATCACAGATCCAGAAGACCCATAAATTTTACATTAGAAACAAGTTAAATATATTTTGAAGAGATAATATACATTTTCACTTCTTCTGCACTGATAAACATATTCCAGTTAATTATACTCAATCATGATTTTAACACCGCAGCAAGTTTTGTTCAGAATGTTCGATTAGTGTGCTTGGGAGATTGCAAGAATCTTAAATCGATAGTTTTACATGGTCTTTATATTATAATAAAAAAATGTTAATGTCACATCTGGATATGTGTTTGAAAGCTATTTGCACGCATGTCCATTAATTAAATCACAACTTGTAACCAGATAGAGCTATGTCATGCCACTTGCGTGACTACATTCTGAACAGGCCTTGCTTAAACGTCTTTGTCAGATTCTCAACAGGCTACTTCCGCATTGTATTACAAAGGAATCAGTTCCTATGCTGAACTTTATATAGAAATAATCTTCTGAATCAATACGTACATGAAAGAAAAGTACTTGTCAAATTTAAATGGTGTGCCTCCCCTAACGTTGCTGTAAGAGATTATAAGAAAATAGATTAATTGTTCTAAAATGTATTTAGAATAGGATCTGTTTAAATATGTTGTAAGGAACGTGCATTTTTATCCGTTGCAACTAATCTGTATTTTTGTCTATCTGATGAGTTAAGCCTTTTTCTACTGATTTTTATAGTTCGTTCTTATGTTGGACTGTTAAACAACTGTCCCAGGTTAATGGGAGGGTTGAGATCCCGCTAACATGTTTCAACCCGCCACATTATTAATGTATGTGTCTGTTCCAAGTCAGGAGCCTTTAATTCAGTGTTTGTCGTTTGTTTTTGTGTTACATATTTGTTTTTCGTTCATTTTTTTTACATAAATTAGGTCGTTAATTTTTTCGTTTGAATTGTTTTACATTGTCTTATCCGGGCCTTTTATAGCTGACTGTGTGGTATCGGCTTTGAAGGCAGAACGGTGATCTATAGTTGTTAATGTCTGTGTCATTTTGGTCTTTGGTGGATAGTTGTCACATTGGCAATCATACCTCATCTTTTTTTAACATTTACGAAAACTATAAAATAACTGCAAAAGTTCTACTGTCTGTAAAACATTTGTAAGTAGTAACGTAACATTTGTACTTGAGTATTTTGCACATGCATATGTCGCTTGATATGGTATCCAAGACCAATCGTTAAAGTTATTCTACTACTTAATAGTTATGACTGAAAAAAAATCTACTATATTGTGATGGTTGATCCAAACCTAGAATGTTTTACCAGTTGACACACTTGATGACACTCTTTTTAGAGGAGTTCATATATTTGCGTTTATCTTTAATATCATATACTATTTTGAAATACCGGATTTTGTTTATAGATATGTTTTTGACCAAATACAACTTCTTATAGCTACATACAAATACGACGCAACAGAAGTACCGGAATATTGTGCAGGAATATTGCAATTGTTATCATAAAGTCCGTTTATATTGTTTTCGTTACAGTCCAGTGTTTATGTTGTTCCGCTGTTTTCCTCTTTATAGTTTTTTGTCGTCGTCTTTTATCCGGATTTGGTTTTTTCGTTATTGAATTATGACTTTTGAACAGCGGTAAAATACTGTTACCTTGATCAAATCTCTTGAATCTATAAGATAATAATCAGGAAAAAATGCCACAATCGCAAAATAAAAATCAAAATTGTGCGTCGACTGGTTAAGCTGTACATGGTACATGCAGTATATGCATTGCTTATCCTCACTTTGGAAATATTGTTACAATCGGGAAACTAACAGGTCAGACGACGTCTAAAGGGTAAGGAACACAAAGACATGTCACTTATGAGTTAAAACACAGACACATGTTATCGGTCATTTAATCGTGTTGGTAACAAAAAACTGACCTAGAGTATTTATTCAAACTAAAGAAAAGGTAATACATGAAGTGTCCTGCAAAGAAAACTCAAATGGTTTGTCATACATATTTGAAAATAAAGACTTCCCTCGAAAGAATGATAATATGAAGGGTACCAAATTTTTGGCACCAGATGTTGAAAAAAATGTCTCTTCAGTGATGTTCGAGACCTCTATATATCGAAAGTTTATAAAATATATAGAGCTTACAATAAAATGTGACAGAAAAAAGAAACAAAAAATTGTTGTATTTGAAAAAAGAAATTATCAAAATAAACTGTGTGTTACATGTATATAAAAAGAGGGCACATACAATACATAATTGAAAGACAATTCAAAGATTAAGTTCCAATAGCTGTTCTTAAGTTCATCATTGACAAAACGTGTATGTTGTTTTAAAGGGTACACCAATAAATTTTATACTAGCACATATTATATCATACTATTAGTGACTTGCGTATAGGTGTTGATCTTGATTCAAATAAACGATTTTTGTCGTAAATATGCACCACCAATCTACATTAAGGAATAATCTGAGGCAAAAACAATACTTGACGTGTAATAAATAGAACGATACATATAAATCAAGTTTTAGATAGACTGGTTATTGGATCTTCTTGCTTCATTTAATGTTAATCAAAAATTATACAACACATCACATAGTTACCATAAGATTTACAAATCTGTTTGGATTGATAAGTCTATAATAACATGATATGAAACAGATTTATTTGACTGACAATCTAGAATCGAATCAGTTGTTTTTCTAATTTCAATAACTGTTTTGTTAATGTTTTTTTTACTCACATTTTTATCGATAACTCTATTAAAGTCGGTTTTACTTCATATTCAACAAGAATATTTCTATAGAACATGGATTCTCACTCGCACTATCATTTTCTATATTCAGTAACGCTTGAAATTGGGGTAAAAACTATATTGTTGCATTAAAGTTAGAAAGATCGTATCATCGAGAATATGAATACTTAGTTTTAAGGTCAAGGAACAGTAAATGGGCTATGTCGCAGATTTTGCAAAAAAATTGCATACAACCTTTGCTCGTTGAACTACAACTGAAAATCGAAAAAATAATACATTTATCTCTTTTATTATCTGAAAAATTGCAGATTGATTTCTTTTAATATGGGTGAATATTTGTATAGAAAGCACATAAAATCGGCGAAAAACCTTCTGAAATTTGTCTTAAAATCGCCAAATCTCTAATTCTACTCCATAGATTTTCTTAAAAAACTATATATTGTTGACACATAAATTTCTGTTTTAATGATATAAAATAATCATAGGGTCACCGACTTCGTTTTTTGTCTAGTAACCAATTTGTTACCTTGTTGGTAGTGAAAAACGTCCAATATCAACGTTTTACGGCCTGCGACGTTTTGTTGGATTTTTTAACAAAGAACGCAACTTTGAATGATGTGTACCGTAAAAACGAAGTCGGTGACCCTATCTTTATTTTACACACATCATTATAACGGAAATTTATGTATCAACAACAAATAGTTTTTTAAGAAAAATCTATGGAGTAGAATAAGAGATTTTGCGATTTTAAGACAAATTTTAGAAGGGTTTTCGCCAATTTTATGTGCTTTCTATACAAATGTTCACCCATTTTGTAAGAATTCAATCAGTAATATTTCAAATGATAATTGAGATAAATGCATTATCATTTCGATTTTTAGTTGAAGTTCATCGAGCCAGAGTTGTATGCCAAATTTTACTGAAATCTGCGACATAGCCCATTTACTGTAACTTGACCTTACACAGGGAAAAGTGCCACGCGTGTTTTACGTATATTTTACATATGTTAAACATGTGTTTGGTAACGCATGGGAAACATCTTTTTCCTACCACACATGTAAAACGCATGTTTTAAACATGCGTTATTCATGCGTTTTACGCATGAATAATACATGTTATGTAAAACACATGTTAAAAACATGCGTTTTACGCATGAATAATACATGTTATGTAAAACACATGTTAAAAACATGCGTTATTCGTGCGTTTTACACATGAAAAATATATGTAATGTTAAACGCATGTTTCAAAACCATGCGTTAAGCATGTGTTGTAAGAAACATGTGTATAATATGCGTTTTAAATGATGCGTATAACATGTGTGAAACAAACATGCGTATAATGCATATATTTCAAATCATCCATAAAACCTTTGTCAAGTTAGCTAGTTCACATTCCATATGTTCCACAAAACCAAGACGACTTCTGTTTACTTTTGAAGGCTGTTCCCTAGACATAATTGCTTTAATCAGTTTAATTTGGACTCTGTTTGGTAGTAGTCCAATTGGCAGCATACAACATCTTTTTATGTTTATTTTGACCACAAATCTCCTTTCAACAAGCAACATCAGTATCATATTACAGACAAGACTTCACTTTTCATTAGCTCTGTTTGAATACACCAATAAACAAAAGAAATGTCTGTAACACGATTTTCATGTTTCTAAAACCTTTATCAAGTACATTTGACACTAAGATGTTTGAAAAGACAATGATATGAAATATTTGATGGAATAAAAACCTACAATCTTTGGTCTCTGTAGTTTCATTGGCAGTAATACCACAACTCTTTTATACAGAGGTCAAAATTATCTTAAAAAAATTTTGTGGAATGTTGTACATGTATTTGACAATTTTTGTTAAAATGTTACTCATGGTTAAACTAAAACGTACACATTTGTTGGCTTATGCATATAATACATGTAATATGAAAAGGAAAACCCAAAAAGTGTATTAATGGTTCCTTTAGCATCAATTTAAATACAATTTTGAAGTTGTGTCCCTTGCATGTTAAATGATCTGAGACTGTATAATTGTTTTTAAACATATTAAATGAAAAAGTCAATAAATCTGCTTAAGAATATATTTATATTTTTTCTCTCTGTTGTCTATTTGTTGCAGAATATAAATTTGAAAAAAACTTGGATTTTGATTTCACTCTACTTTTATTTACAGCATTCTCAAAACGTTACAATCAACTTTTTTTTGTTTTTGTTGTTGACATAATAACATTATCAATTGAATGTTCTTTCTTCTAAATGTCACTCTCCTTGATGTTGTCTTTATCTGAAAAGAAAACAATAATATTCATAATCATACATTTAAACTTAATTTGATTTATTCCCATATACTGTAAGTTGTTAGTTTTAAACATACTTGTAATGAAATAACCTCAGTGACTTAAAACATGCTTTTCTGTCTCATTTTTGTCTCTTGTGGAGAGTTGTCTCATTGGCAGTAATACCACATCTACTTTTTTTATATTTTTCTCCTTTTGATATAACATATTTGAATAAAACTGGAAAGTATTTTATAAATATAAATATTTGTTTTGCTATCAGTAAATTAAAACCAAACTAAATATTATTGTTATACACATATGTATGTTTACCAGTTTTACAAACTGTTGATACCTATATTTTGGCATTGTACAAGATCATGTTCTTATCCTATGACTAATGGCGGTATATTCACTAAATCCATTAGATGTGTACTGATTGATATTTAAGTCTCAGACACATGATTTTTGGTTTTACATTTGGCATGAGTTTTGCTTATTTTAAATTCTTCTTCAATGGTCTCTGGTAATGCTGGTGGAGAGTAATGACTCATTGGCAGTTGGCAATCATACCACATCTTCTTATTTTTATATTAAAAAATTGAAGCTAAAAATTGGGCACAATGAATATTTGTAATAAAAACAATCTATTGCAATACAAAACGTAACCACAACTGATCTTTTTACTTACAAAATCGAACAGTTTTTAAAGTGTTACTACCATAAGATGTTAGTTGAAACTTTTCATTCATTCATTTATAGGTATTAAATACCCATGAAACTTTTAACAACTGCAATGTGTTAGGAAAAGCAAGGATTGCAAGGATTAAAACATTTTTTTTTAAATCTCTCTCCAAATATTACATAATTATAAATATAAATTTAAACACAAACCTACTTTTTTGGCCTACAGAAGTCCATTCTATGAAAATATCCTTTGGTTATGTATGCTTGGCTTTCCAGAAACTCCTGTAACATAAATATGAAATAAAATGAAGTTTTGGATACATTCTTTATAAGATGTCATTTTTTATTAATTATGAACATGGTAAAGGTACAAATAGTTTCAATTCACTCTCAATGAGAGTGTTTTTCAATAAAGGGTTACAGCTAATTTCCTAATGCATGAAGTGCAAAATGTTGGTTAGCTTGCTTGCTTTGTTTGTATATTGTGCAAACATATTAGGATAACACCCAATTGAATTCAAATATAATATATACCATGTATACAGGTTAAAATATGCCTATACATAATTTGTTTAAAGATGTCAATCTTATTCACAAAGCTTGTATAAACAATTATACAAACAAAATAAGCAAGCAAGCCAACAAAAGTTTTACTTTGCAAGCAGAAGGAAATCAGCTGTAATACATGCCATTTTCTCGTTTGAATTGTTTTACATTGTCTTATCAGTGTTTGGCCTTTTCTAGCTGACTATGCAGTATGGGCTTTGATCATTGTTGAAGGCCGTACAGTTACCTATAGTTGTAAATGTCTGAGTTATTTTGGTCTTTTGTGGATAGTTGTTTCATTGGCAATCATACCACATCTTCTTTTTTATATGCCGTTCATCATGTTCCTTCCTGTTAGACATCTCTAAATAAAACACTGATTCACTATAAATAGTTGGTTTATCAAAATGTCAGTTAGTCCATTTTCATTATTTTGTTTTTTAAATTAAATATGCTTAATTAATTTCACAAGATTTTAAAGAAAATTAGTGGGGAATGTCTCCATGGGACACAGATGAAGCCCCCTCTTGCATGTGCTCTAAATGCTTTGTTTTCAGAGATATACTTTTTTTGTAAGCCAAAATCTATATTTTACCCCAATGTTCAATTTTCCATACAAGGTTGGTTAAATAACAATAGCTGTATTTTGACCTAATGGTCAATTTTCCATAAGGTTCAAAATACCATATATGGGCCATCTTGCAATTGTACGAGTTTTTTTTTTTTGCTGTGTATTTACTAATGTTGATTCATTGATATATACCCCTTATAATTTATCAGTTGTTTCTCTACTGCATTTTATCCTTTTTTATAAATTCTCCTTACTATTTGGAACAGCAGTGAATCCCAAACTCTGTCTCACTAACAAATCTCAGATAAAAAGCAGTTCAGAAAGAAAGAACTTTCAAGAGGTTTTAGTTGAATGTTTAGTAGAAAAGTTCAAATTTCTGTTTGGTCAGACAAACACTTAAACAGTTTGGCACAGACTGTCAGCTGATTGTAACAGCAAAGTAACCTTAATATTTTTATAGTAATAAGTTTCAGCATAAATAATGTATTGAAAGCAAGTTGTCTTACAAAGTTCATATTCAATACAGTAAGTCTCGCAAAGAGCAAAAAAACGAAAGGCCACATATTGTTTTTAAAACAATTTCACCTCATGTCAGATTTGCTCTAAATGCTTTGGTTTTTGAGTTATAAGCCAAAAACTGCATTTTACCCCTATGTTCTATTCTTAGCCATGGTGGCCATCTTGGTTAGTTGGCCAGGTCAAGGGACACATTTTTAAACTAGATACCCCAATGATGATTGTGGCCAAATTTGGATTAATTTTGCCAAGTAGTTTCAGAAGAGAAGATTTTTGTAAAAGATATAAACTCAGATTTACGAAAAATGGTTAAAAATTGACTAAGAAGGGCAATAACTCCTAAAGGGGTCAACTGACCATTTAGGTCATGTTGACTTAATTGTGAACCTTACTTTGCTGAACATTATTGCTTCTTACAGTTTATCTCTATCTGTAATAATATTCAAGATAATAACCAAAAACAGCAAAATTTCCTTAAAATTACCAATTCAGGGGCAGCAACATAACAACAGGTTGTTTGATTCATCTGGAAATTTCAGGACAAACAGATCTTAACCTGGTTACAATTTTACCCCATGTCAGATTTGCTCTAAATGCTTTGGTTTTTGAGTTATAAGCCAAGAACTGCATTTATGTTCTATGTTCTATTTTTAGCCATGGCAGCCATCTTGGTTAATTGGCCAGGTCACCGGACACATTTTTAAACTAGATACCCCAATGATGATTGTGGCCAAGTTAGGTTTAATTTGGCTCAGTAGTTTCAGAGGAGAAGATTTTTGTTAAAGTTAACAATGACGGACGCAAAGTGATGGGAAAAGCTCACTTGGCCCTTCGTGCCAGGTGAGCTAAAAATCTTGCACCATACAAAAAATATACTTACAATTGCTGAATTTTACTTGAAACATTTATCAGGCGTCTTCCCTTGCCATTTTCTTCACCATTTGTGGAATTTTTTAAACATCCATGTACATGTACATTCCTGCATGATATAGGGTAGGTCAAATTTGATAACTAGCCTAAAGGATAAAAAGAAATCCATTTCATAAAAATCTTACAGAAACTATTTTCATATTAATTTACAATTACAGTGTTCATGTGAAAGCCAAAATGAAGTTCATAGATATAAGAAGATGCGGTATGAGTGCCAATGAGATTACTCTTCATCCAAGTCACAATTTATAAAACAAGTAAAAGTAAACCATTAAAGGTCAAAGTACAGTCTTCAACATAGAGCTTTTTATAAATTTATAAAATCTGGTAACTCAAAAACCCAATATCTACAAATATAAAAATTGTAAGGGATCTCATGTCAGAAGAAATAAACAATTCACCAAATTTTTTGCAAGAAAAAGAAAACATTCTTGGGTTATTGACCGAAAACTGGAAAATCAACCTTTTTTATGGATATAAAACCTAGTAACTCAGAAACGTAAAATGTAAAATTTATAAAAATTGAAAAGGAGTTCATGTCAACAGATATTAAAAAAAAATCACCAAAATTTCTTGCAAGTAGGAGAAAACATTTTTGAGTTATTGACTAAAAACTGAAGAATCATCCTTTTTTGATGAACAACCCTGCTACTCAGAAACTTAAAATATAAAATTTATAAAAATTGAAAGGGAGCTCATGTCAAATTCACCAAAGTTTTATGCAAAATGGTTATATTAAAGCATTTATGAATTCATGTCCAACATGTTGACCATGGACAGACAGACAACGGTATACCATAATACATACATGTATGTACTCCCATAAATGGGTGTATAAAAAGAAGAAACAAGAAAAACTTATGAACTTAGTAACTACATCAACAAACAAAAACAAACAAAAACTACTAAACATCAGATTCCTGACTAAGGACAGGTGACACACAACTGCAGGGGTTTTAAATGTTTAAATGGTATCAAACTTGTACCCTTATCTGAAACAATAGTGGCAATTGTAAACTAAAGTTAACACAAGGAAACAAAAATTGATCATCATCCAATGTAATCCTGATAGATGGACCAACAGTGCCTTAAATTCTTAATGCCTACATAAGGCAGTCTGCATAAAGTCTCAGTGGCAAATATTTCAGATATCAGTATAAACAATTCATGTCAATCAAATAATTAAACTAAGAAGTGTATTTTATACTGAACTCACTATATTGGTTGAGGGAATATGTTGATGGCAGTACGGTGACCTATAATTGTTAATGTTTGTGTCATTTTGGTCTTTTGTGGATAGTTGTAATCATACCACATCTTCTTTTTCATACATATTTTGAACAGGTGTACAAATATTTTATATATTAAAACAAACCTTAGTATAATGATAAAAACTGATTGTATCAAGTGCTACAATATTATATATTATTGCAGTGAGGTTAAAATCTCTGGCATTTATTGATTATCCACAAATACTTATCCGAGAATTTTTTTTCTCTATCATATACATGTATGTTATGATATTTTTCTAAGATCATCCATTAGAACTTGCAGTTGTCCTATAAAAATAGGAGATGTGATATGATTGCCAATGACAAAACATTCAAGCAGATATGATTGGCTGCATTTGAACATCTCATTTATTATGGAGTCGAAGCTGCTTGATTTATTGTTTTTAGTGGTTGACAGGGGCTTGTTTAGTAGGCCAGACCAGCTTTTACTGTCAATAGCGATCGCTAACCTACATTTTTTGTAAATGTATATATTGTTTTTTTTACATAGGATAACGAATGCCATTGACAGTAAAAGCTTGTCTGACCCACCTGTGAGGGTTTAACTGCTTCTTTAATCTCTTTTTATACGATATATTTTGAGTGGTACATGTATAATGCTATTGTGTCGTTATTGCCAATTCTTTTTTTCTTGGTGGTCCTTGGAAAATCTACTGGTCCTCACTATCAAGTCTATTAATAAATACTAAAATTGTGTCAGTCCTATGCAACATCTTGGTGGTTAAATCCTGAGGACTGACACTTTTCGCAAACTCTGATTATACATTTCAATGGTTATAAACAGATAAAAGAGGGACGAAAGATACCAGAGTCATAAATCGAAAAATAAACTGACAACTTCATGACTAAAAATGAAAAGGACAAACCAATAGTTCACACGACACAACATAGGAAACTAAAGAATAAACAACACGAACCCCTCTTTTTTGGAAAAAAGTTTGTTTCCAGGTTTTGAAAATATTTGTTTTGGACCCTGAGAAAAAAAAATGTTTGTTTCACCCTCAGCTGCCACTATATGTAATGCTAAAATTGAAAGAAAAAAATTGTTTTCGGTTTGTCGCTAAAAAAATAGATTGTTCTTCGCCGAAAGGCAGAGACGTATTATATGTCTCTGCCGAACGGCCCGAAGGCGAAAAAAAAAGTTTGCACAGAAAAAACAACATAGCCCCCCCCCCCCCCCCCCCCAGCCCCCCCCCCCCCGAAAATCAAATGGTTGCTGAATACAGAATGCTGCCTAAGTTCGTGCATGTCTTTATAATTAAAACTGGATGAATCACAGAAGATTGATTCGGGTGAAGCTCTACTGTGATAATCATATTCAAGTGAGGTATATTTGCCGTTATTGTTGATAGGATTTCAAACTCCTATAGGATAGTCCTGTGGATAAATAAATCAGTTTTGGAAATGGCAAAATATCCTTTATGAAATGTTAATCAAATAAAATATTAAAGTTGAATTCTTACCCATCTTGTCTTTAGTGTCCTAGATTGAAGATATCCTACATTGTCCTAGCTGCATCTCATTTCTTCCATAAAATTTGCTTTCACGAATCATTCTGTATTCACGAATCTTAGTCTCACGAATCATGATGTCAATATCATTGTCGTCTGTCTGAACGCTCGTTTCCGGGTGAACCGTACGGGCTAATATTAAACCAAAGACGAAACATTTAAGATTCCATTTAAACGGCATTAAATGATTGAAATCTATCCGAAGATTTATAAGTCATTAAAACAAGTAAACATGATTAATAATTGTATGTAACCGATTGGACCTTAAAAAACTATATGAATGTGGATTCCGTAATTTCCTCGGAATCTCCATGCCAGTGTAATGGTATTTCCCGCGGTTATTTTTGTACAATAAAATACGGTATAACTACAATTTTGCAAAGACTCAATCAGTGTAAGTATATCGATACTGTGAATCAATTAACATGAAAAATTGTAATTTCTAATTAATTTTACTGGACACATAATGATATTAAACACACGGGCACCTGGTCAATTCGTCACCTTAGTTAAGCCCATTTAAGTCAAATCGGCACCTTTTTTCAGGAAATTTCTGCAATTGATTTTTTAACTGCCACCTTATATTAAAAACGGTTTTCATCTTTTATATGCAAGAAGTTTTTGGAACTCTTCTCTACTGCTGTATATAGTAATACAGACGAGGAAAAAAAGAAGAGAAAACACTTAAATTTTATCACAGATTTTTTTTTTGAATAATCTGCCTTTCCTGATTTTCCTGATCTTTTCAGTGGCAGATCCATAACTTTTTCTGACTGACCTAACGGGGGCCCGCTCCAGTCATGCTCCAATGATTCCCTATATAATCAACAAAATTTTCCCCACAAAGGGGGGGGGGTAAATGTATAATGGTAGATGGAGATCCAGCACTGTATATAAATAGAGCACCTAGATTCTACATGTAAAAATATGGTTTCTTTTTCAAAGGAGGTTTAAGGATCAGTTCAATTATATTAGATAGTTTATAAAACAATTATGGGAGTCTTCAATAGTTCACTTGCAAAACTGTAACATAATAGTAATTTTGGATGTGGACGTAACCACTGTGGGTTACCCGAATTAAAAAGGGGTGGATTTGACTTTTTATGCCATATTGACTATCAAAGGTGCCCATTTGACCAGGTGCCAAACATGGCAAAATGACCAGAATTCAGACACAGTGTTAAAAAAATTAAGATGTATACAATTTTTTGTTGAAATGCACACTACACTGGCAGCTTTTAAGCTACATTAGATTGTAACTTGAGTTATATTTCTTGTAAGTAATTATACATGTGTTAAAAATTATACCGTTTTGAATGATGATATTGAAAATAAGGAGATCAATGTAGTATGATTGCCTATGAGATTACTATCTACTAATGTCCATATGAACTGGATTTAAGCATCTATATAGGACACCTTAATACCTTTAACAATAAACAAAGCTCATACTGTCAGCTACAAAAAATGTATAACAGGCCATCAAGGCTTAATGACATGACACAATGTTAAATGATTTGCCAAGGTAAATCAAAAATGGCAGACTGCATCCAACAACAACTAAATTTCATCTGGACTTGGAACAGGCATAAATAGAATGTACGTGTACTGGGACTGTTGTGTAACAGCACAAAAGAGGAACAAAGTGGTGAAATCGTTTAGAAATTGTTTTGATTCATTGAATTGGAACAAAGCTAAAAAAAACATCTAACATGAAGACAAACAATCAAAACTTAATAGTACTTTCAGTTACTAGTATTGAAAGCTCATTAAAAGCTAAAAAAAACTCAAACATTAATATATAAACCATTTTTTCCCATACACATATACATGTATATATATGTATAGATGTAATTATCAGAGCAATTTGTTTTACAATTTTTGTTTAACATTTTTCATTATCTAATAAACTGATATATTTTTTATTAAAGTTTCCAAGCAAGTCAATACATGCAATAACAAAAAAAATTTGGGACAAGACAATGTTTAAAAAACGTGACCAAAGAAAAGAAAAGAAAATGTACTTGTAATCGACACTGGAGAAAAATGGACTCTTCAGGTAAGAAGTTTTATTCTGCAATGACTTTTGTTTAATAGTTTATCTGTTTTTGAATAAAAGAATGTGTAAAGTATATTTTAGTGGGACAGCATCCCAACAAACAATAAATCAGAAGAGATATCAAGTGGTAAATATTTTGCTTACTGAATCAGACAAAGTTAATACCAAATGTGCCATGCTATAAATTATCCTTCATCTGAAGAAGGTATGAATATACATATATGCAACCGGAATTTTACAGAAAAAAAATCTGTCCTTTATTATGTCTATATATGCTAGCTGCAAATTTTTCACTGCATTTGCATAACTAGTTAGGTTAGTACTTTTTCATCTTTTTAAAATTTTGTCTTGCAAAACAACACATTGCAGGGATAAAGTAAATGCATCAAGTTTTCATTTTATCCATTTTTTTGCATGTTTACACATTCTTTTTCCCATACAATGTTTTGGTGAAGTTAAATAATAGTAGTTAGTACACATGTTGCCACTTGGAAATATAAATGATATGAAAAATACTATTGTGAGCTCTCTCAAGCCTAGCTTTAGAAAACTGCATTTGTTACTTATTTCAAGAATATATACCTGTTGATTTTGCACATTTTTTTCATAAGAATGTTCATTATATTTTTGCCTTTCATGAACCTTTAACTTTCAGTTACATTCAGTTCTTGTGAAATTTGACATCTCTTATACAAACATCACAAATGTCTTTTTACTTAATCATCTTTTTTATGTTTACAGAAGAAATTGTCACATGGAAATGTCTTGGGCAGATTAAAAAGAAGAAGTAACTGTGCCAGGAAGCAGTTCCAGTCATTTGCAGCAACAGGACTGTGATGAATAGAACTTTTATATGAATTGAATCAAAATATAGAATTTAACAAACTTGTGTCAGATGATATACTCTTATGATGCTATTGAAGGACATCAATGATGAGAAAGAAGTAAAGGAAAAGACAATAAATGACAGCATATCAAATATCACAATGTATATTAAGTCAGTTAATACATTGTTTCAACTTCATACTTTACAGCATTTCATTTTAACCATGTGTGAATTTTGTCTATTCAAGCTTAACCAAATACTTTAAAATTAAGATATTAAATATTTTAGGCAGACATGTTTTTGTATTTTTTCATTTATTTTTCAAACTTTCAAGTTATTACATTATTCAGTGGCGGATCCAGCCAAAAGCCCATTTTTCAAAGGGGTTTTCCAACCAAGGATAAAGGAGGAATTCTAATCGTGTCTTTCATTTTTAAATTGTTAATTTCCACAATAAAGATAAAACATATAAGCCAAAGATAAAAAAATCAGTCATAAAAAAAATATAATTTTGAAATTCATGTAAAACGCATGTAAAACATGTATTTTACATGAGTTTGTATTAACATGTGTTTTACACATGTGAAGTATTTCATGCGTTTTGTAACGCATATTTAATATATGTTTTTGCACGCCTATTATACGCATGTTGTAAAAAACATGCATTAAACGCACAAAAAAGATACGTTTTACACACGTTTTCTTTAACATGCGTGAAACATGCGTGGCACTTTTTG
The DNA here is from genome assembly GCF_036588685.1 of Mytilus trossulus. Lineage (NCBI taxonomy): Eukaryota > Metazoa > Mollusca > Bivalvia > Mytilida > Mytilidae > Mytilus > Mytilus trossulus. The sequence continues at coordinate 55,849,044 of NC_086382.1, forward strand.
CTGTGTAAGTTGATTGGACCTTAACTTCATTAAAAACTACTTTGACCAAAATTTTAACCTGAGGCGGGACAAACAAAAGAACGGACTAACGGACGAACAGACAGACGCACAGACCAGAAAATATACTGCCCCTCTTCTATCATATGTGGGGCATAACAATATTTATTGATATAATTTTAGCTTATATTTCTTATGTTAAAATTTCATTTTGAAATTTCAACATTCGCATATTTCAGGGCTTGTATGTTAATACCAAATATTTGAAATAATGGTTTGATGTTTAAAAATAACTTTTCATGCAATGATGATTGGTTAATAATACAAGTCATCACTCTAAATGTTTACGACCAACCGCATGATTTAGTGATTGTACATGAATCTTTAAAAAATGTTTTTAGAGCAATCAGGATTATACTTTGGTCCGAAATGTGATAATTTCTACGTCATAAGAGTGGCACTCGAATAATAACACTACATCGGGCAGAGGGTTCAAAGTTTATAAATTTCAGAACCAAGATTTATAAAGATATACATTTTTTGCGTTCAACATTGTTTACATTATTCTCCAAACAATTACTTTTAGTGTATTCCTAAACATAACTTAATCAAGAGTTGTTTGACATTTATGAAATATCTATTTCACAGATAATGACGGATATGTTTTAATATGAAATCATCCCTTCGTAAATTTTACGGACGCCATCGCCAATTGGTTGACCAATATTGAATAACCGTTTCGCAAATGATATCGGATATGTTCCTTACGTTGTAACTTCAATCCCCTTCCCTTTCATGAATGTGAAATACTACCGAATTAGACTACTTACCGGATTTGTTATCATATAAGCCACACGACGGGTGCCCCATATGGAGCAGGATCTGCCTATCCTTCCGGAGCACATCAGATCACCCCTAGTGTTCAGTGGGGTTCGTGTTGTTTATTCTTTAGTTTTCGATATTGTGTCATGTGTACTATTGTTTGTCTGTTTGTCTTTTTCATTTTTTGCCATGGCGTTGTCAGTTTGTTTTAGATTTATGAGTTTGTCTGTTCCTTTGGTATCTTTCGTCCCTCTTTTAAATTCTCATTACCTCAATCTCCGCATTAGAAATGATACCAAATTAATGCATAAATAAGAAATATGACGACTACCAAAAGAGGATCAGGATTAACCACATTAAAACACTTACGACAATCGCGACTTTTTTGTTTGTTAGCCTTAAGTTTTATATGATGTGTTATTTTTATTTTTTATAATTGTTTTTGCAAAAAAAGTGTCAGTTTGTATTTAATAAATGTGTTGGAATAAATATATGTCTTTTTTCAGAATTTCTTACATATCAGCAGTAAAATTACTAAAGTGATTTGCAGTAGCTGTAAGTATTTTATTATATGTATAATTTTCTATCACATATCTTGATAAATTTGCAATAACATATACAAGTGTTGATGTCCTTGATTGCACTGACATAATTTTTACCTTTTTATTGATGCATTTGAAAGTTACTCAACAATGCATAATTTATTGATTAAGATCTCCACTGTTTGTTTATTTATGATTTCAAATGTATGGTGTCCATTGTCAGTGAGATATAGAATAAATTTCATGAATGTATTTTTTGTGCAACAAAATCAATACTTTATTTTTTGTATTATTTTGTGGTAAACTTTGCCAGGTGAAGCACGCCGCTGAGTGCGAGACTATTCTAACTGCATTGGATAAACACTGGTGTCCGTCGATTGTTATCTGCTCTTTGATCGTTTGTTGTCTCTTTGACACATTTCTAATTTTCTTCATAAATGTTTTATTCCTCTACCAATGTACTCTACGTTTTTCCATTTAAAGTAACACCTACAAATGAAATGAATTTATTTCATTTTATCTTTTAGGTAAGGGAATAAAAAATGTGACATTTAACGAACATTATATGTCACTAATGACAAATCAATAATGGAAACAAGTTGAGTAAAATATGTGTATGTATTTGTATACATTTGGGAGATGTCGTCTAACTTAATGAATAGATAGTAATGTATTGCTCTGGTTAGGGACTTGAAGTGAATTTGTAAGACAGTGGTTTCATATGGGAATTCTTTTAACTGAAGATCTATGGATAGGTCTTTAATATTCAATCTTCAATATATGTTCTTTCTATGTTTCACTTAATAGTTGTTTCGTATGAAATAATAATGGTATCATTGGCATGAAATTGTGGTATGAATGAGTGCAACGGTCAATCAGTTTCCAGATGTTTTCATTTATTTCTTTATTTATTTATTTTTATTTCAAATTCGAACGAAAACATACACATGATATATTTTTATAAAAAAAGCTTAAACTATTATCGTGTAGAAAAACAATTTTTGACACATATCTGAAAAGGTAGTCGTGTTAAGTACCTATGTGAAAATATTTAGATACTTATGATGTAATCAGCAACCTGGTCATATAGTTTCGGTCAAGCTTTTGCCATATGACATGTTATTCAGCAGGAATAATGATCAATTACAGCGGCTAATCCCCTACTACACATTACGAAGTAAATGTCCATCATAAGTTTTAATGTTGCAATCCAGAGAATATAATATAGTAATAAACATGAATAAAGCAATGACAATTTAAAGAAACACTTTAGTTTTCAATTTTCCTCTCAATTGTAAGTTACTAATTCTGATTTGTACAGGTTATATTTGGAAATTCCACAGAAACAATGAAACCATTACTTCTGTTATCAAATAGACATTATGTTTGCCATGAAACAACTTGTGATTATTTGACATATTTTTTTTCAGAAAAATTAAAACAAATTGTGTGTTTACCTCAAAAACATAATCAATCATTTATTTTGAGATTTAGTAACATGACTAATATTAGAAGTTACACAAAGTCAATCTGGAAAAAAGGTTAAGATTAATTTGATATTTACACAACATTGTTTTCTCATCTGTTAGCCTTGAAAAAAATCCTTACACTTAAGAGTAGCACATTTCAACGAGTGAAAAATTAATTGAACATTTGTTTAAAAAAAAAAACGCTTTAAAATTTTCATTTTAATCAAAACTCTAAATGCTGCCAATGGATTATCCTCGTTTTCATTTTTTATAAAAAGAATACATTAGACTAGAATGAGAAATAAAATTCATTTTACACAATAAATCAATTTAAAAAATATATATATATGAATAAGTCATCATGATGCATGTGGTAACTTGTACTAGTGTCTTTTTTTTTTTTCTACATATATTTAAGAGTTACACATCTTCTGTTTTAACAAAGTAATCATTGATAAAAATGTCAACATAACAATCTAACAATCATATACTAGAATATGCATCAACACTACAATAGTTAGAACCTTTTTGGCCTAGTTTTAATTTAAAAGGTCAACATACAAAGTGATTTGTGGGTTAATATACATGATATATTTTCAATGTACATTTGATTTTAATTTAAATTGATTTTTTAACATACTACGACAAAAAGTATTAAATTCTTTACATGAGTGTTTAAAATAATTAAAATCTTTTTGTAGACAGAGTAAGGGATATTAATATAAACATATGCTCAGGGATTTTCCAGTAGCTCAAATTAATTTGTTGACATTAAACATTGTTGCGGCAAAAATTAGTCATTTAATTTTATTATAAATATTTAAAATCATTAATGTATCATTCAGAGACATCATAAAATGGCATGATAAAAAGTTCGAAAAATGAAAATGTAAAACTATTCATTTAGGAGGCGTTATAGCTTGGACTCGAATTTATTATTTTGTGGAAGAGCTACATTGTAACTTTCCCTGTTTGATTAAGTTTAGATAGAATATTAATAGTCATGTCATAGTAAACGTTGTTTTGCAGCTGGACGCGAGTATGTGTTGATTCTAACAACCGATTACTGACTACTTGATTTAATTGTTATAACTTGTAAAATAATAATCTATACAAAATTGTTACGACAAAAAATCATAGAATTATATTATACACTCAGGACCAAGATGTCTAAAGCAACACGAACCACACATTTGATGTATTATTTAAACTAAAAAAAATACTGGTAAATTTTAAAGCCAGGGAAAAATCTTGTTTCCATATCTGGATTTGATTGGTTATGCAATCTAAATTAATATGTAAGAAGAGATAGAAATATTGCTAATTAGACGGCTCTCTTCCATACACATGGATTAAGTCCTAGCCCTGTTCAGCTAATAGTATTGATGACCATACGTTGAAAAATAACTCCGGACAGGATTTATGACTGTTACGACCGGCCTAAAACTGAATTTAAGTTTCAATATTAAGAATACTTGGTCCTAGAACTATTTTATAACTGCTGAAAGAAATGATGAAATGGTAGGTCCAATAATGAGGTTAACTCTGGACGAAGTTCAGTTTGCAAAACCAAACCCTATACACATTTCGCCTGTGACCATGTCTGCTTTTGAATTTAGGAATTGATCTGGACTATTTTGTTAGCACCAGACCTGTTCTAGTTATGTTTTACATTCTCTTCGTCTGCCCTAAGATATATTTTACATGATTCATGAGGATGGTAAATTTTGATCTGATCAATTTTATCTGCCCACAAATAATGGTGCGGTAAAGCTGATTTGTCCTCAGGTCTAGTCTGATCTTCAGAAGCTTTAAAAACCAGATGAACAATGAATTGTTATAGTCTGATTTGGATACAATTAACTTGCAGGTATGCTTTACTTTTTAGGGTTAACGTGTAGAATTAACTTGTGTAAAGGAACAGGACTGTACCCATCTGTAGAGGAAATAACGTTAAACCATTTTTGTAATAGACTGAAATTCTGATCAGAGTGTATCTTAATTGTTGACAAGATCATATCGTCATGACCAACAGAAAGATTTTAGTCATAAACATTGGAAAATAATTATTTGTTGTTACAATTGGTATTGACGCAAAAATGTAACAGATTTTACTTTGATCCTGACATCTAAACACATGCCATCCCTTATCGAGCCGACAATTTTGGCAAAGAGATCTCATCCGGTAGTTTCTTTCTAATGAAAAAAATAGTCATTAGATATGTAGTCATTCATAATCAATCTCTTTTTAGTTCTCGGGTCAAGGCCCGCACATTCAATTTCATTTCATTATTTTAAGAATTGTATAACTGTTACAACTTCAAGATTGTATGGGTTAATACCTGTTCATGTTAATTGTTGTCTTCAAAAACTTCATCAGTTGAAAAATGTGTTCGCAGTTATGCCAGTGTTGGCAAATAGATTGGATTATCGACAGTCGTAGTGACTTAATATGCCCCGTAATATAATAAAACAAACCCTTTAATGTCACAATATTGATCCTAGTAAAAGTGCTTTCCCATTCACTTGTATCTAACTATCACGTAACTGCACATTGTTACTGAAAGAAATACTAGATGACTTCAAATCATGCAACATAACTTTTAAAACTAGAAACTTTTACAGCAAAGCACTTACGTATCATTGGAACAAAAAAGGGAATCACTCAAAGTTAAATAATTAAACATTAGATGTAATGTGTCTTTGCATGATGCTTATTTCTGTATCAAAAGCTGAAGTGAACAAAATTAAAATCACAAAAAAACTGAACTCAAAGGAAAATCAAATCGGAAAGTCCCTAATCTTATGGCAAAATCAAATGACAAAGTATAATAGAAAATGTGTCAAAAAGCAGAACAGAACAGAATGAACAAAGTAAAATTGGTGTGAAAGACCTAAAAGAGAGTTGAAAAACACCAAAGGAATATTCAAACTCATTTTAAAATAAAAAAACAAATAACACCTCCGTGGCTGAAAAAGCAGGCAAACAAAAGTCCACCAAACACAACATAGAAAATGAAAGGCTAAGCAAAACGGACCTCACAAAAAATGGGATTTATTTCGAAGCTGAAATATTTACCAATTGTGAACTTTCAATTTCAAAGTGGCAACATTCCAGCACCAACTGCATACAGGATATACATCTCCTAATTGATTCGATTTTTCCCGTATTTGGGTTTCCTATCATGATAGAGGGTTAAGGCTGACAAGGAAGCTATTGAACCAAGAGTTCTAAAAGTTGAAATCATCCATTCGTAAATTTGACGAACGCCATTACGAGTTGGTTGACCGTTATGGAATAACCGTTTCACAAATTATAAAAGATATGTTCCTTACGTCGTAAATAAAAACCCATTTCCTTTTCATTTATGTGACCTACCGAATTAGACTATTTCCCGGATTTGTTATCACATAAGCAACACGACGGGTGCCACATGGTGAGCAGGATCTGCTTACCCTTCCAGAGCAACTGATATCACCACCGTTTTTTAGTGGGGTTTGTGTTGCTTATTTTTTTATGTTCTATGCTGTGTCATGTGTATTATGGTTTGTCTGTTTGTCTTGTTCATTTTTAGTCATGGTGTTGTCGGTATCCGTAGTGTCAGTTGTATTTATTCATCTTACTTAGTTTTCGTCTGATGTTATTAAAATGTTCATACGATTTATTCAAATGTACTATTCTTTATAAAATGTTTCTAGTTCCAATATTTGATGCCGTGTTAATTGTTCTATCTGTAGAGATAACAAGCCGGAAGTCTTTTCCAAAATCGCACCACTTATTCGATCGTATAATACTATGGACTGACTTCGAGTACGTCTAAAATACCTTATTTAACGGAAACAAAAATAAAGTAAAAATGCTTCCTCGCCACCGTTACAAATAAATAAGTATGCATTGCAAAAACAGTGCACTTGGTTGTTTAAATTGTTTTTAACATAAGAATAAGTGATATTTGAAATAATCAGTAAAGAAATCTAAATGGTGTTTTTATGTTTTCACTTTGTAATGGAATAAAGTTTATTTTAGAAATCATTGATGTGGGGTTAATTAACACTGTTACTATCACCGCTTGGCCCCTTTTAATCAATATTGTACATTGAACGATCGAGAGGGATATACTATCGACATACAGAACAAACATGTGTAAAAATCAGTTTAAATTGAAGCCCTATAAATAGTATCTACTCTAGCATGACTTATTTGTCAATTCTTTCGAAAAAAAACTCTTTAACTGAAGATTGAAATAAACAAATAATTTCCCCATAGGCGACAATGGTAGCCTTTTTCAAGATACCATCTTTAGAAAGTTGATTTTTTTAACGAAAGCCTGCTAGATTCAAGAGATAAGTTATTAGGACAGTATTTTGTGGTCCAAAAAATATAGGTTCGCGTTGCTTTTCTTAGCGTATTTTGTACTTATTTCCCATGCCTATCAATTTTGCCCTAAAAAATACGTGTCTTGACATAGTGTTGAAAAGTTTTCTCAGTGCCTTTAGGGCTACTGAAAAATTTGTATTTTGTCTTTTGTATAAAGCAGAGTGCACGAAGTCTCTAATAATAGAAAAATAACTGGAGCACATATCGACCAATCAGGATTAGCCATACTCTTAATTCTGAATACCATGTTATGCTCATAAAATGGCTGCGCCAATAAAATCTAATGGTGTACTGTAACCTATAGGCGAATAGTTGCTGTTCCCGTAAATTTACACAAACAGTATCAAAACTGACGTAAAATACAAAGACAAACTTGTAATGCTTTACACTAGCTAGCAATCGAACCAGGTTTAATCCAATATTTTCTACATAAAAATGCTTCCTCAAATTTAGAAATATGACATTTGTTGTCTGATATTTTTTTTGGCTTTAAATTTTCCATTTTGGTAGGGACTTTCCGTTCATATCCTATCATGTCCATTCAGCGTCGGTTGAAAAATTGAAGCATGTTCAAAACTTCAAATGGACCCCCAACAGTTGAGGTTGATTTTATCAAGTCTTATTGACTCCCTCTTTTTTGCCACCAGAGTTCGGGATATTGTTTTTTCTGTAAATTTAAGGAATGACTGTAATACTTTTTTCTGTTTATGAAGAAATAACATGATAAATGTGGTTCACACTGAATAACCCATGGGTTATTTAAAATGTGCACCACATTTTTCATGTTATTTCAAAAAGGCAGAAAAAAAGACAGTCATTTCTTATGATTTGATTCTTAAATCCATTTTAAATTAGAATAAATCATGAGAAAAACGTTGATGACATCACGGTCACATGACAAACTTATGTCTATGTGTTGACAAACAAAACGATGTCAATCAATCAGAGGACGCTTTACATCCAAAATTAAATTATATTTCTTTACCCCTCTGTGTTTCTTAAACATGTTAAATGGTTATGAAAACATTGATATGAAAAAAAACTTGTAGTAAAGGAAAGCAATACTGTGATGTTGTTTTTTATTATAACGCTGGTTTTAACGACGTAAAATCTTGAATGAGCTAATGAAATCTTAGGACTTTTTATTTATAAAACTAAAAGACGCTAATGGCTACGGCTGCTTAAGTTTTTAATAGAATAATTTGAGCATTTATGGCTTTTGATTTTCTTTTATTAAAAAGTAATCACTAAAAAAAAAATTAATAAACAGATTTTTTAACAGTCTTTTTACAGTGATATTTCTATTGAATTTCCATGACGATATTGTTTTAAGAATATTTAATGTAAGTTGATCCTAATACCCGTTGCAAATTGATATTCTTTTTATGATTTTCAGTGTTCTCTACTTTTGATTTTTTTTCATTTTTCTGTGAGATTTCATGATATCGTGTCACTTGTTTTAATTTGATTTTGTTGTACGTTGAATCAGAACATTTGGAACGTGCTATGTTTAAATGATAATGATTCCCTGGTGGTTCTGTCCGTTCATTTTTATTTCGAAATATAAAATCTATTTACTAATGTTATAATTTTGGTTTAGTTTAAACATATCTATTTATAGTGGATTAAGAAACAAGTTTTGCAACTTATATAAACCTCTTTCCACTTTGCGGGTGCGAGTGTTGCCTCGTAATGGCATTAGCCTGCTCTTTTGTCGAAATCTATGAGGGTGTCTTTAATGTGCAAGAGATAAGGCTCTCTCTCAACACGGGTCAGCCATTAATCGTATTTTTATAATATCAAAAAATTCTCGGTTCTATTGTGTTTTTACAATTTCCCAATATTTTTTTTTATTCACCGCCATAGTTCATAGTTACAATTAAATGCACAAGACATGTACATAATACGAATATAATGTTCTTTATAAATCTAATTTCTTTTATTCCATAATTTATTGTTTATGTCGATGATCCTTAGAAATAAATACAAATTGATATTTAAAAATAAGGGTTAACCAGGCATTAATATATGAACCATTGAGAAGCCGCTGACTTCTCTTTAGTATACATGCTTAAAACGGATTGAAAACGTGTATAATCACTGATAGTGCAAAACAAATTGTGAAAAGTTAGCTTAAACATCTACCATTCCAACAAATATAAACGTATTTAATCGTACAGATATAGTGGTTTTTGCTATGAAACTTCATATAAGTTTAATCATTTTGTTAGAAGAAACTGTATACCCTTCTGGTTTAATTAGCCTCAGGTGTTAAATCTTTAATTTAGCGTCTCTGTTTGTTTTTATTTCGACTTTTCTCCTGTTTGGTTTCTCTCAAATCATGTTGTTTTGTATCTCTATGACCTTTATTTATTTTTGCTGGCTGTTGTGTTGTCCTCTCTTTTCAAACAATGTTTCAATTCACAGCAGCTAGTGAAAACGCAGTTTTACAGATTATTTGAATTTGTTTTGTTCATAACAGGTATCGTATTTGTATTAAGTTCTAGTTGGTTGGAATTCACCGGTGAAGCAGTGATGCTGAATTAATCAAACTAGTCTTAACAATATTAAACTGTACAACATGCTGTATTATACATAGTATTTAAATTCGTAAACCTTTATTCTTCTTAAAGATATATCTCTGTAACACAGTTGTATAATAAAGTATCATAAAACAAGTAAAGGACCAAAATATCGTAGCTTAAACTATGCAACGTCATGATAGTGCTTTAGTTTTTTTTGTTTTACTTATCTAAAAACTGAAAACATCTTCTAGGATAAAAGGCCAATAATTTTGTACGACAGATAGGTGTTTCGTCTACAAAAATTGTTATCAATTTACATCGAAATTAAAAGCAATATAAGGCATTATCATGTACCAAGGATAAGAGAATTGAGGTTGAGGACCCAACATTGCAAAAACTATCTTAATGACTTTGTGTCATTTTATATCATATTGGGTTGGTTTTTTTCTTGCATATCAAGAATTTCTTGCATTTTAACATTTTTAACCTTAGAAAAAGACTATATACTGAAAATTTAGGTATGTTTATATAATATTTAAAGACAAAATGCATAAATAAAATACATTAGCCTGTGAGTTTTATTCTTCGAATCATTTTTAAAGTCATTTCGGAGGGTTCGTAGCTGACTAGGCCGTTTGAGTTTTGCTACCTGTTGAAGGCGGTACGATGAACTTTAGTTTTTAACTTTTATGGGTTTGGTTGTATGTCAAGCAGAGGGTGTTAAGATTATAGACTTCGAGATTGGAGTATTATAGTATTAATGTATGGACTTTTTCATATTGGCCCTGTTACATGCCCGAGGTGTTAATAATGGCCAAGCATGGTTGTAATGGCCCTGAGGTAACGCCGAGAGCCATAACAACTGTCCGAGGCCATTATTAATATCAAGGGCATGTTAATCAAGGGTCAATATGAAAAAGTCCATATATTGATACTTGTATTAACCAACTATAAATTAAAGGCAACTTCATTCAAGAACAGTCTTCGATATCGGATCCAAAATTATACAGCTATCCACAAACTACAACAAGACCAATACAGAAAAGCCCGTTTCATAACATTTTTATTAAATGGTTTTAATTCCTCGATCAAACAAAGAGTAAGAAACTTACCGTGAAGAAGATACAGAAATTTCATAGCTGAAATTCAACAAGTTTCGCATTCAATTTCGTATGGAATTTTGGTCAACATTGTGACTGTCAGGTGTAATTTCTGATTTCTCATCCAAGTACTTAATTTTATGCTATTGAAATTCATTTCATGTAGCAAATAAAAAGTAGCTGGGAAGAATAAATCAGATAGTTTAACTATTCTAAATCTTGCATTCTGAGGATTGAACAACGGAAATGAAACAGTGATAATAACCGAAAGTCGTACTCGTAAAAGGCTGTGAAATATTTCCGTTTCAATTCGTTACAAAACAATGTCAATGAACATCATTTAAACTTGTTTTTATGATATTAAGTTGGTTTTTTTTAAATTAAAAAAATGTCACACTTATTTAAAGAAATAAACCACATTTTGATTTAATCGATGTCCCGTTACATCTGTTCATAATGCATGACTGTGATTTCGTAATGCACGGGTGTGATGTCGTAATGCTTGACTGAGATTTCGTAATGACTGGCTGTAGCAATTTCTCCGTTCATAATGACCAGATGTCGAAATTTTCCTTTTATAAAGCATGGGCATTTCTATACATATTGTAGTAAGTTGGTTAATAATTAACTATAATCTCATAAATAGATTGTTTAGTTCGTGAAACTATAAGTTACAAGGAATAATATTATTGGATGTAACACATTACGGAATTGTGCAATATACTTAACAGTATTAACAATTTTAACACCATTTAAGATTATGTCACCTAAAATTATCTTTTGACAACTATCTAAAACTAGTTAATAGGACGATCATTCTATCTTTAATGTTAAATTTCGGCTCTGATAATTTCAGTATAGTTTTTCACATTTGTCATTCATCATTTTGTATTACTAATACTAAGTGTATCCCAAAGGACAACTGCTGTTTCGTTTGTATTTATGCAACTATTTGCCTATCTCAAAGCAGGAGAACTTTGATTAAATATAACACAAATTAATTGTTTGTCAGTGTCGTTCATCCTTCTATGTATGTCACAGTGTTTTTGTTAGTAAGCACATCAGTGATCTATTGAACGACTTACATGACTCGTTATCTGTCACACAACATACTTTATTGGAGAAACTGAGAATTTGTAAAAAGAATGTCTTATTTGTTAAAACAGAAAGATCAATTTGTTTAAGAACAAATTAGTCTTAATTAGACACAGTGTCAATAATTTGTGTTAATGGGGTAGGGTACACTATTGAACAGACCCCTGGGCCGTCATATTGGTTTATTGGTGATTTTTTTCTTATTGTATCAATACAGGCATTGATCAGAATCCTTTGAATACAGATCTTCTAAACTCCTACTATAAAGAGTTTTATTGCCTTTATTGTATCAAGTTGGAGGAATTAAATCTTAGACTTACACAGGATCTTAATCGGAATTCTTTAATGCAATTGATTAGTCTTTTAAACTTACAATTACTAGACATCATTTACGTTACAAAGTGGGAACATTCATGGTTTCAAGGTAAGTTGTTGAATTGTTTAATTGTTTAAATTTCAAGTAAAGTCCAAATTGATAATAATAATTGCGTTGGAATTATTAACGACTAGATATATAATATGTAAGTTCCTATACTATATCCAGATCCATTTTTTTTACTATTCAATCATGTCGATATATTAATTTGATTTGAAATTCTTTAGAGAAGTACACGATGCGTATTTTTAATATATAGGACAAAATCTGACATCTCTCTATACACTTCTGGAATGTTTTGTTCAGTGATTTCATAAATCCTGCTTGACAGTTTACTAGGAGAAGTATATAACATTAATATTGATTCCGACAGTAAACCGTTTTTTTTTCTTTTAAGGACCAGACATAACACTTGAATTAGCGCCTATTGTCCGCTCAACGAGTTTTTCGGATTTAAAAACGTTAAATTTCTGACATTATGTATTTCTGTAATGAATAAGGTAGATCCAAATGGAAATGTAACTAATTTAAAGGAATCGAATTGTAATTTGTCAGAAAAAATGATTTACAAAATTTGATTAGATTTGTTTTTTAACTGGAGAATATTTCTGATGGGTCCTCATTTCGGAGATTAGCAGGTTGACTTGTCAGTGAAAAGAAAGTATAATTTTTCTTATGTTATCCCCCTAATATTTCAGTATTTTTGCTTTTTGTTTGCGCTCCTCCATGTACTGGTATATAGCAGTATCCCGTCTATGATTCAATAATCAACAATAGTATTAATATCTTTATAAATACATTGATATATTTACAGCTTAACGTATCAGTAAATGAATGTTGATTGGTGTTTTTTTGTTATACACGGAGGATTGAAATAAGCTTTACAGATTTAAGTTAAGACTTCGTATACTGTATTTGCAAAATCTTTTCTATCTCTACAGGCAAAAGGGTATGCATGTAAAGCCCTTTCAAGAACCTTCTTTATATCCTATCTCACATTAAAATGATTCATGACAAACAATTGTCACTTTTTATTCTACAATAATTGGAACAGGATTTCCTGGCTTGTCTAAATTTGGAATTAATGACGGTAAAAGTCAGGGGATATTCATTAGATTGATAATCATTGAAAATCACACGGATATAAAATTTTATTCAAATGTTTGAATCTTTATGCTCGCTTGTTTGGGAATTCATGAAAATAGGTCAAATAAAAACCTACCATTATCAACTTTTTGTAAAGTATAGTTATTTCATTGAAAATATAAATATATTGCACGGCTTATTTCTGCACGTTCTACACCTTTCCTTCTTATACCACACATTGTTCGATTAAATGCACAACATAAATGAAGAGTATATTATTTTTTTATATTTTTACTTATTTTTATGAGATAACAAATAAAACCGTTGATATTTTCTATGTTTGATTCCGTCTTTTTATGTTACGAGATCATTCGACTTGCATACGATGATCGCCTTTTTGAGCTTTTTACAAACGTGTTTTATTGTAATATGGTTAATTGTTAAATGTTGTATCGATGTTCTTTTTTAGATCAAGAGTTCAACATGTTTTTTTTTATATTGAAAATCTGTCAGGATTCATTTTGCACATGGTTTATATATTGCCAATTATGCAATATAAATGTTCATCAAACTCAAAGTGTCTGATCAGCCATGGGTATTTTCTAGGTTTTTATTCGATTTTGCCTCATAAAAAAATCCATTTTATGTACTCTTGTTTCTTCAACATTGATACAAAAAGCCTTTAGTTTTTCTTGATGTATACAGACAAGTTTATCTACCGGTTCATTTATCGGAAACTCTCGGATGGTTTATAAATTACCCTTAGTTACTGATTCCGTTACTCTTTGTGATAACATGGATATTTAATTTTCCTCTATATTGCCATTATCATGGGTGTATATTTTTTGACTCATGATTTTAAATGCCCGTCTGTTATTTTTCGCCACTCTTTTGCATAATTGAAGTTTTAATTAACCTAAACGGATATCTTGTTTCCTTTTTTTTTTAACAATTTAGTCTCACACATGCAGCAAAAATTATTGCTATTTAATATGTTGAAGCTATAATTACTGTTATTGTATTTTTCTTGTCAGAGTTTATACAAAGTTCTAATCAATTTCTTCCAGAAGAAAAATATTGACATAATTGTAATTACTGTTTATTTTTGTTGTAATAGTATTGAGATTCCACTTATTTTATTGTTGGAATTATAGAAATCCTTTAAATTACGTTTTCTTCTTCCACGCCTTATACAAAACCAATCTATTGTATAGTTTTTTTTTTGGTTCTTGTGTCTCAAAAAGCTTATATTTACATTTGGAAACTTCGTTTAACCTTTTTACGTGAATTTGTGTATGAGCAAAAACTTATATGTTTACCATCCAAATATTGATGTCATAGTCATTTTCCTTTAAAAGAATGCACGCAATAAAACGCGTACACAGATATAACTCTTTTTCTGATTCTCGTGTACCAAATGCAGGAAATGACAGGAACAGCAATGACAACAAAGTTCAATATAGACCTGGTTCCTGCAGAGAATATATTTGGGAATCTAACTCTGTAGTTTAACATTTATTAGTTAAACATTTAACTAAAATGAAGTTCTTTACGTGACTAGTTGATTATGCTTCTTTGTTTAAACTAAAGTAATTATATTGGTTACTAAATAACAATATCACAATGGTTTGGTAATGATATTTCTTAAGTTGCTATTGTAACTACATGTCTTCTTGTTACTCCTATTCTATTATGTGTGTCAATTTGCAGTATAACAGAATAATAGAGGTTTCCTTTATATTTGATAAAATAATATTATACTACTTAAACACGTCTGAGTACTTCACTAGATTTTTTTTTCATATTAGTATCAAATTAAACACAAAGTATAACAACATCGTAAAATTTCCTATCTCTCAAAAGTTGTTAATTTACGACAACCAGCATCTAATAACGAGATTGTCTTCATTTACTAGTTTGCATCGGTAACAATATTTCCGGGCTTTTGCTTAAATATCCGATCTGTCAACTTAATTGAAGTGAAAGGTTTTCCTGGTGACATCTCCTTTGAAGTAAAGGATACAATTTAAGCTAATTACTTTCATAAAACGAGCATTCAGCATGTTGAAATAAATCAAATGATAGCTTCACAATCAATGATGACATTTGTCATCTTGTTGGGCATTTATTTTAGGAATATCCATTCTGTCAGCACTGACAATCTTCCGATAGCTGATGTTGATATTTGAGTTATTTCAATTATGATCATTCATTAAGCCTTGCTAAGTTCCCTCTGTTCTTTTTTCATGCTGCTTAGTTGGTACTTTGATTCCTACATATTTGTTGTTCTCTGAATTTCTCAAATTATTAACAGAATCTTTAGAAAATTGTCTTATAAATCATGTCAGTACCAAAAATAAAATCACAAAACTGAAGACGGAAAGTCATATTCCTATTTAAGTACAGGCATTTTCTGAAGTAGAAATCACCAACTGATACTTTGGTGGCTTACAGTTCACCATCGAGACGTCTTCCAGGTCAATTGATACACATCTTCAGCAAGGTTTGATAAAGATAAATTGCATGCAGTATTTAAAAAAACTTCGGCAAGTGTTATTATCATCTTATTTGAAAACACCCGACCAACGCCATCTTGGAAAGGTGAAAGAAAGTTGTTATAACATTGATTTGGTCTTCGTCAAAGAGTAAAGCAATTAAAATATTGCGACATGCGTTCAAGAATTTTCAAAAATATGATATATTCAAAGATTAGAAAAATGTTTGTTGACATTATCAAAATAAATTCACAGTTAATACAAGTTATATTTGCCATGATACAAGACCTCGTGCAACAAAAATAATTACGACGAATCATAAAAAAAAAAGGCAAGACAATATTATATTTTTGTTAAACAATTAGAATGACCATCTAGGGTCTGTATGGTTAATTTACATATATATATGACCGAATTGAACAATTAAAGTTGATTGTACCACGGATCATTTTTATTTCGATGCATACTGCATTTCTTGTCTAGATTTAATACTTAACCTTTAACTGCCACTTCTGTAAATGCATACCGCTTCTCGCTTTGCTGTAATTAGAAAAATATACAACTACGAGTCTAATATTAAACAAATAAATCTTCAAAATGGTATTTCGGCTTACCGATGTTAATATAATAAAATTGAGAATTGAAATGTGGAATGTGTCAAAGAGACAACAACCCAACCAGGCAAAACCAACAGCAGAAGGTCACCAACAGGTCTTCAATGTAACAAGAAATTCACGTACCCGGAGCCGTCCTTCAGCTGGCCCCTAAACAAATATATACTAGCCCAGTAATAATGAACGTCATACTAATTTCAAAATTGTACATAAGAAACTAAAATTAAAATAATACAAGAATAACAAAGTAAACGCATAACAATACGCACATTTAAATTTCAATTCAAGAGAAGTCTGAGTCTGATGTCAGATGATGTTACTTAAATAACGCTTATTGATAGTTCTTGTCTTAAGTTTATGAGCATGTTAACTTAAATATAATATTGTTGATTAAATATGAAATATTACAGCTGTGTTCAATAAGTAGACCGTTGTGACGTTTTATTATTTGAAACATTAAAATAGATTTTATTTGTTCGTTGGTCTTTTTATAATTGATATACAAAGTCTGAAAAAATCTTCCTTAAAGAAAAGTATTACTCCCGTGAGAGTTCACACAATTATTTCATATGTTTTATGTTTAAAATGATAAGGTTTAATGTGCATATAGCGTATATTTTTGGTTATGAACCTCATGAGGTTATTTTTAATTTTTATGTTGGAATAAAACAAAGTTATGTTTTAGCTTGTGTATTGATAAAATGAATATCTCGATTGTTATACAAACATTCCTGCATTTTCTGATTCAATAGTTTACTGTTAATTTTCCAAAAATCTATAACATGTGTATGCTAGTTAAGTACTGCGTATCATCTAAATGATACATTTTCTGTAATTTTCAGTTAATCAAATTATGAAATTCTGGTAAAGATCATTTTCAACTCCTTCAAACAAAGTTGAATTTAGTCTGTTTAGAATCTTCTGTTAATATTCTTTCAGCTTATTGCTCCGTTTTATGTTTCCTAAACTTGTTGTTTCGAGTCTCCTTGATGATACAATTTAAATTTTCAGTTGATTTTTGATAAGCGATTTGTTTAATCCATTATTACAGGTTTGAAATTCTTTTGGATTTTGTTGTCTGACGAAGGTGTGCACTATATATTGGTTCGATAGATTAATGGCGTGTTTATATACTCTGCTGGTCCTTCAGTGTCCCGATTTATGAACTCTCCTAATACGAAATACTCATTATGCTTGCTCGGAGTCAGAATCTTTATCTCAGTGTTTCCTTCTATCTGTCTGTTATATATGTTTCAATGTTTCCATTTTGTACATCATTGTTACTTGACCATGGGCCTTTCTATACTTATACTTTATATACTAATTCATTAATAAAAAACACATACCATTCGGTGTTTAACGCAGGGCAAAACTGATGTTCCAATATCCTAAATAGATATAGAAGACAACTAACAAACACTGAGGGAATCGCATCAACTGTTAAAACAAAAATCGGGTATGTCAACAGGTTAACAGTCAGTTCTTTACATGCATCACGAACCATGAAAATGCATACATTGTTGAATATCATAGTCGGGAATCACACACAATTGATAAGCTTATAGATTAGACTACTATTCTAGTATCAAATAATCGCAAACAGCGAAAACTTGTTGTCTCATTGAACTAGTGTACACTGTTATGTAGGGGCAAGCTGAGGACCACCTTCGGGCGCAGGATTTTCTTGCTGCGTTGAAGACCCATGGGTGGCTCTCGACTGTTGTCTGCTCTTTAGTTGAGTTTTTGTCTCTTTGACATATTTATACTTTCATTCTCAATTTTTTGTTAGTAGATTAATGTAAAGCCAAATCGTATGTATCGATACATTTATGATAGTGAGCGTTACATTTATGTTATCGCGACATCAGTCATTCTTTGGTATAACTCTGTTGAGACAGTTTTGTTAAGGTGCAAATTCCTGCCAACCAATTATGAAGTATGTAAAGTGTGAATATTTTAACAATAGCCGGAGGCCAGAGGGTTATCTAATACTGACACACCAAGTCTGAGTTGGATAACTTTTTTACATTCTAGCTGTTTTAGATTAGACGAGAAACCATTTACAATTTATAAAATCTAGTTTAGAAAGCCACACAACAATTATAATATACTTAATATATTAGTATATGATGTTTACCCTTTATGACCCCCGAACACGATCAGTAGATATCATGCAATGTCAACTCGTCCCACTTGCCAATCGGCCCACTTTATATAGCCACTTTATAAAACAATCGCCCATTCTTGTTTACCGACTCGCCCCACTTTTGAAAAAGTGTAAAATCAAATTGAAAAATCAGTCTGACAACTCACCTCTTAACGAAAAAGGTTTAACCCCCCCCCCCCCCCCCCCCCCTAAATAAAGGTCTGCCAACTCGTCTCATTTATAAAAAGATCTTTAAGTATGTTAAATTACTGACATTTCATATCCAGTCATCCTGGTGAAGTGGTATGCTTCGTGTCTTGATATGCTAAAGGTCTTGAGTTCGAATCACAGCATATACACTGGATTTTTTTCTACGTGAATTTTGATAGATAGTCTTTTCTTTATAATTAATTATAAGTTTTATAGTGGATTTGACATTCCCGCCAAAATGTTTCAGAACAATGGAAAGCATGCATAACAAAGAAACTCAAACTGGGTTGATCCGGCTCAGATCACCCCTGTTAAAACAAAGGAGCTGGGATGTAAATAATATGTTAATGATTGGAAATGGAAAGTTGACAATTGAAAATCGTTGAGTTTGTCACTGATTCTACTTTAAAGATCATTAACTGAGAGAAATGTTAAGAGGTTAAGTAGATCGTAGTTTTTTACTCTCAAGTGCATAGGGATATATGAGATAAAGGCATTCAATGTATGTTTTTGAGTGACATGACATGATCAATAAATTTGAAGGTAATTCCTGATGCAGCTAAATTCAGAAAAGCGTATGACATTATTAAACGTGTTGTTTCCATTTTTTGTACATTACTGAGTCGATACCTCTGCTGGTTAACTATTAGTCCTTGAGGGTATAACAGCGCAGTAGTCAATACTTCGGTTCTGACATGATTTAACCATCTTTTCTTAATTTGTCCGTTTATAAATTTTGAAATTTTTAAGAAACTGAGGTTTCAACTCCCTTAAGCAAAGTTGACTTAAGACGAATTTGGCTATTTATTTTTGGTATTATTTTCATACAGCTCTTCAATGGTCTCCGTACTTATTTATCCTCGGATTTCAAATATTTGGCTTTAAGTGATGCCTCTGCTGATGGACTATTAGTTCCCGAGGGTATCACCAGCCCAGTAGCCAGTACTTCGGAAAATACAGATTGGATTGTGTTATTAGAATTTGCTGTTACAAAATATAAGAAAAAAGTAAAATCACAAAAACACTGAACTCAGAGGAAAATCAATACGGAAAGTCCATAATCACATGGCAAAATCAAATAACAAACGCATCAAAAACGAATAGACAAGCACTGTCATATTCCTGACTTGGTACAGGCATTTTCAAATGTAGAAAATGGTGGATTAAACCTGGTTCTATAGCGCTAACCCTCTCTCTTTAATAACAGTCTCATAAAATTCCGTTATATTTACATGATGCGTCAAATAAACAGTCACAATTAATAAAATAGTCAAAATATTGGTACATCAGTCATCATCGCATAACAATTTTAAAAGGGACAATTTAACAGAACACAAAAACATCTATCTACAAACACATGGATTGACTTGAGTGTCTGACGTCATAAAAGTTGTATACGTCACATAAATTTGTCGTTCAATGTGCATACAAACAGTTTTAAAATTTACATAGGCAATGGAAGCATACAGAGTTAAAAAATCAAAAGTATGTAAGAACAAATTACAGAAATAGACCGAGATTTAAACTAGTCCAAAAGTTATAGGTAGAATTTATGAGAATCCAAAAATAGTTAATTCCACTACGCGATTGAATGATTTTGACGTTTGTGGTTCAACGCAAATAGTAATTCATAATAAAAATATATCATAATGACATATAATAGACCAAAATAATACTGACGGGATCTTTTAAAGTACAGAGCCACGTAATAAGAACATAGGAATTATCATAAATTAAGGAATGTATCTCCCTCATGCAAAGCTCTGATTCCTTTCACGGATTTGGCGATACATTTTGGACCTTTTGGATTATAGCTCTTCATCTTTTATATAAGCTTTGGATTTCAAATATTTTGGACACGAGCATCACTGAAGAGACATGTATTGTCGAAATGCGCATCTGGTGCAAGAAAATTGGTACCGTTAATTTTATTATTCGTACATTTCTAATTGTATATTATTACGCCATCATGATTTCAAATTGTTATCTCCAGTACTGTCTCGCTGTAATGTGAACAGCGGTATATTACTGTTTATGCATAGGGGTAAATTTAGTACGTCATCAGGGACCGCCTATTTCGGGGAGAGCTTTCTGTATAACACTGAAGTAATATGCCCTTCTTGTTGGCAGATATTATTTGTAATAAATATTTTTTGGTAGAATGATCAAAACTAGAGTTAAAAAAAATAAAAAATATATGCTGAATGAACTAATTTGTTCCCTTCAGGGTTAAAAAGTAATGGGGGTCAGTATAGGAATATGCGAATCTACATTGTTTGTAAACAAGGTCATGTGAATGCCCAAAAATGCCGCATGACCCTATGTTTTTATTGTTGCAAAAGATAGGGCTACTTTTGTACTTTCATGAATGATATATGAAAGATTTTAATTTCTAAAGGTAAATCAGGTATAAATTTATTTCCACACATAGATAAGCATTAAAGTCAATGAGAGATTTTTCACTGAATTTACCCCTATAAGGTTTGTAGACTCATGTTTTATCTTGTAAAGCCAATTATCACTGTTGATTGTTATTCATAAAAGTAATTAATACAGTTCTGTGTTCCTTTGTCAGTAATAATTTGCCAGTCATTATCTTGACTGCCATTAAAGCAACCATGATCGAGTCAATATGAAAACTTAATTCGATATCCTCCGCAGTATGCTATATTCTCTTGAGTCGTCTGATTATTAAACACATAGTTTTCTTGTGTGTTACAATGATAGGACGATGCCATAACTTAGATGTCTGTGGCAATAGAAATTGATTAAAATATAAAATGGTGTTTTTTTTGTAAACCTCTTGTGATTAGCATGAGCTGAAATTTAAATAGAACTATAGTCAATGACGTTAATAAACAGTAGATAAATACGGCATAAAAGTGACATTGTTAGTTATAGAAGTCATTCATTTAGTTCAGACAGAAACGTTTGAGTAATTTACAATGAGTGTTAGTAATTAAACAGTTTTGTCAGACAAAAACATTGCATGCAGCCATTCGACTTGTACTCTGCTAACATTATAGAATAACAAAATTTCTTCAGCAGTTATATTAAATGCAATCTTAACCATAAATAAGGAATAAATATGCTGATACAACACCCAGATTTTGGCAAATGACCAAGATATTAATTCGTGTAAATTGAACTGGAGTGGTGATTTATGCTAGGCAACAAGAATTTACATTATGGGTTTAGACTTTTCTTTACATCATAACATTTCTATTTCTGCTTCAGTGCTTTACATTCATCGTCGTTTATAAGTTTGTGTATGTGTGTTTGACGATACTCTGATTATCATATATTGAAAGAGTCACGTCATATGTATCAAAAACACAAAACGATCTATATACAAAGCACATTAATAAAAATGACATGACAAGAATAATACGCTAAATAGCTAAAAAGCACACATATCCTTTCTTTTTTCTGCATTGAATTTTATTCTTTTTTCTGTATCCGATGACTTATGCAGTTTTGTTTTTACAAACTCCAATAAGTTATCATTATATATAATCAAACAGATATCTAGCATAGACACAATATCTATTTATATATTCCATTAAATCAAGTGTTTTCAATTCCTGTAGATCTGGTCAAGTAAGTGGTTTAACACAGACAGAATAAACCTTGCTTGATCTGATCTATAGCTTTTTTAACCCCAAAGGCAACGTAAAAGAGAAAAAAACTTTTTCTAATTTCAATCAACAGGGATTAAAATGGTCACGGATTACTTTGAAGGGGGAACAACATCTTTCTAAATAATAAATATAAAGGTTAAGACTGTTTTTACTTTGACAATCTCAAGTTCATTGAACAATTCATAAACGAAGAAAATTGAGGATTTGAAAATTATTATTACAACGTTGTTTAGGCAAATTTGCACCTATATATATTAAAAAAACTTTTAAGTAATTCTATTTCTTAAAATACGATATTCAAGCAATTTGTTTTTGATAAAATATGCTTAATGAATACCAAATTTTCCAAAATCTGTTGCATTTCCTTTTTTACTGTTATATGACTTAATCGCATGACCATTTACATGCAAATTTTCCAAGTCATGACTTCGTTCATGGTTGCTTCATTACATTAAAAAGAAGAATGTGTCCAAAGTACACGGATGCCCCACTCGCACTATCATTTCCAATGTTCAATGGATATTGGGTAAAAAATCTAATTTTGCATTAGAATTACATAGATCACATCATAAGGAGCATGTGTACTAAGTTTCAAGTTGGTTGGACTTCAGCTTCATCAAAAACTACCTTGACCAAAAACTTTAATCTGAAGCGGGATAGACGGAGGAACGAACGGACAGAAGAACGAACGGACAGACGAACAAACGAACAGATAGACAGACGAACGGACGCACAGTCCAGAAAACATAATGCTCCTCTTGAAGTTGAATCATTTTGTTTTTTGATACATCTAGTAATGGTTATATCTACTATCAACTTTACATGCAATATATATATGTATAGTTGTTTTGCTTTTATATTTTGCCCTTGATAGCTGTCTAATTGACCTTAACCTAACATTTCATATATTCCAAAAACCTGATGCAAAATTATAACATAAAGATACCAAAGTCCAAGGCAAGTTCAATTATGTAAAAGTTCATAAAATGTGACAAAATCAAAATTCATCAACCAATCAAACAAGTGAAAAACAATTGACATATTCCTGACTTGATACAGACATTTTTCTGGGAAAAAAGGTATATTAAACATAGTTTTTTAGTAAGATAAGCCCCCCACGTGTATGCTAGTTGATTTTAGTTCCGTTAAAATGACAAAATTGGGTGTGCAACCAAAACAGAAATTATATGAAAAAAATGTTAGTTGTTTTTGGCTTTGAACAACTTAGTAGCTGTTAGTACCTTTGAATACACTAAGTTATGACCTTAAGGTTGCACTTCTGTTCCTGAAAACACGCCTCTTTTGGTGAGAAATTGAATATTCGTAGAAAATTAATTTTGTTTACATACTGGTTCCCAGTTATGCTCTCTGTGTTCCATATCGCAGAGACAGAACTTGGGAATGTTACCAGTAAATAAACACGTGCATATTGTTTACATTGACATATGTGGTAACCTTTCATTCGAGGAAGGGATAGTTAAGACAATTAGTGTAAGTTTAAACTCTGAGAAGTTCAGGGAATATAAACGTTGAAAATATGCCGCACGGCCCTATATTTTGACCTTTGAAAAAAATTGTGGTGCAAATGAACTTTCAATTCTAGGATAAGATTTTTTTCAAAACTTCATAGTAAAAGTGGTACAGTTTTAGCCGTAAAAGGAGTTCGTATGGTTTTTAAGGTGGCGGTACCTAACACTACAGGGAGATTACTCTGTAAAATCAGTTAAACGTTTCAATCATGTTGTATTGTTAAGGAAATATTAAGCTTCGCAATGATCAAAACTAGTGTTTGCAAAACTGCTATTATGTCCAATGAAATTTTTCTATTTTTGTCAAAGGGTCAAAGTAAATATTTTGACAAAGTTTATTGGATTACAATAATTCATATTTTGGGAAGAATAACACTGAATCTACCAGAAAATATACTGGAGATGATATTATCAAAATGCTGGACTTGATCGACAATATATTTGTTGAATTTGGAGGATTTATATTTCAAAAGACAGTAGGTATTCCAATGGGTACTTATTGTGCACCCCTACTGGCGGATTTGTTTTTGTATTCGTATGAAGTATGAAGCAGAATTCATTCATTCAGAACCTGCTAAAAGACAAAAAGAAAAAGCACTTTGCGAAATTCTTTTATTTTACTTTCCGATATATTGATGATATTCTATCGTTGAATAACCCATATTTCAGCCAATACTTATATACATATATCCCAGTGAACTTGAAATTAAGGATACTACTGATACTAGAAGGACTGATTCATATCTTGATCTTTTCCTCAGTATTGACGCAGATGGACGACTTCACAAGAAAATCAATGGTAAACAGGACGATTTCAACTTCCCTATTATCAATTTCCCATTTCTCAGCAGTAACATACCCTCTGCTCCTTCGTACGGTGTTTAGATATCTCTGTTGCTACGTTATTCTCGTGCTTGTTCACACTATACGGACTTTAAATACAGGATTGTGCTCCTTACGCTGAAACTGCCCCAACAAAGTTATGAGGAGTACAAATTATCACCATCACGAATTGGTCGATCCATTAGATGTGTGTTTGTCCAAACTAACTAAAGACATTTTTACCACAAGTTAGATTGTGGTTTGTTATAACGTCGTCTAATCGTCTAATTACCGAACGTGACTTATTCCCGATTGTGACTGTTTTGCTTAGTGTGAATTCACATTGCTATAAGACGTGTTACGGTACTTTTCTATCCCAAATTCTTGTATTTAGTTTAATGTTGTATTTGTAATTCTCATCGGATTTTATCAAATGTCTTGACGTCTTTTCTGTTATATCCATGTGTAATGGTAAAGAAAATTAATTATCGCCTACATTTATTAGATTTGATTGTGTTCAACGTAATTTATACGATGTATTACGTTTGCAGTCTAATTCAGAATACCGGACATAGAATATAGTTAATTGTCTAATTGCTACCTCAGTTTGATATAAGTAAGTGTTGCGATTTTCATTGTTATTAAATATAATATCAGTGTTTAGTACAAAAATAATCTTAAATCAATCCCAATTTTATCTTATTTTTGATAAATAGTTTTAGTCATTCAAATATGACGTCATTTTTTGTGTGCTGTTATAGAAATTCAAAGTGACGTCATTTTTTGTGTTGAGACCATGAGACTAACTCGGGTGTGTATATTTTTTGTGTTGGTTTATGTAATGTATCCGATGTTTTTTTGGGGTTTTTTTCTGTTATAAGTTAATGCTTCAGTTTTATCATATATATATATATATCGTTTATATAGTCATATTATAAAATTTACTGTTAAATAGAAATCATTCTTAATAATAAGAATGTTCGTATCCGAAGCAGAAAACCCTGCTGTATTTGGATCAGCTTTTTTTTTTAAACTTTTGCTGTTTAACTTTGTACTTGTTTTGACTTTCGAATTTTTGTTTCTGGGCGTCACAAGTAAGTTTGTGTGGACTCCTGATTAAATTTTAAATCTTGTGCTTTCTTTGTCCAATATGTTCTCGTATTTATTTGTATTGTAGTCTTTTTATGTTGTATTGTCATTTTGGTGTTATATCTAACATTGCCAATAAAGCGTGAGGTTGGGCATGCCACAAAACAAGGTTCAACCCACCATTATTTTCTTTAAAAAATGTCCTGTACCAAGTCAGAAATATGGCCATTGGTATATTATAGTTCGTTTCAGTGTGTGTTACATTTTAACGTTGTGTCGTTTGTTTCCTTTTATATTTGAGTGTGAATTCACTTTACAATAAGACGTGGGACGGTATTTTTCTATCCTAAATTTATGTATTAAGTTTTGATGTGATATTTGTTATTTTCAGCGGATTTTTTTTTAATGCGTAGTTCACTTCTGTGTGTGTTACATTTTAATGTTTTGTCGTTGTTCTTCTCTTATATTTAATGCGTGTCCCTCGGTTTTAGTTTGTAACCCGGATTTGTTTTTTTTTCTATCGATTTATGAGTTTCGAACAGCGGTACACTACTGTTGCCTTTACTTATGAAAAGTAAACGAGCCAAATTAATTATAGCCAAGATGTTGGGTACCACTTTAAAAAGGAAACTAAATTGAAAAATATTTCAACAATAATTTCATAGACAAAGCGTTGAATTTTTTTTGACATAGTTGAATACAGATACAAAAGCAACACATGTATTATTATATGTGTGTGTATTTACACATTTTGTACAACATCTTTTTCCGTGAAGGTAGAGATCTTGTAAATCAGAACTAAAATCATTATATATCTTATAGTATTCCGGAGGGAGAAAATTCTAGATCTTATTTCACTCAAGTTACGTAACAATGCAATTAGAGGAAATGTTAAGATAATTTGGTGATTATTTCACTAAAAGTAGTTCTCATCATTCCGACGTACTACAAAAGAACATTTCAGATCAATTTGACACAACCTAATAACGAGGAAAGTCCTACCATACAATACGCACGTCATAGTGTACGTTGAACCACAAAATGTCAGAGTTAATATCAAATTTTAAACTTTTCTAAAAAAAAAATGAATATTGACCTCATTAGAAAATCATTGTGACGAAAGTTAAAGAAACTAAGCTACAGTTAGTATTATTTTTAACAGATAATATACTTCAAGAAAAATATCTTTCTTAACCAAACACAATAAGAGAAGACACTATGCAATACATTTTACTGTAGTTACTGTAGTTTAATATACTATTCCCGCGAGGCTTCTGACTATAAACTAAACTTTGTGGTTTTGGAAGTACAATAATTTCCCAAGTTATGTAAAATCTTTACATAATCAGAATTGATCAAAATGAAAATGCCTTTTTCTTTGTATTTCTCTAGGGACAACGCATGAAAATCATTGAAAATATGATGTAGTTTATAACATTTGTTGGTAATCAACAACAATATGTGCATGAAAATTACTGACAACTAAATGATGTATATATCCTTTTGATCTTTTTAATTTGAGGCACGAATATGATAGTATACATGCATCTGTAGACACTTTGCTAATGTCTATTGCGATTTTTGCCATGAAATATACACACCTTATATTTGGTGCGTATGAAGTCATTTCCTATATTCACCTTTATCAGGTACCATCAAACCGAAGAATGTATAAATCAAATATTTATAAACATGGATAAGGTTTATATGACCGACGGAGACCTTCAACTGAACAGCTAAATACATCAAATACCACAACGGTTCCTAGATCGTGCATGTATTAATTATCAATACTGCTGTTGTTTTTCCTATGGTCGGGTTGTTGTCTCTTTGATACATTCCCCATTTCCATTCTCAATTTTATCGATAAGTTTATCAACGGATATGTTCATAAATTTGGATAAAACTGAAGTATTGGCTACTTAGCAGATGGTTCTTACTTAAGATAAAAACTTATATTATAGACATGATGTTATATTTTTTTTATTGTTTATTTAAAATATTACAAAAAGACTCCAAAAGTAAATTTCCATTGATTTTGTTGTTGTTGATGCATATCCTTTTCCAAAGCTGTATTAGGGAATGAATATGTCCGAAGCTATAAACATATTTAACATTTTTAACCTTTGTATGTCTTGTTATAAGTATAATACCATTGTACGTGTCTTATTTTTGTAAAATAAAAATTTGATAAAACACGGGATGTATACCAATAAAACATTTTCACAGACACTATGAAACATTATTTTTCATATGTGTTATCCTTTAAGATATTTTTTTATCTCAACTAATCGGTTTAAGAAAAATTTGAATGAGAGAATGTTGTGTGATAAATATTGCAAGATAGACCATTGTCATCATGACTCAACAATAGAGGTGAATAAACATTTCCCATATTTCAGTTCACTTCAACATGCTGTAACATGCTCTGAAAATATAGTTTCAATCAGCATTTGATTCAAGTTGCATGACAAAAACGAGTTTTTAAAATAGACGAAAGATTGTGGGCGTTAAAATATGAACACAAGTTGTGAAAATGACAATGACTTTATCAAAATATCTAAAAAAAAAAAAAAAAAAAAAAAGGTATTGAAGTAACTATATGTATATTCATCGTCAGTTCATAGAAAAACAATCATGATTTGTATAAAACTGGTTTTTGGGTTAAGAAAATTCAATGCCGCTCCTGGCGAACTTTCTGTTCCCTATAATATAACAAACCTTTCTAAAATTGGCCATTTATAAAAGGAAGACAGGAAAATTATATATACTAAAGCTCAAGATATATACAAAAAAACATGCATGATGTATTCCTTTTTAGCTACATGTACATTCCGCAGTCTAACATTTCTTAAGGTGTCTTATTATTAACAATTTATATTTATAACATTCTATCATATTGAAACGAACTACTTTTCCGAAAACGTTATCATAGCTTTGCTATTATCATTAGTGTAACAAGTGTATAAAAAATATAGCCATTTCAATATACAATTAACTAAACACAATACAGAAAATGATTCTTCTAGAATATTATGACATAATTTATGACTATAAAAAGTGCTGCAAACTATAATCACTTGTATAACGTCGTGTTTCCGTTGTGCGGTTTGTTTTCTCTCATATTTTAGTGGGAATTCAAATTACTATAAGGCGTGTCACGGTACTTTTCTATCCCAATTTCATGTATTTGGTTTTGATGTTATATTTGTTATTCCCATCGGATTTTGTCTAAAGCTTAGTCTGTTTCTGTGTGTGTTACATTTTAATGTTGTGTCGTTGTTTTCCTCTTATATTTAATGCGTTTCTCTTAGTTTTAGTTTGTTACTCCGATTTTGTTTTTTGTCCATAGATTTACATTTGAACAGCGGTATACTACTGTTGCCTTTATATATAACAGATAACAATTC
The DNA here is from genome assembly GCF_036588685.1 of Mytilus trossulus. Taxonomy (NCBI): domain Eukaryota; kingdom Metazoa; phylum Mollusca; class Bivalvia; order Mytilida; family Mytilidae; genus Mytilus; species Mytilus trossulus. The sequence continues at coordinate 55,878,390 of NC_086382.1, forward strand.
CTGACACGTTTTATAACCACATTATCATGTTTATCTTGAGGAATAAGAAAATACACTCAGCTTTACGTAAGCATAAGTTTTGAGAGGTCTCGTGGGACATCGAATAATTAAAGACACTTTTCGTATTTTATTATGTACGCTAGTTCTCTAGTTTTATGAACGTAATAATCAGAATTGATTAAAATAGATATGCCTTATTTATTTGTATGTCTCAAGGGATAATTCATAGACTTTATGGAATAACATTGATGTGTATCGGTAAATTTATGTCTTATCAACACAACTATGCATAAAACTTGCATAAAACTAAATGGACACTGTTTTGTGTATATAATGTGCGGTATATTATAAGTTATATGGTTCGCTACTGACCCCATACGGATCCATAGAGGGTTAGTAAAATCCATAGGGGGTGAGGCCGGAGGCCGAGTCCCCTATGAATTTTATTCACCCTCTATGGATCCGTAGGGGGTCAGTAGTTAACCGTATAACGAATTTATCGGACCTGCACTTTTTCTGCGCCGTTTTGTTGAAAAATAAACAATGAAACACAACAACATTAATAGATGACGTCGCCATTAACGCGTCACGAACCCCATATGAAACTTACTAACCCCATACGGTCTCATAGGGGGTCACCACGTGACGGCGTTTAACCAATCACAACGTGACAATTCATCTGTGGTCCGATAATACATTTTAAACCCATTTAACAACTATATTATGTTCATCAATTACTACTTAACTTTCTTTTTTTTTAAATACGACTACACACTTATAATTATCCATTTAAAGGTTAGACACACAGCAAAAAATGTTAACGACGACTGCAACAAATATATGTTCTGTTAAAATCATAAATAAATGCTTCATGTTTTGGAGTATATTCATAATTCTCGTCTCAATTGTTGTTGTAATAAAAGTGTACCTAGCAACGAAAAATACCTTAAAATTGAGAAATATGTAGCAAACACATTCATAGTAATACTGTTTCACATTTTCAGATAAATTACAATACTTTCCCACAAATTATTACTTCGAGTATTTCATAACTGTTCATAGAATTTTCTCTTTTTAACCGTTACAATATATTCCAAAAACTAACTATGCTTGGTTTTAAACTAACGGACACTATAAAGTATGCAAATAATTTGTACATATTATTAATCATAACATTTTCTATCTATAATCGGAGATGAAAATAAAAGGCTGGTATTGTTAATTTACCATTTTTAAATATCTGCCTTATTACGTTGAATCCCCTTTGGACCCTGGATTCCATGTGACCATAGTAAACAAAAGTATCAAAGGAAGATATTTTAACAGATTAAGGGAAAGAATCAAGATCATTTTAATAATAAAACAATTAGGAAACATATACGAATACATGTACGTGTACAATTGTATACAGATATATCATATTAAGCTGCAATTTCAGTTTCAAGATATCCCACATAAAATGACCATTACACACTTTAGACAGAGGCTAGCGTAGTTTGTTAATCGGTTTCCAAAATTATGAATTTGAAAGACTACTACTTAATAGATTTAAAGATCAAAGCATTCATCAAGAAAGCGTTAAGGTACGGGTATTTTGCAGAGCTACATTTATTTATTTATGAATAAATATAAAGAACATTTTAACAAAGATTGAAATAACAAAACTGCCTGAGAAAAATGTAACATTATTCAGTAAGACCTGTCTTGAAAAGTGTTTTGGGATCTGCCTGTATATAATATACAGATATGCAATTAGTGATAGCAACAATATTAAAGTACTAAATAAATGGAAAAGAATGGATGTGTTCCTTTAATTAGAATAATTCAAGACATGCAGTAAAAAGATGTAATTTTATAGGGTTTACAATATATTGTTTTCTCGATCTTCTAATTACGATTAGGGAACTCATTTAACTCACTTAAAAGGTAATAATTCAAACTGACGATTTCCACAGATTCGTCGCCGACTAATAAAACAATTCTTTATCATATGTTAAAAACTCAAGAATTCAATAGAGAACTGTCAGTTTTATTTAATTTAATTTGTTGGCAGTACATTATAAGTCGAAAGAATGTAAACGAGAAGATATTTACAATATTTTTTTGTTGTTGTTTAAACACTTATACTTTTTAGTAAATATAATGCAGAAATTTTACATTCGAATGTCAGACAAAATTGATTAGAGCATTTATGAACGACAAAACTAACATTGGAAATATGTGTGGTCAAATACTATAAACATTTAATTGACATAACATAATGCTATGCTAAAACTCAAAATGTACATATTTTTTTAATGAAAGTGTCAATTCTTTTGAAATTGAGTAGGGTTAATATGAATATCCTATATGTATCGTTTACGTGTTACATTTGTTATTCTCGTGTTGTTTTGTCTGATGATTGGTCTGTTTCTGTGTGTGTAGCGTTTCGGTGTTGTGTAGTTGTTCTCCTCTTATATTTAATGCGTTTCGCTCGGTTTTGGTTTGTTACCCCGATTTTGTTTTTTGTCCATGGATTTATGAGTTTTGAACAGCGGTATACTCCTGTTGCCTTTATTTACGCAAATAAATGCCCGGATGTTCTTATTTTCCTTTCATTTTCTAAATTAAAACAATTGTTGTTTGGTGTTTAAATCGCGAAAATCGATTAGACAGAGAAACATCAAGGAAACAAAAAACATTATTGGCGCTCCAAAAGGACAATATCATATGCGTTGACAGAGGAGACTTTTCTTTTACAGGTAATATTCTCAATCGAAATTCGTACTCAGTCCGAATGTTACGATCGAGAAAAGAACACAATATTTAAGGCAAAATTTAAGTTTTAATTATTAAATCCTTTGTACTGTCCGTCATTGGATACGAAATTGAAATGAGAGGTATCCCGGATATATACGAAAAACAAATAAATAATATTATATGGTCCTTTATATGGGATGGGAAAACAAACCAAATCGCTAGAACAGTGTGCTGTTTACCGAAAGAAAAAGGGGGGATAGGAATGATAAACTTAAGAGACTTTATTAAATCAAAACAAGTGAAAAGTATGTACAGTATTGTCAACTCAAAAACACAAAAATGGAATGCAATAGGAAAATACTGGTTAACGTCACTAGACGAAAAATATGATACAGATTTTTTTATATGTTCTTGTTCGGACACTACATGTTTTAGGCAAATACAAATGTCCAAATATTATAAAGAACTCTTAATTTCCTGGACCGACTTACAGAAAATCCAAAAATCGGTCACGAAAGAGGACATTTTAGAAGAAAATATTTTCGGCAATTGTAAATTTAAGTTCAAGGGACATGCATTATATTATGCAAACTTTGCCTCCAGTGGAATAAAAAAAATTAAAGATATATGGGACTTAAACAATAAATCCTTTAAAACTTCTTTTGATATTTTTAAAAGTCTTAAAGATAAAAGGAATTGGATTGCACAATATAGTCGCATTAAATCTTCGTTAACACCTCAACAAATTGACGTTTTAAAAACAGATTCTAGCATACAAAGTCATTCTGATAGACCTATAAAAATAATAAATTCTTGTCAATTTTTAAAAAATGGAGTTGTCGTTGATGCCAAAAAATTATGCCTTAAAGATATTAGATATTTTTATGAGAATAAAACAGCTCCAAATAGTCAGTTGAAGTGGAATTTACATTTTGGGAAGGAACTACCATGGGATTACATTTGGGAAACTTTGAATAACAATTTAGCTAACAGGAAAATTAAACAATTTCAATGGAAGTTACTACATAATATAATTTACACTGAAGAAAAATTACAAAAAATGAATCGCTCAAACGGGAAGTGTCACTTTTGCAATGAAAAAGAATCACTATTTCATCTTTTTATTTATTGTAAACTGGTGGAACACGTTTGGCGGGAAATTTTTGAGAAAATAAGGGAATTTTGTTCAAAATTAAATATCCAAAAATTACAAAAATCGGAAATAAGTATAATTTTTGGGGTCATTAATGCAGAGTCATCCTATACCCAAATTTTAGATACGGTGCTTATAATCACGAAATGGGTTATCTGGAAAACTAGAAATATCGCAAAATATCAAAAGAAAGGGATAAGTAAAGCGATGATTTTAAATATGATAAAACATGAAATGCAGTTTTTGCACAAATATCTTAAAACGAATACGAAGATAGAAGCCTTTTCCACTATGTGTGACATTTTTTGTATATAAATATATATTTTGCGTGGTCAGGTCAGTGTAATGACCTCTTTGATACTGATTGAACAATAATATGTACACTGCTCTCAACTCCCTACATGTAATTATTTCTGTTGTGTATGTATTCATGTATATCATCTAATTGTAACAAGACATGATGTATCATATTATAAACAAATATTTACTCACCATATCTTTGAAACTAATCCTTATTGGGAATCAAAATCATTAATCCATTTTATTTATGAATGAACTACACATGTATCCCTTTAACAAATCGCACTTGGTAAATGATCACTCGACCAGAAATTTAATGTAATTGAAATTAACATAACAAAAGACGTGATGTACGATAAAATTGAAACTGCTTAATAAATACAGGTAGCCTTTGTGAGAAATAAATAATGATAAAAACATACTTTATTCAAATAATTATATATGGTGAGAGGTATAGATATATAGATCGATAAGGACTACATGTACAGGTACATTTGTACAAGGATAGATAATATTTATAAAGGTGGATGTTAATAAATTATAGTGGGAGTTTTTTTTTCTCATTTGCTTTTTCCCCGACAAATGAGTCTGTAAAAATGGGGCCCCCTTAGTTGTTCCCTGGGCAACTGAGGGTTGATGTAACAGGTGATAATTAATAAAATATGTTAAATATTCAAAAAAAAAAAAAAAAAAAAAAAAAAAAAAAAAAAATTTAATGTTCATTCTCTATACAAGTTTCATTGATTGCCTATGTAAATTAGGGTGATGATAGGTGTTGTCAATTCGTTTGATATCTTTGAACTTTTGATTTTGCCATTTGATTAGGGACTCTGTTGTAAATTTTTCTCAGAGTTCAGTTTTTTTTTTAGATTTTACTATTTAACGATGTTCCTTACATAAATCACGAAGCTACAAATCGTTGTAACAAAAACAAACTGCTGACGAGAGACCATGTTCGTTGATGGGGTTGTTGCGTCCTGCTATGTTTATATCCCCCGCCATGCAAATTAGCTGTAACAAAAGTGTCGCTATCATATATATAGGTCGTTACCAGAATTATATACTCGGCTTAGTCAGTGAAATTATGTCAATAGTGATCTGTGACATCGATACATCATATCGGTCAACCAATTCGTGATGTTAATCATAAAATGAAGGTCGTGTCAATTTCAGTGGTCATCATCATACCTGTGTTGAGGTCGTTTTAACGTACGGAACACAGTGTAAACTTTAAATTGAAATGTGTTCTACATCTACCTTGTTTCTTATTTCGTCCAAATGTTGAACAAAACGAACTTTTATATCGATTTATGACTGTCGAACAACGGTACACTGCTGTTGCCTTTTTAAAAAGAAAAAGGTTTTATAATATTTAACTTTAGCTAAATACTAATCAATATGTATGATATTAGACACTTTTTGAATGTCAAAACATGTAGTTAAAACCATGATTTCTTTTTAAGTTACAGTAGAGTCAAAGTACATTTGTGGAAAAATCGACATAAACTGGCAAAGGATTGTGGCTAATGCATCTTAACCGCCTTCTTCAAATGCTTTCAAATCTGTATTCCATTGTCAACGTGCATTAAAAATTCTACAAAGAGGTTGTAATTAACTGAAACGATCAACTCTTTATATTGATATGAATAATTCTAAACATCAAGTATCAGTGTTGACATGATTTTCAACTCATTACGACAACTGTAAACCATATTTAAACAAGGTGAAACAAAATGAGTTGAATATAAAATACAACACATGCACTTTTTATATATTAATTGGAAAGAGAATGATAGAAAAGATTACACAAGATCAATTTAACCAAATTCGTTCGAACAAATACACAAATAGAAACAAGGAAATAGTTTTGTATTAATAAGATTTTTTAAAGTATTTGTGCAGTTGCTGTAATATGAACAGATATCAGATAAGGGTTTTAACTGCACTGAAATATCATATACACTTGGGTTTTTTGTATACTGGGGATTTTTTTCTAAAATGCATGAACTTCCGTTTTGTAGAAAAATACAACTTGAAAACAGCTTTTGGAAACTTTCTTACGATCACCCCAAGATGTTTAGTCCTTAGTTTTCTCTGTTGTGTATTGTGTACTATTACGTCGGTTTTTTTGTTGTTGTTTTTTAGTCATGGCGTTGTCGCTCTATGAGTTTGACTGTCCCTCGGGTATCTTTTCGTGGTTTGTTGACATCTTTGTGTTTGTTTGGGTTGGGTTATTTTTGTCATGATGTTTTGAGTTTCTCTTCGACCTGTGAGTTTGAAAGTATAATCACAAAAATACTGAACTCAAAAAAGAAATGTTCTTATATAGAAAATAGCGGAGTAAACCTATTTTAATAGTTTACTAAACCTCTCATTTCCAATCATCTTGGTATATTTCGTCTTATGATATGATAAAAAACGTCGATAATATTTAAACGCGTTCTCAAATTTATGTTGAAGAAATCATATCGAACTTTTAATAAACAATAAACCACGAGCTCAAAAATAACAGCATTTTTCAGTGTTCTCTGGAGATTTCATATTATTTAGGACTCTTTCAAAGTTTTGATGCGTGATAGTTCCCTTGAAGATATCAGAATTAATAAAGTAAAAATGTTTCTTTTTATTTTTAATCTCTGGAGAAAATTCTGGTTCTATTTGAAATAACGATAATGTTTAATGATTTATGGTTGATTCATCCGAATGATAAACAAAAATTGTGAAAAAATTATATACAAACTGCATGGACAGTGATGGACATCATTAATTTTATTTTTAGACGTAAAAGCTTACACAAATAGTTACTAGTATGTTCATAAAAAAGCACTTATTCATAATGGAAGTGAAATCTTACTTTAAATGTCCATTTATATATCATAAACATGGCTAAATGATTTACACTGATTGCATAGAATATACAGTGTCCGTCATTATCAAAGAAATGGTACCGTAATGAATATGTCTAGATCCTAATTTTAGACTTAACGTTCAAATAAACAAATGAAATAAATTTATTCAACCCACGACTTTCCGAAGAACCTTGGCAAACTTAGGCAAGTACAAATTTGCTTGGTATTCTCATGTGGATTGGTTTAAGAGATATATACTTTTCCAGACTATTTGATTCTTTGTATTCAATTATGGTGTGGTTCATTTGGTCTTTGTCAACTTTGGTTAAAATTCAATTAAAACTTCCAATTATTGCTTGCCTTTTGGTTTTCTTTTTGTGACCATGCATGAATAAAAAAAATGGCATAAGCAACAAGATGGTTACCACGAGTGTAGTATGATCTGCTCACCCATCTGGAGCACCTGATCTCACACACGATTTTCGGTTTGGTTTGTAGTGCTTTCATTTCTATGCTGGATTTTGTTTACTGTTGTTTGTCTTTTTGTAGTTTTTCGCTTTGGTTTTGTTACACCTCAGTGTTTATGATGTTCTTTTCTATTCTTCTTATAATTGATGTGTTTCCTTCATTTTGTGTTTGTAATCCGGATTTGTTTTCTCTCTATATTTTTTACGACTTTTGAACAGCGGTTTACTACTGTTGCCTTTATTTGCCATGGCATTGTAAACTTTAGTATCTTCACTTCTCCTTTTCAAGTATAAAACTGACCTGAGGTACGTTTTCGTGCTTGTTTTTTTCAATTAATTGAATCTATTTAATAAATATTGTCATGATATCCTAATGAAATTATGTAGATAAAATGTATGCAAAAAAGGCGTTTACAGGCAAATAATGATCAAGCTTTTAACATCTTCATATATCTATCATATATATTTCTTTGCTAGTGTTTATCAGACCTCTTAGTCAATATTTCTTGAAATGAAACAGAATCTCTGAAACAATTTTCCACTCTTACAGCAACAAAATTAAATTGCGTCAACATGTCCCCATCACCTTTACTTACATTGTAGTCATTCTTGCAAATGAAAAAACGTTAAAAAGGCAAAATAAAATTCGAAGTTGAGAAGCATTGACGACCAAAAAAAACCATATAATCTTATGTGTAGTTATGCAAGACATTAAAATAACAAAATACCAAAATACCAAACCTCAGGGAAAATTCAAATCTGAAAGTCCCTTATCAAATGGCAAAATCAAAAGACCAAAAACTTTTCAAACGTTTAAAACAAACCAAAACAAATGTCTTAGATCTTACAACTAAGAATAGTGAAATGCTCACTTGAAGAAGTTGAAATCTTAGTTTTTGCAGATTTACACTTATATTTGTATTACTTCAAATGTACAAACAAAGTGTTGTTTTTTTTAAACTAAAAATATGATTTTATATTCATTCTGTTAAAAAAAAAATTTCATTATAGATATTCAATGGAAATTAGCCAAAAGTAATAAACGATGTTTGACTTATATAGAAGTAATTAGCAACACAAAAAAACAGTGTGTGAACAGTAAATTAAAAGAATAGATAAAGGCTCAGTATACTTCTAAAATGTATAGTCAAATTCACATGTAGTATATGTTTCAAAATAATAACATAAAAATATATGGCAGATATAGCATAATGTTTTTTTTTAATTCTTATAAATTAGACGACGCCGAAACACGGCAGCTAAAGAAAAGTTATTGATGTACTTGTGTTTGCAGACCAAATATTCATCATTTTTTTATTAATAACCAGCAGCTTTTCGTGCATACTCTGATATTTTGGTATTTTCATTTAAGATTTACACCATTATTTGATCACGTACCATTGATTTAACGACTGAGTACATATAAACTCAACCAACAAAAAATAGTAATTCACAGTCATTTGGAAGCCCCAAGAAATGTTAGATATGTTTATATATTTTCTAGATATTATTTATTGCCATATAGATTATTATGTACATTGTGTTACGGAAAAAATAATTTAAATTGCATCTTTCCCTTAAGAATGAAACAAGGAATTATATTTATTTCAGCGTCTTCCTGTTCTATTTTGGTCTATAGTTTTAAGATTGAAACTTATACTTGCTGTCAGAATTCTCAATTTCACCATTAAAATTATCGAAAAAAATGGGTTTCAACAATGGAAAAAATAACATGAAAACGAGAAAAACCAACGTTTTATTTAATGATAAAAAAATAATTGAAAAACAAATATGACAGGCAGAAACCAATCACAACCATTGATTTACAGGCTCCTGTCTTGGAACATCCACATACAAAATATGTGGCTTAACATGTTTATGGGCATTCAACACCCCAGTGTCTTTTTTAAACGTCCACAAAATCTTAACCATTTAAAAGAAGTTTAACAGCACAGCATAAGAACTATATATATTGATGAGTTTTTAGTCAACCTGTAGTTGTTTGAACGGCTTAACGTTAAACAAATCTTAGTTATCAACAAGGCTTTTTCATTTATTCATTTTATACTCTACTAGTATCTTAATAATAACCCTTATATCTTTGATAAATTTTCATATATTGCTGCGAATGTTACGACAAGGCAAATGTAAAAACCTGTTATATAATTTATTTTATACTGCACTCGTTCTATTTGAGCAGTCAAAATGCGTTGACTGTATATTTCTATGGCATATACAGTCACTGACCCGATATCACTTTTTCTCATGAATATTCAAATCGCAGTTGCCGAAAATATATTTAATTATTCATACGACCTCTTCAACCTTTTCATGTTTTTAATGTATATAACGACGAGTGGAACGACTTAAACTTGTTTCTTTTACAATTTTAAGAAAAACATATTAACTTGTTAATATTTTTTGTTTGCAACCTATAAATCAATCTGTTTTATGCTTATTGCTGATTTTTTATTCAATATTCAAACAAATTCGTTCACCATCGATTGCGAGTTTCAACAGGTAATCAATGTAAATTTCATCGTGTTGTATATTTCTCCGCTTGCATGACATGAGGCCTTACAAAGGGGGGATTTTCCCCACTACTATATAGTATTTAAATCAAATAAACAACATTAACACATTAAACAACAGTTAAAAATGGGTTTTTTTTAAATTGCAGTATAAAGACAATAATAGTGCCTTGACTTGACATATCAACGATATAAGGATTTGGCCCGAAACGGGGAAAGAGCTCGGCATAGCCTCGCATTTCCCCGTTTCTAAGCCTCATCCTTATATCGTTGATATGTCAAGTCAAGGCACTTTTATTGTCTATGTTGTGTTCGTTGCAAATGTCATGTGTTTTCGATTATTCCTGTTATCCTTTCAGTATGCGCGTATTACTTTCAAATGAGCTACATGTATATATGCGTCGGAACTTTATTGTTTTAAATTGGTTATTCTGTTCAGTATATTCTTTTTGACCTGCTTGATTTGGCAGTAAAATAAATCTTTCACAATTATCTTGCAAAGAATTCCGCTCAAACCATTGCTGCCTAGGAGCCATCTTTAACTTGGAGTGAGACGAGATCTTTTTTGTGTGTTGAAGACTTCACAGCAATAAAAGCGCTATTACGTTGCTTTTTGGTTTTTGTTGAGCTTTTATCGGTTTTGCGTCATGAAAGGCTACCCCCATATCATTTGCTTTCCTATAATACTGTACATGTCAAAACTAAGAAAAAAAATCATGTCTATAGCAATTTTGAGACACCGATACACGATTACTATCATCCAATTTGTCACGAATGACGATCGTAGAGGTCGTTATTATTATAGTTACATTGAAACCAATCTAAAAGACACAATGTGTTTCTATTTGCAATAAAGCAAAGTCGTTAGACTTGATAAAAGTAAAATCATTTATTATATAAATTACATAATGTTAGACTTCTGTGAATTATCTAAGACATTGAATGGGAAAGCATTATACTTTTTTTTGTTTTCTCACTTTTAGAAAAATAAATAAAAGATATTCTCCGGCGTTTCCACTGTCTAGGAAGCACCGTGGTTTTGTTGTTGTTGTTGTTGTGGTCTGTATATGGAAAATACAACCTAAACTGAGATTTTCTTTGAAGGTTTTGTAACAAAATCATGTTTATCTTCCTTTGGTGAGCAGTTTGTTTCTTAAAACTTTGTAAAATGATGCTTTCATGCAGTTAGGTAATTTCCTTATACTGATTGGTATAACAACTGTCTTGAGTTCTATGATTTCTGTGGTCTGACGTTTTGAAATGGTCTCAATTTCAAGAAGTCTACCATTTTAGTTTTGATAAAGTTGGATTGGTGAATAGAAAAAATCGCATAAAATGCACTATAAATAGTATTCTAAACGTTTCAAGAAAATGTAAAATCAAAAAAATACTGAACTCAGAGGAAAATTCAAAACGTAAAGTCTCTAATCAAATGGCAAAATCAAATGATAAAACCCATTAAACGAATGGACAACAATTGTCATATTCCTGACTTGCTACAGGCATTTTCAAATGTAGAAAATGACGATTTGAACCTGGTTGTAAAGTGCTTAACCTCTCACTTGTGTGACAGTCGCATCAAATTCCATTATATTTACAACGAAGCGTGAACAAAACAGACATAATAACTAAAAAGGAAAACACTGTGATTGTAGAACTCCATACAAATTATAGACAATATTCAAATGCACCTAGACTACAATATAGATATAATTGTCTGAATTATGAATGTATATACTAGTTTTGTGATCATGCTTTATTCTTTGTGTATTTCAAATGCTTAGTTCCATACTGAATGGTATGCATATCCCATTATTTAACTGAAACCGTTTAAATCTTTCGTCTGTTTAAATTTAGATATTGGTTCCATATTGTTTGCTTCTTCATGGGAGAAAATATAACCAGATTCTAGATAAAAGACGTCACAGTCGTATTTTTTCTGTATTGGTTCTATCTTTAATGTTCTGTCTTGGTCTACAGTTATGTGTGAAGACAAAGTCGTTTTAGAACACATTTTTCTAAAACTGTCTTTCAATAGTTCTCTTTAGGAAGGCTTTTTAAAATCATGAAAATAAAATCGTTCTTTCTGGAATAGGTACAATTAAAAACAGAGGCAGTAAATATACTCCACATGAAATTTCTAAAACCGAAATTAGTACCAAACTTTTGGTATAAATCCTTTATGTCTTTCAGTAAATTTATACCGAAATCAGAGCCAATACATTAAGGTGGCATTAATTTAAATTTCCTCCTAAATCGATTAAGAGGGATACAAATCAAGGTTATAAACATAAACTGAGGGAATCAAGAAACAGTAAGACCAGGTGACTAGGCGTCTCCTATTGTGTTTAGCACCCACCATGCGGAAAAAAAAAAACGTAAAATACTGACAAAAATACATAACTCCGAGGAAAAATCAAAATGGAAAGTCCGTAATCAAATTGCAAAATCAAAACTCAAACACATCAAACGAATGGATAAAAACCAAGGAGTTTGTATCTACATTTCCAAATTTTGTACAAAATGTTTTGTTTAACGAGAAAATCTTTCAATATTGAGCAATATTTATCTAATTCTGGTGAACAAGTTGTTGATAAACAGAGACATATAATACATTATGATATGTTTCTCTGTCAAATGGTCAAGCAAGACTTTAAAAGGACCTCACTAGTAAAAAGCTTGATGGCTTTCTGTGGTTATACTTGACATGCTTGGGTTACTCTGAGAAAATAGAGGTATATAAAGTCACAACCATTGCTATACTAGTATGTTAATGTTGTATTTAACTAGTTTCTAAAACTTATTACGCATTTGTTTATATTGCCTTTAACGAGGAACATATCATCTAGAATATCAGATCTAAATAACTATTGTTATCATTATGAATTAATAGTAGTGTAAAACCTATAAGAAAATCAAAAGTATGTACATGACTAGAAAAGGTTAAAATAATATTTGAAAATTTTGCAATTTTCCGAATTTATAAAACAAATCCACATCTGATTGGCAGTTATGCCGAACACGACACCTACTTATATTTTTTTATTTATGACATATACAATCAGAATTCTATTTACTAGAGCTTTTTGACCTACTAAGAGCCATTATTGGCTTCTCTTGGGTTGGATTGGTGCCGGTCTCTTTGCCATATTCCACATTTTTATTCTCAACTTTATTTAAGAATTGAATGCTTCTTTTTGTAAATTTATTGGGGTGTAAAAGCGTTGACCGAATATAAAAAAGAAGATGTGGTATGATTGCCAATGAGACAAATATCCACAAAAGACCAAAATGACACAAACATTAACAATTATAGGTCACCGTACGGCCTTCAACAATGAACAAAGCCCATACCGCATATAGTCAGCTATAAAAGGCCCCGATAAGACAATGTAAAACAATTCAAGCGAGAAAACTAACGGCCTTATTTATGTAAAAAAATGAACGAAAAACAAATATGTTACACATAAACAAACGACAACCACTGAATTACAGGCGCCTGACTTGGGACAGGCACATACATAAATAATGTGGCGGGGTTAAACATGTTAGCGGGATCCCAACCCTCCCCCTAACCTGGGACAGTGGTATAACAGTACAACATAAGAATGAACTATAAAAATCAGATGAAAAAGGCTTAACTCATCAGAGAGACAAAAAATAAAAGTGGACGTGGCCGGGTACTTATACATCCCGACACAAAAAAACACAATGAACAGATCTGAGAGTACTCGCAGTTATCTGACAGCTAGTTCAAAGCCATTAACAACTGATAAAAAAAAATCATGCCTCTCAGACTAAGCAATCAATCCGTACACATCCAACATACAATGGATTTAGTTTAAAGACGTCATAAACAGCCAGAGAAAAACATGACCTTGTGCAATGCCAAGTTTGTATAATTTTTAATTTTAGTTTCTTGTGTATAATTCGGAGTTTAGTATGGCGTCAATTATCACTGTACTAGTACAGATTCAGTACACATTTTTTAAGGGGCCAGCTGAAGGACGCCTACGGGTGCGGGAGTTTCTCGCTACATTGAAGACCCATTGGTGGCATTCGGCTGTTGTCTGCTCTATGGTCGGGTTGTTGTCGCTTTGACACATGACACATTTCCTTTCTCAATTTTATTGATATGTGGATTGTGGATATCTCATTAAAATCGGGCATAAAATTTATTTTTGGCAATGTTTTATTATATCTGTATGAAATATTTGGGAGAATTTCCGAATAGTGAAACCTTGCTTATTCCAATGTTGACTTTATTTTTAACTTTTTCCCGCCAAATGTCACTTCATCAACAATGATGCTGATGATATCGATAATGAGAATGACACGTCACAGGTTAGTTTACTGTTGAAGCTAAACAAGATAGTGCACAAAGTTATCATCGTTTTCAAAAGGCAGAGTATGATAAGATAAAAATACGGTAATGTTAACAATTTTTTGCCCCTTTCTCCTTTTGAATTATCTCCCCTCTTTACTTAGATCAGAGACTAGACTATTTTAGTAATAAAACCTTATTTATAAACTAATACTATACAGATGTAGTTCAAAATGTTTGTTAATGCAGAACTTAGTCTGGTAAGAACTGAAGTGTCTCTTATGTACCTGCATTATCTGTACAGGGGAAATGATATTCATCAGTTCCATGTTTATCTTCTAGTCCAACATGCCACAGTATGAAGCATAATTATATATTTAGCACTGAACATTATCAGCCATAATTTAAAGCCAGCCTCAAAATGTAGTAGCCTGTGCCACTTATTTTCTTTACCCTAGTCCCTTGCATTTTTATTCCCTGGTGAAATATTCTTGACAAGTGTATGTATGAAAATCCAACATGTGTACACATGGTAATCTTCTATAATATTACCTTTGTACCTAACTAATATTGGTACATTTATCTCCTAGAATTCTCATACAGTATAAATTGTATAATTTAAGGATTCAAAAAAGTATTATTTTAAGATTTCAGCAGAATGATCAAAGGATAGTTATAAATTTAAAAGACTTGCCGTATATATTAGATGGCTGGCCATGACAATGACATGACTGACATCCTCTCTTCACCATCACTAATCACAAGTATTATAGCTTTTGTGAAGTCATTTTCACAATGACATGATGTAAAGGATCAAATCAAATTAACAAAAAACATTGTGTACTGCAAAACACATAGCATATTGATATGTATAATATCATATTTAATTGCAGGTAGCCTGATAATGGTACACTAAAAGAAGAAGATGTGACTTGGTTTCAGATGTGGTACTGTACATAGCTGTTTGGGTAACATAGATGGTAGACATCACTCAATGTTGTGTTACAATAGCCATGACCTTCTTGGTATGCACATATTATAGTCGTATGATATTCTGTGTTGATACATGTAGCTAGGGTGCACTGTATATTTTTATGTCTATATATAATATCCATACATGTGTTTTGATATTGTTTGTTGTGATCTGCATGGTTGTGATATTAGTCATGCATTGTAAATAAGAATAATTTTTAAATACAAAACTAATTTTCATTTGAAATAACTTGTCTTTGTCTTTTTTTAATAACTAAACTGATTTTTATTTCAAATATCAAACTAATTTTCATTTGAAATATTGTGTCTTTGTTTTTCAAATAGCCAAACTGATGTACTTTAATTTTGTTTCTTTTTTTATTTTTCAACTTCCCTGGTAGTATGCTTGAGCCAATACTATATCTCATTTAAACCATGTAAAGGCTGTGGCCACCTCTTTATTTTCTTAGCAGAGATCTTTTTAATTGCAACCATACAAAATCACAGTGTATGGCTGAAGGGAACTAACTCTAACTTTTTAGCTGTGAAATATTTTCAATTTCTCAAAATTCAGAGTGAACAAGCATTTTTCTGATTTATATTTAAAACAAATTTATGTCCATAGGTCAATTAATAATCCTTAAATCTTCTGAACCAGATCAAAGCTATGACAAGATATTTCATCATGAATCTTAAGTCAATGTTTGCACTTCAGCAAGTCAAGCTGTGGAAATGTAAGACTGTGTTCAATAACAAAATGGCATATAGAGTGATTTATTTATTCCTGATTAGATTTGTTGAGGATGCACATCAGCAGACAATCTTATTTAATTCTACTAAATTATCTAACTAAATAACAATGCTTTTATATTATTGCTTTACACAGTTAAGCATTTCCATACTTTTTGTCTAGATGGTATTTTCAAGATAAAATATATAAACATGCATGTTTATCGTCAGCCAATTTTCTGTTTGATGTTGTATAAAAAAAAAATCAGGTAGGTATTGGTAAGTACATACATCCTTTATGTCGTAAATTTGTTGTTGTTTGAAATGATTTACAAATTAGATTAATTGTTATACTGTGGAATCATTGATGATCATAAATATATTAGTTGGATACCAATTTACGTTGGAAGAGGGGAATGACCAATTTAATTGTTTAAGGAATTGCAAATTTTCTTAAGGAATGTATGCAGACTGCCCCAAACCATGAAATTAAATATCCACAAATATGCAAGTTTTTCTCAAACCAGGACAAAATTGAAACCCATGAAAATATATGAATCCACACTCCTTTTAAGAATATATATTCTATACTGTCACAGTATAGAATATATATCTTTATAAGGGAGATTTTGAAGAAGTGAATAGATTAACATGTTATGCATTGATTTATTTTACCCTTTAATTTTTAACCTGAAATCAGTTGGACAATATTTTTAACTTAAAAAGAGAGAAGAGACTGAAAGATATGTAACTTAAGTTTACATGACAAAGAAATTTGATTTTTATAAGATGAATACTTGAAATCACCTTTGAGAACTATTTATTTTATCCAAAAAAAATGATAATAAGTAACGGAATAGATGATGGAAAAAAGGTTGTTGAGTTGAATTATTTTTCAATATTTCGAGCAGTAAAGGACCTTAAACTATTAATATGCTACAAAACGTTTTTGGATATTAAAATGAAAGCATAATATTATAGGGTTATTGCATGAATATTGGGGAATATTGTCTCGAGTAGAATTTTATATTGCACGAGCTTGTGAATGCAATATATGTTTTACGAGGGACAATGTTCCCAAATATTCATGCAATAACCCTTTTATTGTATAATAAGCAATAAAATATTTGAAAGTAAAATTTGGTTTAAAGTAGGATTTTGTCGTTGATAACTTCATGTATCTTGAAGAATATTGCACTCGTGCTAGTGCAATATAAGAATTTATTGCATGCTTAAGCTTTTGGTTACTTTCTGTGGGAAATATGAATCAAATATTATATTGCTATGCAATAAAATTATTTCTTAATGTTTTTCAATTCATAAGCAAACTTTTAATTTTGATACTACTAAGTTATAAAACACAGAACCAAATATTTCATCATATTTACAAGTGAATTGAAATAACTTGTAAAAATTACAAGGAAATTTAAAAACAAATTTAATTATGCTTTAGATAGATAATATAGTCCAGTAAACAAAACTTATTTATCCTAGCAGGTATTATCTATAAATAGAAGGAACTCTGAGGTTTCAATTTCAAAATTATAAACATCAATCAGCAACAGCAACCTAACAATTTAACAAAACTAAACAAAACACATATAGAGGTAGACATATGAATATTGTTTGATCAAATTAAATATTAGAACAGTGAATTTTAATTTTTCTTGTGTAGAGTATATCAGCTATTTTTAGGAGCTTGTACATGAAATAAGTGTTGCCTCTTAAATACACATCTTTTATTACAGAGAGGTCAAGATTGCTTTGCATTAACTGATGCATTTTTTAAAAGAAAATCTGGAAGTATTTTTCATGCTTTGCCAAGTTAATTGGAAACACCTCTATTTTTGCTCCTTTGTAATTAGAAGACAAATAAAAAAAAAGTACTGGTAGTAAATTGTCTGTATAGAATTATTAATTTCATGCCCTGTAACATTTTAAGTAGAAAGCAATATATTTACCTTAATTTATTCTTATCCTTATAAAATTATTGGTCTGTTCTTTTTATCAGACTTCCTTGTTTTGTCTCATCTATGAAAATTTAATGAGCTTCTAAAACATGAAATAAAACACACACACACAATTCTTAATTAGAAAAGGGGTATTGACATAATTAAATTCTGTTTCATGTTCAACACACTAAATTCCTCCAATCTAAGTTTTTATCCTCAGAGTTTTTATCTCATGAAATATTAACAGTAAATGAAGCTAGTCACATAAACTTAATTGTAAATTTGTTGAGAAAACCTAGAGTTATTTCCCCTTCAGTAATAAACTTTAATGTCAAATAACAGCAGTTTGAATGAGAAGTACAGTGATTTCCTGCGAGACCATTAAGCGACAATTTTGTTAAAAAGCAGTAATACTTATGTCATTAAAGGTTTTAAAGAAGACTAAAATACAGTATTTTATTATCATGATAAGTAGAGCAGGGAAGTTTCCAAAAGATATATGCTTTAGCTAGATCTTTACAGTTAGACCTTGAGAAAATTGTAAATGCTAATCGGAAGTCTATTAAATGGTCTGTTTAATTTTAAGAGGCTTATCAAACATGATTAACATTAGTTTATGATTTGTTTTAATGCTTTGTTATTGATTTGATATTATTTTGGCATAAATCTGTTCAATGCATGATATATTCAACCCAGAGTGAAGGAAATTGTTTTATGCAAGAAAGAACTAAGACTTTCTTTCAGTAAAATATAAAAAAAAAAAAAAAAACACCAAAAAGATGTTTTGCTTTGAAAATGACTTTGATCAAGTTAGATTGTCGAGGTTTCTTAAAATTCCAAGAAAGCTTTGATAATTCTATAGACTTCTTTAATAACCTAAACAGTTGTGTACCTAACTGATGATGCTGACAATGATATGTCCGTGTCCTATTTCTTTGTTGCATAAGAGAAAAATTATTTATCTCATTAATTGATATTCAATTTAATTAATTCAAAAATATCTAGAACAGCAAATTGTACTTTTAATGAAATTTTGAAAAGTTACTTGCTCATTTCAAATTTTAAAATAGTTATTTCCACATCAATTCTGTTGCTTATTTTCATTTTAATTATGAGATATCCTCACTTTCTTGGGAAATTCATGTAACAAACATTAGGATAAAAGAAATGAAGAAACCTCTTTAAGTTTGAATATAGTATTAACAACTGATTTCAATGTTAAATGTAATATAAATGAGAATTTCTATAAGATACAAAACAAATGGCAGTCCAACATCCATGCACAAGAAAGTGAAAATTTCATATCTTCTCTCAATTATAAAATGGTTAAGTAGTGCTATAAATCTGTCATTTCATACTGATAAGGGGACTGATATTATTACAACAAACAGATGTTTAAAACACAAAATTGTTAAACTTTTAAAGTTTAGGGAAAATGCACAGGCACTTATGGGGTTGACCCTCCCCCTTTTTTCCTAATTTTTGGTGTTTAATTAATTTTTTTTGGAATTGTTCTTGATGTTGTTTATCCTGACTTTTAAGATTAATTTGAAAACCCAATTATTTTTAAATATGTTTTTTTTTTTAATATTTTGATCTTGCAATTTATTAAAAAAAAAATTAAAAAAAAAAAAATCAAAATCACATATATATAAGAAAAAAAAGATACATTTCTTGATTGGTATTGTGTATTTATTTTAATCTCTTCTTGTAATTGTCACCTATGAATTGAGATAGAAACCATGTGGCATCTGTGAACTAACATAATATAATTGATGTGACAGTTTAATTTGAAAATATTGTGTTTTCTAAGTGGTGCAGGAGATAAGTTCACTTTTTATTCAACATCATTTTGATGCAAATTCTTGGGCTTAGTTTGAAGACTGAATGGCTTCATTTCAGTTTCACCGAACAATAATCACATTATTTTTGTATTCGTTAAAAATATCAAATCTTGAGGCTTGAAGAAATTGTTTCCAAAAACATTATGGCTGTGTTGTAGAAAATAGGACAAGTATTGGATTTTGGGGTTTCATTTAAAAGATATTTTAAAATTTCAAAACCAATTTAAATTTATGGTAAAATTCAGATTTTCATCTTATAACCACAAGGTCAAGCACTTGCATGAAAGACCAATTTTATTTAAGAACTTTATTCTCCACATCTGTGTTCTGACAGTCAAGAAGAGCAGATAAGCCCACCTTTTAGAAGTTCAATGTGGTGCTCACCTTTTGATGTCTAATATATCAAGCAAGGCTGTCACTTCTAGTCTCTAAGGATTATTAAAATGTGTTAACAAGTGAAATATAGACTAAGGCTCTGTGTTGAACGCATACTTTGACTTAAAATGGTTTACTTTTAACAAATTGTGACAATAGATGGAGAGTTCTCTCATAAATTGGCACTCATACCACACCTCTTTGTATACGATCTATAAATATGTTTTTTGCATCCTGATGTCCAAGTATGAACAAGAGAACAGTTAAGAAAATCTTCACCTGTTAGTACATACATGTATGTCCCCAAATGGTTATGCTTGATATTATTTGTTATTCCCAGCAGCTGTAACAAATATTGTCTGTAACAATTTGGTCACTATATGACTTACATTTGACACTTGATAAGATTTTTTCTAGTTGAGAAGGATTCTTAGAAATCTTACTTCGTATGTCAGAGTTTCAAAGAGTTTTCACTATAAAAATCCCTTTACACAATACATACAAGAGTGGTGGTGTAGTGGATAGCGCATCAGACTTTTAACATTAAGGTTCCTGATTCCATCCCTTTTCTTGAAAGAAAATTTCAGGGACTGAATTTTCGGATCTCCCTTTACACTATTTGTGAGGAGTCTTGAGAATCAATGATAGTTCATTGGAATGGGATGATAAATGGCTGACCCGTGTTAAGAGTATAGGCCATATCTCTTGCTTGAAAGGACACCCTTGTAGATTTAGAAAAAGAGCAGGCTAATGCCACACTTACACACCCAAAGTGGAAAGGGATTGATATAAGTTGCAATAACTTGTTTCCCTAATCACTATAAATAAATATGCTAAAACTTAAAACTACACACAATACAACACCATCAGTAAATTAGGGTCATTGCTACTTATATTTTACGCTTGAGTGCCTTCAGCTTATAATTTGTCAGCATGATAAGCTATCAGTACCAAACCAATAGTTGTATGTTAGTGGAGTCGACTCACAAAGAGCAGCCAATATACCCATAACATTTTTAGCACTTTGACTTCAGTATCATGCTTGCACCACTTTAAATATGGTCAACATTTTAGTGTGTGGTATTCATAATATTTTAACCCTTTTATTTTTGTAATTATAACTGTACATTTTCTTCAACACAGCCATTATTTTATGCTTGTCTAGTTATTGAAATTTTCAACTTAGATTTAATTTTGAAAGTTTTCTAACATTTTAATTATACCCAAAGCTCAAACAATTTTCCAGTGAAATTCAGTCTTCAAAGATATGAGTAATAATTGGTGTGTATAATTGTTTTTGTGTAGTTAATTGTTGTTGTTTACAGTGTGTGAAGTGAGTAACAGAAAAGATACAGAACTTTATGAGGTAAGATTAACTCTAAAACAGGTTTGTAACTCATCTTAAGAGATTCTTTGTGCTAATTGCCACCACCAAATAGCTTTCTCAAGGATCTTCAGGTAAAATACAAATTTGATAACATAACAAAGCATTACTGTGTGGTATAATTTTAACCAAACTTGAGCCCACCGTTTTCCCAAGATATTAGATTCATATTTGTTGACCCAATTGTGGTCTTTCAAATTGATACTTCTGATATATAAAAAAAAAGATGTCTTCGACCTCATTTTCAGGTTTCAATTACTTACTTATTGATCATTAAGTTTCTTGCTTGGAAAAGTTTTGCAATTTCATTTACTATATTAGAGATAAGAAGATGTGGCATAAATGCTAATGATACAACTCTCCATCCAAATCACAATTTATAAAAGTAAAGCATTATACTTTAAAGTATATTGTCTTCAATGCAGAGCCTTGGCTCCTACAGAACAGCAAGCTTAAAAGGGCCCTAAAAACTTACTAGTTTAAAATCATTCAAACGGGAACACCAACAGTCCAATCTATATAGATAACAAGAAAAGAGAAACACTTATGAACCACATCTACAAATGGCAACTACATTTGTACTGAACATGATTTTAGTCATCAGATTCCTAGTTAAGGACAGGCTCAAACAAATGCAGAGGGTTTAAACCTTATATGATTATATTTAAGTCGGTCAGAATTTTGTTCTTTGTTCATTCATCAATGTTGAATTTTCTAAATACATGTAGTTGAAACCTTTATCTCAAAATATTTTTTTTCATTTATAATCATGTAGGCAAGAAATTTCAGAATGTCTCCTGTCAAAATGTACACTTTAAAATATGAATAAAAGGAGGTGTGGGATATTCATTATTGTGACAGCCCTACAAAAACAAAATCATATAAAATATACATCTAATGAAAGATTGATGAAATTTCAATATAAATGTTCATTTCATCTTCTCATTTGCCTCTTTTCTAAGGTTTGTTTGTCTGTCTGGAATACATATTTGATGCTCGGAGTCTCAGCTGTTTTATACTTATTTGACCAATTTGTGATCTAATTGCATTAGTTGATCTAAGCTAGGAGTTCCTAGTAAAAAATACACCTAATGGCATAGCTTCATTATAAAACTTGAAAGAATATCTGTTTTATTAAATTACCAATGATATACATGAGACTTTTCATTAAAGAAATTGTTAAAAAAGTCCAGTTGGTTATTGTACAGTCTAACCAATCAATGCTTATTTGTCAATTATAGACATGTTTTTATATCACTTATGGACATTTTCACATCTTGATGACATTCTAACCTTATCGTTATTCCCCATTGATGTCGTTTTTATTCACGTTTATCTGTTCCCTAGTATAAAATCAAATTTGGTAATCTACTAGATTTCACTATACTGTCTTGTTTAGTGTCATTCAACTTGGGATTCAATTTTCTTCATTTTACTCTCGGTGGCCAACGAAATAGTGTCATGCATTCCAAGGAGTTAATTTCTTTATTTGGAATCGTTTAGTTGCATATTGGTTAGAAAGGAAATAACAAAATACTTGGAACGTTGATTGACGGTGAAAGTTTGCATTGGCTTAGATTAGGTCGTGTAATGTCTTTTTATCAGCGTTAGCAATCTTTATCAATTATTGACGAACAATAGAATCGTATCGTTTGATATCGTCAGTACAATCAAGTCTCATTTTTACTACATTGGAATGCAGTGATGTGAACGAGAGCTGATTTACTGTGAGAGGATTGTTTTTAAAAGTGATTAAGATTTAGCCATCCTTGAACAATTTTTTAACCTTATATAATTGTTACAGATAATGGCGTTAGGATTCTAGCAGAGAAGAAGAAGAAAAAAAAAGAAATATAAGGTCAGTTAATTTTGTTAACCTTTTATCATTTTTTTCAGTGTTATTTTGTAATGTAAAAATGAGATAAAATTTAAATATTGCATGTGTTTATAACATTTTATTACAGAATTGGAAAAAAAAGTTATGAAATTTAAACTGATGAATTTGATTGGAATGCAATATAGATTATTGATTTTAGCATGTTACAAGCCTTAAAATTGACAGTATAATTATACTATATGTAATGTTGAATATAGTAATTTTGAATTCCAGAACAGTAATTACGAACAAAGTAAATATGTATTGAATATAAGAAACCATTGATTTATAATCCCATGTACCTATTGAAAAACCAATTTAAGTAAGAAATTATTGCAACGGAAAGCTGAGGATAAAACATTTATACAGGCTATAATATATCAATACATAATTTCTTTTGAAAAAAGAAGTTGGTTAATACAGTAATTACAAATTTTTCATCTGAGAACATAAAACTTTTTACAACAGCACTGGTATGTTATAGCTGGTTCTCTTTCACAAGAGTAGTTTATGATTAAGGCTTGAGTAATAGAGGGAAACAAAAACTGATGTAATAAATAAATAAAAGCTCCAAATAAAAAGTTGGTTATGCAAAAACAGCTTATAGAAGCTTATTGAAACTATGATTTATTGAAACCCAAATTAGTCCAGTAAAATAGCTAACAATATACCTTTGTTTTTCCTGACCAGTTTGTCTTTTACAGCATAGAATATCTTATTTAAATATTGCAACAATTTTAGAAGAATGACTCCTGCCAAAAAATGTTATTAAACATATATATATTTATTAATGAGAAACAATGGTATGTCAATGAGACAGAAAAACAAATGTTAAGGACGATTGGGGTTTAAACGAAAATGATAAAAATATTTTTAATAATTTGCTGAAATGTAGTTTCTATCATGCATGTTTTTAAGCTACAGGTTACTGCAAAATTGTCAGATTTTGAATAGAAAACACAAGAAAAAATCAACATTGTTAATGTGCGATAAAAAGAAAAGAAAAGAAAAGAACACTAAGATAAACTAAAAAGAGATAGCTCTTATAATGTTTCTTTCTTAAAATAACAATAAAAGTTAGTGTCACAAGACTTATTTTCTAGCTACAAATCAAAAAAGGCATTCCTGTATAAAATTTCTTCAACTGAGTTATCTCCCCTCATAAGGCAAAGTTTTTTTTCTCTCTTAATAAAACAAATATTAATAAGTAAAATTGAAAATAAACATGGGGATTGTGTCAAAGAGACAACAACCGCACCAAGAGCAGTCAACGGCAGAAGTCCACCAATAGGTCTTCAATGCAGTGAGAAACTCCCACACCAAGAGGTGTCCTTCAGCTAGCCCCTATTAAAGGTGTCAATTTTTTAATGGTTTATACATGAGTTTATAACTATGTATTTTGTAAATAGAAACACAAGTTGTTATCCTGATTAAAGGAATTTTAAGAGACCATTTGAAAATATAATTTTTGTTCGAATGTTTATGTGAAGAAGTTATAATGATCGACAGCAGTATTTTGAGCTGCTCAGCTGCTGCTAAAATAAAGCAGTTTGATTTTTAAACTTTTTAAAAAAGTTGTTACACAGAACTGTAATTATTTAAAGTGAGATTTATTTAAGATTTTAACAATAATAACAATTTCAGAATATTCTTGTTAGAAATTTATTTCTGCTAAATTTATATTGGTTGTCTGAAAATAAACCCAGTTATGTATATTTTAACAGAATGTGAAATTGTATACTACCCTAACACTTTGATTTGACTTTTTCTTTGATATTATTGATAGCATTGAATCTATAATTTTATATAAAAGTGATCTACAGTGAGTGTGTTCCCTCGGTACGTCTTTGTCTATAAGTTTTCGTGACTACGGATAATTGCGGTATTACAAGTCTAACCATAAAAAGTATCTATTGATGATTGACCTGTCAATCAGAGGGTATCATATCTGAGATATGTCCATTGTTTTCAGACAAAAAATAATAATTTCTAGAGATCATATACTGAATCATATCTCGGTTGTGTACTCCCATTGTGTGATTTTCCTACATTTATTGCATTGAGAAGCAAATTCTTCCATTCTTAAAATGAAATTGCTTTTAAATTGAGTTGTAACTTCATTTGATGACTTCTGAGGTTGTTTTGGTGGAGGTTTCATGGTCATGATGATATATCAAATATAAATTATGAAAGGATTTACAGTAATAGGGCTGTCATTCATGGTGCATTTGTGATCCGTCTAAGGATAGAAGATTCTGATATGCCTCTTGACTTTGATTAGAACAGTAGATATAATGAGTTCTTTATTTGCCACTAACATAGATCAGTTGAAAATCTATTTTAGGCTGAGATAATCCCAAAGTTCTGTATTTGGATATCACTAATCATAGAAAGAATTAAGTTAAAATTATGGAGATTTCACTATTTATGAGTTCTAAAACTAGAAATAGGAAACCCACATTTTAACAAAAACTTCTATAAATTAATATAGTACTAAAATGCATAAGTAATTAATTCATTGGTTACTGAAGATAATTTTATGAATCTCTACAGGATTTGTTTAAGAAGAGACAAATCTGACTTTGTAAAAAAAGTCATTCTATTGACATGATTGAAACAAAAACAACCATAATTTGATACCATCAAGATACTTGAATTTGGAAACATATTTGTTACATTTGGAAGATGTGTTTTTCAACAATAGTCAGCATTCACATGGGAACCATATGTAACCCCTTTTTTCTGACTTTATTGTTCCTATAATCTGATGAGGCAAACTTCATACAGGAGCTTCTTTGCAACGAAGAAATACAAACTGCTAGCTTTTACTTCACATTCTGCTTTACAGATGATCTACATAATAGACAGTTAGGTGGTTATTTTGAGGGCATCTAAATATCCCATAAAAATTGAAAATACAAGATACCTCTGCTTCAGGCTTAAAATATTGAAACAGAGGTTAAGTGTAGTAAAGTTTTCATTCTTTTCAATAAATGATCATGCTGAACATGAGCACACTCATCTCCAAATGATCATTTCTGATGTCACATCAATGTAGGGTGACGGCCCGGCATGGGCCCGCTTGCATATAAATTCCAATGGGTTCAAATTATTGTCTTGAATCTCTATTGTAATTTGTTACGCTTTTTTTTGCCTGAACTGCTTGTTGTTGAAATCTCTCATTTTCAAATTTACGCTACAACTTGTGGATTCCAATGAGGATAAATTATTTTCTTCAATCAGTACTCATTCTGTCATAGAAATGTTACTGAAATATCTGGTTCAGAATTGTTGTACACCAAAGATTATTTTTGTAAATCATATTCCTTTATTTAACATTCCGATCAGACACCTCAATGGGCCTCTAATTTATATTGGAATTAACTTTATCATTCAAATGTTGGAGTTTCTTCGATTAGATCAAGTTGACAAAAGTTGATTAGAAACAGATGACATAATATTATTTTGTTTTGATAATCTCTCAGAGCTTTGTTAGAATCGCATGGAAGTTTGTTGCAAGAAAATGGAAGAAATTAGAGTTAAGAATATTTTTTTATTAAATGAAAAGATCACAACATTATTTTTGCATGATGAATCATTTCCTGAAAGTGCAGAAAGCCAATTTTGAAAGTTAATATAAAAAAATGCTAAATACTATCTAATAAGAAATGAATATGGATGATGTTGAGGCTATTGAAAATTAAACTTTTGGTTCTGATCCTTTCATTTAGTTGTTTGATATATATATATATGTTATGTAATATTATCAATTTACACATATCCTCAAAATGCATTGCAAAATTTGTGTCAAAATCAGCAAAATGATTTTAAAATATCCTTGTTTCCCATATCACAGTGAATTAGAGTTAAAAATCTAAAAATTAATTTTGATTTAAAATTTTAAGGAATTCTATCTTGGCCTTAAAAATGATGAATACCATGATTCAACTATCCATCCAAGTTGCAATATGTAAAAGGAAACAATTATAGGTCAAAGTAAAGTCAACAATACAGAGCTTTTAGCATGGTAAATTTATCTACAGGTTAAAGTCTTGCAAATGTAACAAAAGATCTGAAAATAAGCAAATATAACCTAATTTGCAATAAAGAACATGTACAAAACTGATCAAAACCGCATATTTTTTTTCAGATAAGTGGTTCTTGGTTGTTTTACTTTTTTTGTCAGATTAGTGGTTCTTGGTTTGATTTCTAATTTTTTATTTATGTTTGATAGGAAATGACAACTATTTTCTATTTTGGCCTAATCTTAGTATTTAAGGACCTATATATACTTGTTTAAAAGCTATTTATGATGAAGGAGTGATACTTTAACTTAAATTATGCATGTTGTAAATAATTTGATAAAGATTTACAAAGCTGATATACCTTAATACAGATTTAGTGTGAATTAGTTCCAGCCAATCAAAACCTTCGTACAGTTATTTACAGCTACAAATCTTCGTAATGGATCTTCTCTATGTCTTTATTTATGCTTTTCTTTTACATTGACACGTTCTAACTCAATTTAGTATCTAAATTGAAAACTTTTATAAAAATAAATTGACTGCAATGATAAACTTGCATTTTTGCAAATACAATTATGATTTAAAAATATAACGCAGGAAAAATTTGATAATAGTATTAAAATTGATGAGCAAAAGCCATTTATGTAGGCTTGAATTACTATTCCAAGTTGAATTAGAATTTTTAAACGGATTTATTCCTGACAAACCACACGGGAATCTATTTTGCATCAGCCTCCACATCAGTGTCAGGCATAATTTTTCATTTTAAAAAATGTTGTCGGACAGAATTTGTTCTAGTGGTATGAATTCTAATCCAGTGATACATTTAGTGATTTATACTTTATATCCTTTTTTCGCTAGAAAATTAGAATGGGTTTACACGTTCATCTGTGTTTTGTGTCATTTTGATAAATTTTTTGGTTCATAAAGCTGATTATAAAAGCCAAATCCTCTCTCTGAAAGCCTTAGTCTGACAGTATATGTTGCATGTAAAATTGCTATCCATCATGATAAAACAGAGACATGATCCAATTAAGAAGTCTGTCCAATTTAAAAAAAGCGTTAAATCTTTATAAAATGCTTGTTGAAAAGCACTTGGTTGGTTTCCTACTTTACAAAAAAATATTTTAATGAATGAAAAATTACCATTTTAATGAGGACTTTAGTGATTTCAATACAACCATGTACACGGTTTTCTGACAAAATGAATTTTAGAATTTATAAGGAATGAAGTCAATCCCATAGATAATATTTAAAGGAAATTTTATGATTTCAAAATACAAATACAATTTACAATGTAAGACATATATACACAAGCATTCACCAAAAGTATATATAATTTAGAAACCCAGAGATGTGAGGAATAGCCCAGTAAGGTTGTAGATGCAAAATCTTAGTACATGTACTGACACACAAATAATTTTTTGGCAGACTTACAGACAAATATGTGGCAGACTGACACATGAATATATTGCCAAATATTAAATGAATATGTGGCAAACTAACACACAAATATGTGGCAGACTGACACACAAATGTGTGGTGGATTGACACACAATTATGTGGCAGACTGACAAAAATATGTGGCAGACTGACACACAAATATGTGGTGGATTGACACACAAATGTGTAGCAGACTGACACAAATATGTGGCAGACTGACACAAATATGTGGCAGACTGATACAAATATGTGGCAGACTGACACAAATATGTGGCAGACTGACACAAATATGTGGCAGACTGACACAATTATGTGGCAGACTGACACAAATATTCGGCAGACTGACACACAAATATGTGGTGGATTGACACACAAATATGTGGCAGACCGACACAAATATGTGGCAGACTGACACACAAATTCGTGTTGGATTGCACACAAATATGTAGCAGACTGACACAAAATTGCAAAATTACACAAATATGTGGCCGACTGACACAAATATGTAGAAGACTGACACACAAATATGTGGTGGACTCACAAATGAATATGTGGCAAACTAACACTCATATTTGTAGCAGACTGACACACAAATATGTGGTGGACTGACACACAAATATATGGTGGACTGATACAAAATATGTGGTGGACTGATACACAAATATGTGGTGGACTGATACACAAATATGTGGCAGATTGACACATGAATATATGGCAAATGAATATGTGGCAAACTAACACACAAATATGTGGCAGACTGACACACAAATATGTGGCCAACTGACACACAAATATGTGGTGGACCGACACACAAATATGTGAAGGACTGACACACACACAAATATGTGAAGGACTGCCATATGACACTTAAATATATAATGAAATGACAAATGAATATGTCACTGGCCATGGGCATGCATGTTTGTTGAATTTTAAGTGCAAAAGGATAGAAGGAAAGCCATAGAAAATATGATGCAACTTTCAAGTCCAATGTCATGTTTTTGCTAAAGAAGCATTTGTCTTATTCATATGAACTATTTTGACTTTTAGTCTATCAATTCCCTGAAAGTAATGAACAAGTTGGTGTGCGATTTTCTGTGGGATTTTTCCAGCTAATTAATGTGTTACATGTCACTTATTGGTGTGATGTCAGTCTGAAATGGCAGAGTTTTAGGAAGTAATGGTTTTATTACACCGAAGCAATGAAAAAGCTAATAACAGTATATTCATTTTACGTTAAGTAGACAACGATAATGACAATTTAAAAAGATTAGGGAAATTGGAATGAAAAATTTGCATGTGACATTAATTTTATTTGAATCACCAGAAGCAATATTGCTTTACTTATAAAGATACAACCAACCTACATTTTAGCCATCATTAACAGATTAAGGCAATGATTCAGGCACTGTACAAATTGATGCTTTATACTGCAATGTGCATTAGATAAAGGATGAAATTCTATTTTGTATTTTTATATTAAGTTTGTATTCCTATGTACAGTAAATGTTGAAATTATGTCAGAACTTGAACTTCATGGACTATGAAAGTAAAATGCTACAATTGACTTTTGCAGAACCTTGCTTTTTTAAAATTGAAACACAGATATTAACCCCCAAAAATCTATGCTAGTTGTGTAAAAAAGATAAAAATTTTAACTCTTTAAAAATTAAGTCTCTTTTATGTTGTTCAAACACTGAGTTTGTGAGTTTAAACCCTGCATGTGGCAGGTGTGTTTGACACAAATCTTAACAATGACTAGGATTGTCTGTCTTCCTACTGATTTTTTGTAACTCTCTTGACACGGCCACTGGTAACCTCTACCAATCATATCCCAGTATTATAATAATAGCAATATTACTGAAAGTGGCGTTTAAAACAAACAATCAATCATTCAAGCATATTTTCGAGACTGATAGCTTTTCTTTTGTTATGAATGTAACTATTATTCACCTTCTTTTTCTTCCATCCTTTTTCTTTATCATGCTCTTAATCATCCTGTGTCTTAAAAAGTTTGAAAAAATCCAACAGAGCCTACAAAAGATTTGATTTCAACATTTAATTTGTTCTCCAAATTGAAAGAACAAACACAATACAATTAATAAATGAAAACCAGTAGCATTTGACTGTTGGTTATAGAAATTCAATGGCCACCTTTTTTTCTTCATTGCTATATATAAAGAATATTTTTCTAATCATGATCCACAGAAGATGCATCACAGGAAATACAAACTCTGATAGCTAAAATTGTGAACCATTATTAGTCAGTAGAACATTCTGTGATACACAGACTAGCTGAGTAAATTAATGGCCTCATTTGGTCACCCATCAAAACCATATGACTTCCTTTAATAGACAATTTTCCAATGGATTTTCTCCTCACCAGATAAATTTCTGATGCTGCCATGTATCTGCTATCTTCTATGGACAGAACTCAAATATTTCTGAGTAAGTCAAGACTATTTCTACTGGTAAATAGTTGTTTGGCAGATGTTTTTTGTGTAATAAAAGCAATTAAGGAAAAATTCTCTTCAGCAAAAATTGTCAGTGACATTTGACATGAATCTTGTCTCGACAACTGACCATTTTTTTTTGTTTACAAAAACAATTATAAAATGTGACGCAGGCTACTCTCAATTATAGGTTTATTTAGTGTTTAATAGTTATAAATCAGAGATAACCATATTATAACACAAAGTCAGAATTTCACCAGTTACTTGAGTTATGAGGTTCAAACAGATAAAAACAGGTACAAAAAAACAAAGTTTGGTGGTCATTTGGTCTTCCTCATTATAGAATTAATCAAAATGTCTGACTGATTTTTTTTTGCCAGAGCAAAGTTCAACATCATATACATGACTCATGATGATGTGATCACTTGCAGTATGGTTTTGTTATTCATACATGTATGTACACAATACAATACATTTCCATATATATATATATATAAGCATTGAACAAAGTTACATTATGTTTTGAAAACAAAAAATGCTTAAATGAAACCATGGTAAAGTTACATGAAACCAACTGTGCACCAAATTAGTATTGCAATAATATTCAAATGCTTCATTTTAAAAGCTTTGTATTAGTTTATTGTCATCTTTTTTTCCTGTTTGACATGGTGATGTCTATGGATCACTTTAACTGCAATTTATGTAATCTCTAGGTATGATCTTATTTTTTGTCTAACCTAAAATAAATACAGAAAAAAATATCAGCAATACAATATCAACAAAATAGGGATTATAGTCATGACTGCTGCATTCTGTATGTCTGTGCCTGTCCCAAGTCAGGACCCTGTAATTCAGTGGTTGTTGTTTTGTAGATTAATTAGGCTGTAAATTTTCTCGTTTGAATTGTTTTACATTTGTTATTTTTGGCCCTTTTTAGCTGACTATGCGGTATAGGCTCATTGTTGAAGTTCGTTTGGTGACCGGTTATTAATTTTTTGGTTATTTGGTCTCTTCTGTAGAGTTGTGTCATTGACAATCTGATAACACATCCTCTTTTTTTTGCTTTCAATTCTAGTCTACAATGAACCTTTGATGAAAATGTAAAAAGTGTCTATGTTGTGATGTTACATTATTTTTTTTCAGGTAAATGTGAAGATTGGTACTAAATACCTATTAAAACATTTAAACCCGCTGCATTTGTTTGCCCTTGTCCTAAGTCAAAAACATGATGTTCAGTGGTTGTCATTTGTTGATGTGGTTCTCGTTTCTTGTGTTATATATATATAAGCCTTGGTTGTGTGAGCCAAGGCTGTGTGTTGAAGACCTTGACCTATAATGGTTTACTTTTACAAAATGTGACTAGGATGGAGAATTGTCTCAGCATTCATACCACGTCTTCTTATATCTATTCAGGTCTATATAGAGCATCTAGTTATGTACTAATATTTCATGATATATTCTGGTCATTGGAAGTAGGTTGTATAGTTCATTAGAACATGTACCGTTGAGTCTTAATGAAATCTCCAAATGAATGTTACATTTCTCAATTCCTCAAAGATACATTAATGATTGTATATAGGTAAATTAATTCACCATTGATTAAGAAATTTATTTCTGTTGCCATCAGATCTATATTTTGTATAAAAATGGTTTCTGACCATTGTAATTAAAGATGAAAATAATTCTGATAGTGTCAGGTCTTAATGAAACCAAAGTTCCAAGACCTAAAACTCATATGTAGGACAGCTAGAACAAAGTACAACTGATATGTTAGGTCTGTATAAAACTGAAGTTCTACAACTGAATATGTCCTCTTAAAAATCATATATAGGACAACTAGAACATAGGACAATTGATTCTTTACTTTCAGTTTTGGATAGGGCAACATACTTTACTTCAATATGAATGAAATGAATTCAAGACAAGATGTTTATTATGTAAGTAAGGGTCTGATGTTAAAACATGACTATGAATTTATTAACTCATGAGTTGTACTTTAGGTATTGTGGTAACAATCAGTGTATATCACTAAGGGAATAATTTAAGGTAGAAACAGCAATAAATCCTCAATAAAAAGTAGTACATGGGAATTAAAACAGGTCATCAAAACTCTACTGTACAATATCAGTCTACTAGTACACAATTTCAGGGGGAGATAACTAACATCATAAGAATTGGTCATTGACTAAATATCTTTCTAAAGACACTTTGAATATGAAATAAAACCAAAATGTGTTGCCTTCAAAACATCCATTACTTTGACTGGAAATTAACTTTGAATATTAGAGATAGTTGAAACTTCCTTGATTTTTCACTTGTGTGTAACTATAGCTTAAGTTTCAACAATTACTCTGTTATGATAACCTAAAAAAAATGTCAAAAGTTATTGGAAGATGGTCATATCTTTATTCTATGAAAGGATTTTTTAATCATTTAATATTATTTTTGTAGAGATGAACAAAATCATGTTTTTCTGTCTGTGTCAATTCATTCTTTCGTTCATTTGTGTATCTGTCTGTTCGTCAGGGACTGACCCACTTCAGGTTAAAATTTTTGGTCAATTAAGTTCATGTTTTATCAAGTTGAAGTCCAATCAACTTGAAACTTAGTACACATGTTCCCTGTGATATGATCTTTCTAATTTTAATGCCAAATTGGAGTTTTGACCCAAAATTTCATGGTCGTTTGAACATAGAATATTATAAGTCAAATGGGGCTTCTATATAAAGACACATTTTTGCAGCAATATGAAAAGACTAAGTTTTACCAATAAACATGAACCAAATTCAAAAACTCTTTAGTGTTGAAAATAGAGATAAAAATTGACAGATTATGCTATTGGATAATGTAGAATGCCAAGAAAACGATGATATTTACTTAATTTAATAACTATTTTCTGTCTTATTGTATTGGACACTTTGTGTTAAAACAGGCTTCTCTTGGGATTCCGTTAGATTTTATAGGTATTGATGTATAACGATAAACCAAAGTATGATGCAGACTTAACTGCTTATGGAATATTATGGAATATATGATTATTATACAAGGAACCATTAACTGAAAGGTACAGGCAATAGAACTATAGATTTTTTTCTGAAACAACTGAGGTATAAGTTCTTAAATGTTTTAAATGTTATACTTATCTTTTTATTGCGAAACCAGGTTCTTACCAAGTGTTAAAACATTCTAATTTTAGATGTGGAGAAATATTGTATTGTACAAGTGGCATATTATTATAGTTTCTCGAATGATTTTTAAAAAAAAATATTTTAAAATGTAATGGGTCTTACATCAATGTCTAAGATTGTAATTCAACATCGCAGAGATAAACAAATATTTAGATACCAACATACACTGCTAACTGATTGATCATTGCTTATTTAAGATTCACTGGTGATTATTTCAAGCATATTTAGAACTTGAAAAAAAAATAGATATTATATAGTATTTATAGTATATCAACCTTAAAACTTAACTGTTGAGACCATTATGCAAAATGAGTGTAAACTCAATTGAAAGACTATGTAGGCAAATGTAGTGTTCTATTATATATCTGTGATCTGTAAAATATTATTATCTTCATGTGAGCTGTCAAATGGCATTGGACCTAATTTACTTGAATTAAACCAGAAATTAAAAAAATCTAATAATTGTGTTTTATCCACTGAACAACTGTGAACAAGCAGACCTCACATTTGTTATAAAAAATAATTAACTGATTGTGAAACTTTGAATTGGCTTAGAAAAAAGGGGGAAAGTAATTGTTATTTTCCTGATTTAATTTATAGATACAATTTGTTTAACAGGTTTGAAACCCTTGAAATAAAGTGAAAGTCAAACCATTGTGATTTTATTTGTTTTTTCAATTATTCTATTTCTTCTGGTGTCCCTAAAGACCACAAATATTCAATAAAAGTGAATCAATATTGGTTACTACTCATAAAATGATATAGTAGAATGTTTTAGACATATTATATGTTTAAAATGATAAATATTTAATGACTCTAAGACATATGTACATCATAATAAAATATCAATACTTGAAATGGAATGGTTAATAACACATTTAATACTTTCATATGCAGTTTTTACTTCCCCAATGTCATTCTGCAATAAAATGATGATTTTAAAATCATATCAAAAGTGTTTTGAAAAATTGTTGAGACTTGCATTTTCAGGATGCAACACATTGTTAATTTCATTATTATTTGCCGCACAGCATATTGTTTTATGATATATACCAGTGAATCATCAAACACTTCTCATGCTAAAATTAGATAGGAAAAAAAAATGATTTAAGCCAGACTGATCAGAAACAGATCTCATATCAAAAAGTATTAGCAAATAGCATCACAGGTAATTTTATATCATGGCTGTACTGTAGTTTCCACCAGAACATTACAAAATAAGACCCAAATAATAATATTCTGGGATATAAAAATCTCTTTGTTTAAGTATGTGTTTTGTGCAAAATTTAGACCATTGTAATCTGAATGATGTGATATATTTTATCTAGGTGGTTTTTTTTTACTTTCAAACCAAGTTTTATTAATAAATTTGTGTTTGCAAGCTTGAGTGAGTAGCTTGAAGTTAACTGTGATGTTTTACTGCATGACTCAAATTGAAAATAGATGACTTTTACATAGCAAAGGGAAGTAACCCTTAACTTGACATTGGAAGTGCTGTTGGATAATAAGGAAGCCTTTAAATGATTTGATAAATGAGTATGATGGTACTGCCTGAGGTAACCTTCAATGGAAACCCAGATCACTATGACCTTATTATCTAGATCTTTTTCAATCACTATAAATAGAATGTAATAATTGGAATTAGATCTGTGTTTGACATTTCCGTCACTTCATTTCTCCCTATCTTTTAACAAAGAAGTGATCTGAATAACAATCTGTATGTTGTATAACTATATATTGACTTTCACATTCATTTCCACTCCACGGTCTTTTAAGTTGTTATCAAATTTATGTAACTCTCTAATGTGAAACTTTTGAACTTTTACATATTTGATCTGATGATCTTTAATATTATGTGTTTAGAATGTTAAAGGTTGTCTTGATCATATCACTCTTGTTTTAGGAATTGAAATTGGAAGTTGCTAGGATTTTATTGCTGTTCAAAGTTATTAGCGACATTAGGATTAGATGGAAGAGATGCTTCTCATTTTCAGTTTCTAATTTTACCTATCTTTTAAAATCTTTGGTTTCCTTTAGCAGTAATATTTGCACTTTAGTAGATGGGTGCGAAGATTTGAATTTTACTAATCTTTTAAATCTTTGGTTTCCTTTAACAGTAAAATATTTACCTAGTAGTAAGTGATTGGACAGATTAACATTGTAAATTTTATTATAGAAAAAATTTATTTTATACTAGATGCCACACATATTTTTTTAAAGGTGTATCATAATGTTAATGTACTCTTTTTATATCATCATAACTCATTTTATGGTTTGATTGCATGTTTTTACTGAGCAGAGCTGAATAAGAGTTCTATGTGACTGCAAAATAGCTTTATCAATATGATTCATTAAACTTATACTGACTATTGTGGTACAAATGTACGACTGAAGATTACAAACTACTGGTATGTACTATTAGTTGATGTACCACTCAGATATTATGTAAAAATTCTCTTTATTGTCTCTAATAATAGACTGATAATCAGCGTAAAAATGGTTACTTTTCCTGAACAGGATATAATGAGATAAATACTTGGCGATGTTTGTCCATTGATTTCTGATTAGCCTTGTGTCGATTAGATTACCGTGGGTAATGATAGAGAATTTCTTATTGTTATTATGGTTTCTATCGTAATAGGAGAATGCCAGTACTGATTTTTTCCTGAGGATTGAGGTTTTGTCATTTATTTTCAATTTAAAATTAGGTTTTAATCTTGTTAAGAGTAAGATTTTTACTTTCTTTTATCTTGTTAAAATATCTTTTTACAATTCTTGTTATAGAGACGAATTATTTGATAAGGAAGTAGTACGGATTCTTGAAGTCTGAAGTGTTTGTGCATATTATGTCAGATTTGTCTAAAGGACATCTTGGTGATGTGAAAATACTTTATAGGAACTCGCTGCTAGCAAATGCATTTTACCAATTCAAATAATGATTAAAATCGCATTTTTATTAAAAAAAAAGAAAAAAAAAGTCTAGTAGATGTAAATGTTTCCTGTTCTTCATGGTTGCTTGAATTTGGTATTAGATTCAAAAGGAAGTAAAAAGGGATGATTATTTGAAAGTAACTCACATTAAAAAAAAAAAAAAACACCTAACGAATGCCAAAACAAACCATAATGTTAAACTTTGACTTAAAAGTAGAATTTATTGAAAACACATCGAGAAAAAAACCCTGAAAACCTAAGCTTTTGCATTTCACATTTTAAAAATAACTAAAAACATTGTCTCTAAATCGGTTGAATATTTAAAATTAGAAATGACCAAAATAGCAACAGCTAGAAAACACAAAAAAATAACACTGAAATCAATTTAACTAAATTTTACTTTCACTGATATTTCAGTAATGCAATAACTGAACCCCCTTAGCCATGCATGTAGCTAAATTGAGTAAGTTTTCATCAATCATTTTTTTCATTTTTCCAGAATTCAAAATAATTCCAAATTTGTATATAATCCTTGTTTTTAGCAATATTATATCCCCAAAATATACAATGTTTATTTCAAAAGCATCTGTGCCATACCTAGTAGAGGGTGGTAAAGGGTTATTTTTGTGCGACGTGATCACCGTTTTTTTTTTCACGTTCAACGTGTTTTTACTTTTTTATTTGACGTTCAGTCCTGCAAGACAGGTGCATCGTGATTTTGATGGTCTTATTTTGCGTGCTCGGTATTTTTCAAATAAAATTCAATCACTTGGCAGGGATCGTCAAGAAATACTTTTTTAAAAGCCGTAAACCAACTATATCATAAATGATTATACTAAATTGGGGATATTAAGTAAATCAAAGAGTTATTATATAAAAGAAGACTGTGACTCAGTCAAAAAAGGTTCATATAAAAGTATTTATTTTTTGTCCAACGTTCTTTACAGAAATTATTTCACGTTCAACGTGGAATTATGTCTTATTTCACGTTTTTTTCGTGCAAGCACCCCCCTTTACCACCCTCCTAGTACAGTGATTCAAAGTCAATATTTGTTAATAATAACTAAGGTGACCAAAGCTGGGGTATAGGATAACTAACCCCTGACTTTGTGTTGCCTGCAGCTTGACTAAAGTGACTAAAGCTGGGGTATAGGATAACTAACCCCTGACTTTGTTTTGCCTGCAGCTTGACTAAAGTGACTAAAGCTGGGGTATAGGATAACTAACCCCTGACTTGTTTTGCCTGCAGCTTGACTAAAGTGACTAAAGCTGGGGTATAGGATAACTAACCCCTGACTTTGTGTTGCCTGCAGCTTGACTTAAGTGACTAAAGCTGGGGTATAGGATAACTAACCCCTGACTTTGTGTTGCCTGCAGCTTGACTTAAGTGACTAAAGCTGGGGTATAGGATAACTAACCCCTGACTTTGTTTTGCCTGCAGCTTGACTAAAGTGACTAAAGCTGGGGTATAGGATTACTAACCCCTGACTTTGTGTTGCCTGCAGCTTGACTAAAGTAACCAAAGCTGGGGTATAGGATAACTAACCCCTGACTTTGTGTTGCCTGCAGCTTGACTAAGGTGACCAAAGCTGGGATATAGGATAACTAACCCCTGACTTTGTTTTGCCTGCAGCTTGACTAAAGTGACTAAAGCTGGGGTATAGGATAACTTACCCCTGACTTTGTTTTGCCTGCAGCTTGACTAAAGTGACTAAAGCTGGGGTATAGGATAACTAACGCCTGACTTTGTGTTGCCTGCAGCTTGACTTAAGTGACTAAAGCTGGGGTATAGGATAACTAACCCCTGACTTTGTTTTGCCTGCAGCTTGACTAAAGTGACTAAAGCTGAGGTATAGGATAACTAACCCCTGACTTTGTGTTGCCTGCAGCTTGACTAAAGTGACTAAAGCTGGGGTATAGGATAACTAACCCCTGACTTTGTTTTGCCTGCAGCTTGACTAAAGTGACTTAAGCTGGGGTATAGGATAACTAACCCCTGACTTGTGTTGCCTGCAGCTTGACTAAAGTGACTAAAGCTGGGGTATAGGATAACTAACCCCTGACTTTGTGTTGCCTGCAGCTTGACTAAAGTGACTAAAGCTGGGGTATAGGATAACTAACCCCTGACTTGTTTTGCCTGCAGCTTGACTAAAGTGACTAAAGCTGGGGTATAGGATAACTAACCCCTGACTTTGTGTTGCCTGCAGCTTGACTAAAGTGACTAAAGCTGGGGTATAGGATAACTAACCCCTGACTTGTTTTGCCTGCAGCTTGACTAAAGTGACTAAAGCTGGGGTATAGGATAACTAACCCCTGACTTTGTGTTGCCTGCAGCTTGACTAAAGTGACTAAAGCTGGGGTATAGGATAACTAACCCCTGACTTTGTGTTGCCTGCAGCTTGACTAAAGTGACTAAAGCTGGGGTATAGGATAACTAACCCCTGACTTTGTTTTGCCTGCAGCTTTACTAAAGTGACTAAAGCTGGGGTATAGGATAACTAACCCCTGACTTTGTTTTGCCTGCAGCTTGACTAAAGTGACTAAAGCTGGGGTATAGGATAACTAACCCCTGACTTTGTGTTGCCTGCAGCTTGACTAAAGTGACTAAAGCTGGGGTATAGGATAACTAACCCCTGACTTTGTTTTGCCTGCAGCTTGACTAAAGTGACTAAAGCTGGGGTATAGGATAACTAACCCCTGACTTTGTTTTGCCTGCAGCTTGACTAAAGTGACTAAAGCTGGGGTATAGGATAACTAACCCCTGACTTTGTTTTGACTGCAGCTTGACTAAAGTGACTAAAGCTGGGGTATAGGATAACTAACCCCTGACTTTGTTTTGCCTGCAGCTTGACTAAAGTGATTAAAGCTGGGGTATAGGATAACTAACCCCTGACTTTGTTTTGCCTGCAGCTTGACTAAAGTGACTAAAGCTGGGGTATAGGATAACTAACCCCTGACTTTGTTTTGCCTGCAGCTTGACTTAAGTGACTAAAGCTGAGGTATAGGATAACTAACCCCTGACTTTGTGTTGCCTGCAGCTTGACTAAAGTGACTAAAGCTGGGGTATAGGATAACTAACCCCTGACTTTGTTTTGCCTGCAGCTTGACTAAAGTGACTTAAGCTGGGGTATAGGATAACTAACCCCTGACTTGTGTTGCCTGCAGCTTGACTAAAGTGACTAAAGCTGGGGTATAGGATAACTAACCCCTGACTTTGTGTTGCCTGCAGCTTGACTAAAGTGACTAAAGCTGGGGTATAGGATAACTAACCCCTGACTTGTTTTGCCTGCAGCTTGACTAAAGTGACTAAAGCTGGGGTATAGGATAACTAACCCCTGACTTTGTGTTGCCTGCAGCGTGACTAAAGTGACTAAAGCTGGGGTATAGGATAACTAACCCCTGACTTGTTTTGCCTGCAGCTTGACTAAAGTGACTAAAGCTGGGGTATAGGATAACTAACCCCTGACTTTGTGTTGCCTGCAGCTTGACTAAAGTGACTAAAGCTGGGGTATAGGATAACTAACCCCTGACTTTGTGTTGCCTGCAGCTTGACTAAAGTGACTAAAGCTGGGGTATAGGATAACTAACCCCTGACTTGTTTTGCCTGCAGCTTGACTAAAGTGACTAAAGCTGGGGTATAGGATAACTAACCCCTGACTTTGTGTTGCCTGCAGCTTGACTAAAGTGACTAAAGCTGGGGTATAGGATAACTAACCCCTGACTTTGTGTTGCCTGCAGCTTGACTAAAGTGACTAAAGCTGGGGTATTGGATAACTAACCCCTGACTTTGTTTTGCCTGCAGCTTGACTAAAGTGACTAAAGCTGGGGTATAGGATAACTAACCCCTGACTTTGTTTTGCCTGCAGCTTGACTAAAGTGACTAAAGCTGGGGTATAGGATAACTAACCCCTGACTTTGTGTTGCCTGCAGCTTGACTAAAGTGACTAAAGCTGGGGTATAGGATAACTAACCCCTGACTTTGTTTTGCCTGCAGCTTGACTAAAGTGACTAAAGCTGGGGTATAGGATAACTAACCCCTGACTTTGTTTTGCCTGCAGCTTGACTAAAGTGACTAAAGCTGGGGTATAGGATAACTAACCCCTGACTTTGTTTTGACTGCAGCTTGACTAAAGTGACTAAAGCTGGGGTATAGGATAACTAACCCCTGACTTTGTTTTGCCTGCAGCTTGACTAAAGTGATTAAAGCTGGGGTATAGGATAACTTACCCCTGACTTTGTTTTGCCTGCAGCTTGACTAAAGTGACTAAAGCTGGGGTATAGGATAACTAACCCCTGACTTTGTTTTGCCTGCAGCTTGACTTAAGTGACTAAAGCTGGGGTATAGGATAACTAACCCCTGACTTGTTTTGCCTGCAGCTTGACTAAAGTGACTAAAGCTGGGGTATAGGATAACTAACCCCTGACTTTGTGTTGCCTGCAGCTTGACTAAAGTGACTAAAGCTGGGGTATAGGATAACTAACCCCTGACTTTGTGTTGCCTGCAGCTTGACTAAAGTGACTAAAGCTGGGGTATAGGATAACTAACCCCTGACTTTGTTTTGCCTGCAGCTTTACTAAAGTGACTAAAGCTGGGGTATAGGATAACTAACCCCTGACTTTGTTTTGCCTGCAGCTTGACTA
This sequence comes from Mytilus trossulus, assembly GCF_036588685.1. Classification (NCBI taxonomy): domain Eukaryota; kingdom Metazoa; phylum Mollusca; class Bivalvia; order Mytilida; family Mytilidae; genus Mytilus; species Mytilus trossulus. The sequence continues at coordinate 55,920,566 of NC_086382.1, forward strand.
AAGTGACTAAAGCTGGGGTATAGGATAACTAACCCCTGACTTTGTGTTGCCTGCAGCTTGACTAAAGTGACTAAAGCTGGGGTATAGGATAACTAACCCCTGACTTTGTTTTGCCTGCAGCTTGACTAAAGTGACTAAAGCTGGGGTATAGGATAACTAACCCCTGACTTTGTTTTGCCTGCAGCTTGACTAAAGTGACTAAAGCTGGGGTATAGGATAACTAACCCCTGACTTTGTTTTGACTGCAGCTTGACTAAAGTGACTAAAGCTGGGGTATAGGATAACTAACCCCTGACTTTGTTTTGCCTGCAGCTTGACTAAAGTGATTAAAGCTGGGGTATAGGATAACTAACCCCTGACTTTGTTTTGCCTGCAGCTTGACTAAAGTGACTAAAGCTGGGGTATAGGATAACTAACCCCTGACTTTGTTTTGCCTGCAGCTTGACTTAAGTGACTAAAGCTGAGGTATAGGATAACTAACCCCTGACTTTGTGTTGCCTGCAGCTTGACTAAAGTGACTAAAGCTGGGGTATAGGATAACTAACCCCTGACTTTGTTTTGCCTGCAGCTTGACTAAAGTGACTTAAGCTGGGGTATAGGATAACTAACCCCTGACTTGTGTTGCCTGCAGCTTGACTAAAGTGACTAAAGCTGGGGTATAGGATAACTAACCCCTGACTTTGTGTTGCCTGCAGCTTGACTAAAGTGACTAAAGCTGGGGTATAGGATAACTAACCCCTGACTTGTTTTGCCTGCAGCTTGACTAAAGTGACTAAAGCTGGGGTATAGGATAACTAACCCCTGACTTTGTGTTGCCTGCAGCGTGACTAAAGTGACTAAAGCTGGGGTATAGGATAACTAACCCCTGACTTGTTTTGCCTGCAGCTTGACTAAAGTGACTAAAGCTGGGGTATAGGATAACTAACCCCTGACTTTGTGTTGCCTGCAGCTTGACTAAAGTGACTAAAGCTGGGGTATAGGATAACTAACCCCTGACTTTGTGTTGCCTGCAGCTTGACTAAAGTGACTAAAGCTGGGGTATAGGATAACTAACCCCTGACTTGTTTTGCCTGCAGCTTGACTAAAGTGACTAAAGCTGGGGTATAGGATAACTAACCCCTGACTTTGTGTTGCCTGCAGCTTGACTAAAGTGACTAAAGCTGGGGTATAGGATAACTAACCCCTGACTTTGTGTTGCCTGCAGCTTGACTAAAGTGACTAAAGCTGGGGTATTGGATAACTAACCCCTGACTTTGTTTTGCCTGCAGCTTGACTAAAGTGACTAAAGCTGGGGTATAGGATAACTAACCCCTGACTTTGTTTTGCCTGCAGCTTGACTAAAGTGACTAAAGCTGGGGTATAGGATAACTAACCCCTGACTTTGTGTTGCCTGCAGCTTGACTAAAGTGACTAAAGCTGGGGTATAGGATAACTAACCCCTGACTTTGTTTTGCCTGCAGCTTGACTAAAGTGACTAAAGCTGGGGTATAGGATAACTAACCCCTGACTTTGTTTTGCCTGCAGCTTGACTAAAGTGACTAAAGCTGGGGTATAGGATAACTAACCCCTGACTTTGTTTTGACTGCAGCTTGACTAAAGTGACTAAAGCTGGGGTATAGGATAACTAACCCCTGACTTTGTTTTGCCTGCAGCTTGACTAAAGTGATTAAAGCTGGGGTATAGGATAACTTACCCCTGACTTTGTTTTGCCTGCAGCTTGACTAAAGTGACTAAAGCTGGGGTATAGGATAACTAACCCCTGACTTTGTTTTGCCTGCAGCTTGACTTAAGTGACTAAAGCTGGGGTATAGGATAACTAACCCCTGACTTTGTGTTGCCTGCAGCTTGACTAAAGTGACTAAAGCTGGGGTATAGGATAACTAACCCCTGACTTTGTGTTGCCTGCAGCTTGACTAAAGTGACTAAAGCTGGGGTATAGGATAACTAACCCCTGACTTTGTGTTGCCTGCAGCTTGACTGAAGTGACTAAAGCTGGGGTATAGGATAACTAACCCCTGACTTTGTGTTGCCTGCAGCTTGACTGAAGTGACTAAAGCTGGGGTATAGGATAACTAACCCCTGACTTTGTTTTGCCTGCAGCTTGACTAAAGTGACTAAAGCTGGGGTATAGGATAACTAACCCCTGACTTTGTGTTGCCTGCAGCTTGACTAAAGTGACTAAAGCTGGAGTATAGGATAACTAACCCCTGACTTTGTTTTGCCTGCAGCTTGACTAAAGTGACTAAAGCTGGGGTATAGGATAACTTACCCCTGACTTTGTGTTGCCTGCAGCTTGACTAAAGTGACTAAAGCTGGGGTATAGGATAACTAACCCCTGACTTTGTGTTGCCTGCAGCTTGACTAAAGTGACTAAAGCTGGGGTATAGGATAACTACCCCTGACTTTGTTTTGCCTGCAGCTTGACTAAAGTGACTAAAGCTGGGGTATAGGATTACTAACCCCTGACTTTGTTTTGCCTGCAGCTTGACTAAAGTGACTAAAGCTGGGGTATAGGATAACTAACCCCTGACTTTGTTTTGCCTGCAGCTTGACTAAAGTGACTAAAGCTGGGGTATAGGATTACTAACCCCTGACTTTGTGTTGCCTGCAGCTTGACTAAAGTGACTAAAGCTGGGGTATAGGATAACTAACCCCTGACTTTGTTTTGCCTGCAGCTTGACTAAAGTGACTAAAGCTGGGGTATAGGATAACTAACCCCTGACTTTGTGTTGCCTGCAGCTTGACTAATGTGTAATGTTGAAAGTGAACATTATATATATGTATAACACATAGTCATATTTTTCAGTTACCAGTCTACAGACAGTAATTCCCATGATGGTACTAGAGGCATTTTACACTTCAACATAACTTTTCATTTATATTTTTATTATGAACAATTGTATTGGGGAGTAATAAAACTTGGCAAGCTATTCATGGCTTTTCTGGAGTGAAAATGAATTATTGGTCATTCAACTTATTTCATCAGATCCAAAATGTACTTCTTTTCTAATTTTATTGTCATGATGGGTTGCACGTTGCAGGGGACATGGAATTACCGTGCATCTGTCCTCCATCTGTGTGTGCTTATGTCTGTGTGTCCGTCCCCCTGTCCAGTCTTGTCAGTGCTTTTACTGGTACAGTTATTGCCAGAATTTTATAAAACTTATACAATATGTTACAGCTGATTTCATTGAGTGTGTCCCAAAGGTTATATCTTTGGTTAGCTTGCTTGTTGGCTGAACCATGAAGTCATTACTATAGGTCAGGTATTATCTTCCCTCCGTTCAAAGAAGCCTAGTCCAACAGACAGATAGATTGGTTATCTGTTGGATTAGTCTACTCTTAAAGGAGGGCAGTTTACCTTACCTGACAATGACTTCACAGTTCAGCTAACAAGCAAACTTAGACCAAAGATATTACCTTTGGCTACATACTCAATGAAATCAACTGTAAGGCCACTTTTTTTTTATTAGTTGGTTTACGGGATTCTTCTTAAAAAAGGAAGGGTAGGAGGTCGAAATAAAAATAAAAATAAAAACAATGAAAAAATGTTGGGTAGGAGGTCGAAAAATAAATAAAAATAAAAATTGGAATTAATACTGTTTTTTTTTAACCAAAAATGGAGAGAAACAAACAATGACATTACTCTATATAACAGTAATATAATCGCTGGAGTATATACACTCAAAAATGAGTCCACTCCTTGACGGGAAGATAGATAGATATATATGATAGTATTATGCATTTTGTACTTAACATGTATGCAGATCGTTTCATAATTTGGTATTGATTCTTGCTGTTTCAATTTAAATTTAATGTGTTACAAGGAGTCCAATGTCAATGTAGATTGATGAAACCATGTCCCTGATAAAAGGGAAGTGTCTTTACCAATTGCATTTCTCTTTGTTCTGTGTATTTATTTATCAAATTTAGATCAGGGAGTGACAAAATTCCTCATAACAAAATACAATCTTATTGAGGAAATACCATATGCGCTCTGCATGTCATATACCTTCATATGTGGTACATGAAAACATGTCCTTCTTAGGCTTTTTATGCTATTTTACACTGCTATTAATAAAGTATAAGCTTATATCTCGAAGTGTTCTGGGATTGTCCCTTTTTATAAATGTTGAAGTGATTTTAATTGTCAGGCTTTCTATTACAGTAATACATGTTCTGATTTTGTGTTGGGATCTTGTCCACCATTTCCCATCTCTGTTCCATTAAATCTTAATGGGTACGGTGGGATGGTATTTAGGTATTTATATAATAAGGCCAATTAATCAGACACCCATCCCTGGCAGCAAGTTAAAAGATTCTTCCCTTAAGTGACGTCTGGCAAGGCTATTTAAAACAAATCTTGGATGCCAGAAAGCCTTGTCAGACGTCATAATTATTTGTACCTCATATATGTAATGACAAATGCAGCTCAATCCTCAAGAAACTAAAACAACCCCTTTCGACGGGTTTACACTTAAATATTCAAATTTTAAAGTAAATTTGGATTTTATTAGATAAATACTTACCATCATAAATTCTGAGTGTAACCCCAATTGCGTCATAGGTCAGATGGAAAATCCCAACTAAAAATAAACACACTCTCACTGGTCCGGACATATACCCCTGTTTGCCCATATTCTTCCATTCAATTTCCTCAAGACAGAAACATAAGGAAAGGGGATGAAGGGGAGGTGGGTGGGACCTATAATTTATGATGGTAAGTATTTATCTAATAAAATCCAAATTTACTTTAAAATTTGAATATTTTATAGCTATAAATACGTTACCATCATGAATTCTGAGTAACAGAATCTAACGTAAAGCTGAATCCCCTGTAACAGAAGAAACAGGAGGAAAGTTCAATCTTTGTGCTGAAACTATAGGTCCAAGAGAGTATAAACTCTCGGCAAAAGTAGCCATAGATTGGAGGTAGTGAGATATAAAAGAGTTCTCATTTCTCCAGAAACCTGCAGACACTACCTCTTCTAAAGATGCACTGTTAAACAGAGCCCAGGATGTAGAGATACCCCTAACATCATGAGCTTTAACATTAAATTTATTTAAAAGTTCTGCCTTAGAAGAACCATAAGCTAAAGATATGCATTTGCATATCCAAGTAGAAATAGTTTTAACAGAAAGATCTGAGATTCCTTTTTTAATAGGAATAAAGAGTCTTGAGTTAGAAACAGAACGTAAACTACATGTTCTTTCCAGATAAATAGATAGGATTCTTACTGGACATAAAAGTACAGAAATAGAATCGCTAGGGAGTGCAGGAATCACAACTGGTTCTGCACCCTTATCTGGAATCTGATTCTTTGCCAAAAAAGCAGGATCCGTTAAAAGAGTAACAGAAGATTTGTCCCTGTTAAATCGAAGGCAAGCATCAGAAATAGAGAAGGCATGGATTTCACTCCTTCTCCGTCCAGAAGCCAAAGCTAAAAGAAAACAGCATTTATAGGAAAGAAACCTTAAATCTATTGTTTCTGCTGGTTCAAAAGGAGGAAGTTTTAAAAAGGATAAAACTAGTCCAAGGTCCCACTTAGGAACTAAAGTTTTTTGTCTTGGTCTTTCAAGACTAAAACTACGAACCAAAAGAGAAATATGCTCATTGATTCCAAAATCTGGGCCACCAGAAATATGAATAGTTCTTGAGATAGCTGATCTATATCCCTTAATAGTAGAGGGACATAATCCTTTGGATTCAAAAAGAAAAACTAGAAAGTCTGCTAATTGTTGTACAGTGACTTGGAAAGGATCAATTTCCCGCTCACTACACCAATCTGAGAAGATTGACCATTTTGCATCATAGACAATGCTAGTGGAGTCTCTGACAGACTTTGTGAGATGCTTGGTTGCTCCTTCAGAAAAACCTCTCTTTCTGAGGCTAACCCTGAGAGAAGCCAGGCGTGTAGATGAAGTTTTTCTGGATTTTGATAAAGAACCTTGCCCTTGATTTGAGACAGAAGGTCTGGTCTCAGAGGTAGAACTAGAGGACAAGCACATGATAGGCGCAGAAGGTCTGGAAACCAAGACTGTTTTAGCCATGCTGGAGCAATAACTATGATCTTGCAATTTTCCCCTGCTATTTTCTGAAGTACTGGGGAGAGAAACCTGAAAGGAGGGAAGGCGTACCCGAACATTCCTTTCCAAGATAGGCTCATTGCGTCTACCGCAAAAGATTTTGGATCTGGAACCGGAGACACAAATGTTAGAAGTTTGTGATTGAGACTGGTCGCAAACAGATCTATCTGAGGTGACCCCCAATGAAGAGTCACAGCTTTGAAAACTACTTGAAGTAGTTCCCACTCCGTGTTTACTGGAGCAAGGGATCTGGATAGAGTGTCGGCTAGAATATTGAGGTGCCCCGCAATATGTCTCACCACTAGATGAACCTGGAGTTGAAAACACAGAAGGAGAATGTCTCTGGCTATCTGATAAAGACAAGGTGAATGAGTTCCTCCCTGATTCTTGAGATAAGCTACAACTGTTGTGTTGTCCGTGGCCAGAATGACAGACTGATTCTTTAGAGACATTTGGAAATGATTCAGTGCAAACAGAACTGCTTTCATTTCCAATACATTGATATGCTCTTCCAAAAGATCTGGACTCCAGACTCCCGAGATTGTAAGCCCCTCCAGATATGCTCCCCAACCGAGGGTGGAGGCATCTGTGAATAATGTTAGACTGGGAACTTGAGGGGACAGACATAGGCCCCTCATTACATTTTCCCGTACTAACCACCATTGAAGGTGTGGAAATAAAGGCTGAGTGATTGGAATCAATGCTTCCCATTCTTGTGAAGCTGCAATCCATAACTTGTGCAGATAAAACTGAAGCGGACGAATGTGAAGTCGTCCCAATGGAATTACATCTGCCAGAGAGTTCAATAGACCCAGAAGTTGCAAGAATTGACGTGCTGTGACTGATTGAACCGTCAGGAATAAATGTATTTTCTGACATAGTTTTGTAAATTTCTCCTCTGGTGGGAGGACTAGGCCTACCCTGGTTAGGAAATGTTCTCCCAGGAAAACAAAGTCTTGAGACGGAATTATCTCTGACTTTTTCCAAGAGATAAGGAAACCTAGAGACAGAAAACAATTGATGACCAAATCTGTCTGAACCCTCAATTTGATTGGGCAAAATTCCTTGAGAAGGGAATCGTCCAGATAGGAATGAATCTGAATAGACAGGGAATGTAGGTGAGCTATAGCTGCCTGCATGATTTTGGTAAAAGCCAAAGGGGCTGTAGACAGGCCAAAAGGGAGAGCCTTGAACTGGAAAACTTTGTTGTTCCAAACGAAGCGAAGGTATTTCCTGTAAGTTTTGGAAATGGGAATGTGGAAATACGCGTCTGAAAGATCCAGAGAAGTAGTCCACATTCCTGGAAGGATTGAAGCCCTGATGGATCTGTTTGTTTCCATTTTGAAGTGGGGAACAATAAGAAATTTGTTCAGAATAGATAGGTCTATGACTGGCCTCATTCCTCCAGTCTTCTTTGGAACCAGAAAAAGACGGGAATAAAATCCCGGAGACAGAGTTAAGATCGACACCTCCTCTATTGCAGCTTTTTGTAACATAGTGTCCACTTCTACTGATAGAAGTTGACACTTGACTGGGTCTTGTGTATGAGACAAACTTATTGGAACTGCAGATAGAGGAGGTGGGTTCTTGAACTGAAGTGTTAATCCCCCTCGAATTATTGACAGCACATAACAGTCTGAGGTAATTTTCTTCCACTGATTTAGGAAAAAACTTAACCTCCCCCCTACTGGTATTGATTTTTGAGGAACTTGTTGTAAATTTTCCCCTGGGGAAGCTGTCAATAACGTACGAGGGGGCAAGAACCTAGGTACTAGACCCAGGTTTCTTGGAACCCTTAAAACCACCAGAAGGCTTACCTGAGCTTTTTCCTGAGTTATTGGGGGTTTGTTCTGCGGTTTGCCGTAGTTATTCTTCCTTTTCTTAGCAGAAGAAGGAGGACCACCTGAAGCAGAAGTACTATTAGAACTAGATGTAGCATTAACCTAACTCTTGCCATTAGTAACTTGTACACTAACTTTGACTGGAGGAGGGTTTTTGCTGAGTTCCTCTTGAACCCGCTGTAAGGGTAAACCAAACATCTTGTCAGAGAGTGGAGATTTCAGTATAGAATCTTTCAAAGGCTCAGCGATAGAAATGTTTTCAAGAAACTCTGCTCTTTTAGGGAGCTACCATTTGATTTTTATGGGGGGGCTAGGATGAAATTTGAAAAAAATAGGCAGGACAGGAGTTTTGAGTAAAAAAAAAAGGCAGGATGAGACACTTGCAAAAAAAAAAGTCAGGATGACAATTTATGTAAAAAAAGACAGGATAAACTTTAAAAAAAAAAAGCAGGACCGGATAGAGTGAAAAATAAAAATGCAGGACAGAGATTACAACTAAAAAAAAATGCAGGACAAAATTTTTCATCCTAGCCCCCCCATAAAAATCAAATGGTAGCTCCCTTAGATAGGGTGCAATTAGCAATAGAACCCATTAAAAGCAACTGAGATGAACCTAAAGCTTTATCCAGTTGAAGTAAGAAGGATCGTACTTCTGCTGGAACAACCGAATCTTCGCTGTTAAGCAAATGTCCGGTTGCAGCTAGAAAATGTTCGGCTGTGCCAAGAACTTGAGAAGCACTACGAAGGAGATTCTCAGTCTTTGACCAAACAGGTTGAGTGAGACGAAGACCATCTACTGGCTTTTTTCCCAATAAAGATGACATAGATTTGTCACAACTGGGAACAAGTCTACCCAGTGAAGAATCAAAGATATCAAAATCCTTGTACTTAACCTGATCAGTAAAGGATGACATTCCAAATCCTGAGATATTGTTATTAGAAACCTTTTCACTAGCAGAATTAGCGATACCTTCATTAATAAATTGTAAAGCAAAAGCCATATGGCCAGATTCAGGAAAAGAATTGTGAGAAGTCACAGTATCCTGAGAAATACCACAGGAAGCCTCAAAAGTTGAAGAAGGTTTCTTCGGCTTGGAAGGAGAGAGAAAAGGGATATGTGCTTCATCCCTCATCAAGGTATACACCTTATCCCTAAGATCCTTCAAGGAAGGAGGATCCTCAGTCTCCTTGGTGGGAGGTTGTTGAGCTGACTTAGAAGAAGGCTCAGGGGCCGTCTTCGATACCTTGGGAGAAGAAGAACTTTCAACATCCTCATCAGTGAGGAAAGCCCTTTCATGACTCCCAGGGGAAACAGAAAGCTCGTCATCCTCCCTCTCATCACATTCTACAGCCTTAGCTGGAGAAGGTTGATGAGAAGAAACTCTATTTTCCAGTAGAGTCATACGACTGGATAGAGTATGGAATTCTGCCTTGAAAGACTCACCAAAGTCTAAAAGTAACTTCTGTAAACCATCCAAAGGTGATGCATGATCAGAAACCTGAGTACCATGTGAAGAACTAGAAGCTTGAGAGTCAGGTACGGTGGTAGAAGGAGCTACTGCAGAAGTCAAAGATACTGCTACGGGTAGAGCAGGAGCTAAAGGTGGTGCAGTAGCTACCCCAGAAGGGGGACCATAGAAATTGTCCCTATAAGGCCAAAAACCAGGTTGGTTTGGCATAAACCCACCATAAGGGTAAGACTGTGGCCAAGGTGGCTGAGACCATGAGGGTAAAGGTTGTGTGCCCGTGTTGGGAAGCATATACCCACAATAGGATAATGGGGGTCTAGAACCTGGCAAGTTCAAGCCCATAGCTGTACCTGGGATAGAACTAATAGTACCCGCTGAATTAACAGACCTAGATAAAGTATGAGTCACCGAAGTTGACGTAGGTACCCCCCCAAAATGCATGGCCGAACCTTGTGAAAGGGTCGGATAGGTAGCATTCACTACAAACTGCTCAGAGTCTGAATTGACCAGTTTTTGTGCTCGACCAGTAAAATCGAGCACACATTTTACTCGACTAGTCTCGACATTGTCTCGACTGGACTTAACTGTACTTAAGTGTTCTCGACTAGGCCTCGACTTTACTTAATTAGTCTGAAATGGTCTTGACCAAGGCTCGACCTGTCTCGACCTGTCTTGACTAGTCTCGACTCAGTCTGAACCAGTCTCGACCTGTCTCGACTAGTCTCGACCTGTCTCGACTAGTCTCGACCTTCAAATTTAGTTTTGACTGGTATAAAGAAGCCGATCTAACTAAATTAAATATTGATCTTACAAAATTCAAGCTTATTAGGTAGTTTGATTACTGGCTGTGAAATAAAAAAAAATTTTTTTTTTACAATAGGTAAAAATAAAAATTATTATTTAAATTCAGATAGGCATCTTTAAATTTTCTAATAACTTTTTCAAATCAACTTGGATTTTCATCAAACTATGCACCTATCTAAGATATATATCAAGCTTACTGAATCCCATTTCATGTACTTTTTTGTTGTATAGCTATGAAATTTAAGAATTAAAGTCATCTCGGTAAAAAAAAGCTAGGATTTGCAATTTGGACAAAATAGAGATAGGCATCTTTAATTTTTTTAATAACTTTTTCAAAGTCACTTGGATTTTCATCAAACTATGCAGCTATCTTAGATTTATATCAAGCTTACTGAATCCCATTTCATTTTCTTTTTTGTTGTATTGCTGTAAAATTTAAGAATTAAAGTCATCTCGGTAAAAAAAGCTAGGATTTGCAATTCAGACAAAATAGAGATAGGCATCTTTAATTTTTTTAATAACTTTTTCAAATCAACTTGGATTGTCATCAAACTATGCAGCTATCTTAGATATATATCAAGCTTACTGAATCCCATTTCATTTACTTTTGTTTTGTATATTTGTAAAATTTAAGAATTTAAGTCATCTCAGTAAAAAAAGCTAGGATTTGCAATTTGGACAAAATAGAGATAGGCATCTTTAATTTTTTTAATAACTTTTTCAAATCAACTTGGATTGTCATCAAACTATGCAGCTATCTTAGATGTATACCAAGCTTACTGGATCTCATTTCTTTTACTTTTTTGTTGTACTGTTGTAAAGTTTAAGAATTAAAGTAATGTTGGTAAAAAAAGCTAGAATTTGCAATTCGGACAAAAGAGAGATAGTACACTTTAATTTTTTTAATAACTTTTTCAAATCAACTTGGATTGTCATCAAACTAGGCAGCTATCTTAGATACATATCAAGCTTCTTGAATCCCAGTTTATTTAGATTTTAGTTGTATTGCTGTAAAATTTAAGAATCAACGCATTCTAGGTAAAAAAGCTAGGATTTGCAGTTTTGACAAAATAGAGATAGTACACTTTAATTTTTTCATAACTTTTTGAAATCAACTTAGATTTTTATCAAACTCTATACCTATCTTTGCAATATTCTTGCTAAATATCTTACTAAACTATAAGTTGTTATTTAGTTTGGTGTATTTCTGTCAAATTTAAGAATTTAATTAATCCACATGTAGGTCAAAAAGCTTTGATATTAGAAATTTATCTTTCTTTAAATAAAAATATTTTTAAGATTTCATATCTTTTTCAAATCAGCTTAAACAAAATAAACCCCTTTTTTTTGTAGTAAAACAAAAATTTAATATCATGAACTTTCATAACAATCCTTGAAAACCTTTTAAAAAAAGAAATGTGTTCCAAAGTTACAGTAAAAATTTATTTTAATTAAATCTTAAAATATTTTTTTGTCAAATTTAATGACATGGCACTATACATGTTTTAATTACATCAGTACACCTGAGTTTTACAGGTAAAAAGAAAGCCCTACTTTTCTTAAACTCGTGTATTACTTATCAAGGGAATTAAAAAAGCCTTGCGATTTAGATTTAACAGGATGTTGCAACTTTGAATAAATGTTATTTAGAATTTAAAACTCTCTGGTAGATGTGATTTTTTTAATAAGTTTGCCCCAAGCAGAAGGTATTGCCTTATAAATCACCACAAATCAGAAGAACTATTTGAATAATTTCTTTAATTTTTCTTTGCTTTTTGATATATTTATAGGATACATATATCAAAAGGAATAAAACATTAAAGGAATTATATAACTAATTTATATATACTTTTTCCAAAATTATGAGGAAAGATATATATCTAATATTGTAGCTTTTTGACCCACATCTAGACGGGTGCGTCTAAACACTGCTAAGGAGTCCTTAGTGCACTAAGGACTTATAACATGCCACTAAGGACTAGATGGAGTGCTGTTAAATGTAATTTCTTTTCATATTATGGTAGAGCATGATATTTAATGCATAAATTTCAATTTTTGTAGAAAAATAATCATAGATAAATAAGATATTCAACATTATTTAGAAACGTGCCCGTATTTCTTTGATATGCCGAAAATCAATGAACCATTTGACACGTGTCAAATTACATAACTGATTACACGGGAATCATGCTATTTGTTGTGTTTAATGGACAAGAGATACCAATAAATGAATTGTTGAAATACTATAATGTGTTTTTTTCAGAATGAAGAAGTATTTTTTCTCAAGTGCATTTCGTAATTATATCTTGTAAATAATAAATTTTACTACATGCAACCACCCTTTTGCGTTTGCTATGGTACTTTTTACAAATGTTATCTTTTTTTTTAATTTACATATGTCAGAAGACGTTTGAGCAATGTAGTAGAGGCCCAAAAAATGTCCATCTGATGAAAGATATTTATACTTCATGTAACCAAACTTATTTAATGCAAGCTACCAGTAAACAGACGGATTTAGACTGAGATTAATTTTTTGCGTATGCTATGCATGGTTCATTTTCAAAATTAAATTTATTATCATATGAAGACACGTTTGGTTCATTTTCAAAATTTATTATCATATGAAGAACACGTTTGAGCAATATATTTCTGGACAAAAACGAATTCAATACGATAATGATTTTTTTCTACATGCAACCAATATAAAAAAAAAGATGTGGTAGGGTTGGCGATGAGACAACTATTCACAAGAGACAAAGTAACACAGAAAATAATAACTATAAGTTACCCTACGGCCTTCAATAGTGAACTAAGCACATACGAGATAAGCACATACCACATAGTCGTTATTTCATAAATTATTTCATACAATATGTTAAAGAAATAATTTTGTAATAAAAAAGGGCGTTAGAAAATAATACAAAATGGATTCCCTTCTCACAAACAAGATCTTATTAAAGAAAAATGAATTAAAGAAATAGTATTTGAAAATATTTCTGTTGGTCTTTGCTTTTTTTAATTCTCACATCATGTGGTTAAGGCATATTTTCAAGGCATTTGTACAAAGCTTTCTCCTTTTCAGTCAACATTATATCATTAACTCTAAATTAACAAATGCAGGAAATTATTCGTAAATAATGTACTAAACACTGTGGAACATTTTGAAAAACATTTACCTCTTTCATATATATATTTGAAATAAAACCTAATCTGACTAAAATTCGTTAAATGATTATCTTAAACTTCTTTTACTTTAAGAAAAAAAAAAGTCAAACAATTTCAAATAAATAAGTACCGTATGAAGCCTGTGTAAACTGATATCAAACTGGTTGAAAACTAGTGGTTTTGATAAACCCCAAGGACGCCACAATGATTTTTTTCAATTCAATCGTTATTCGTACTTAGTAGGTATGAGGGAGGGTATGACCTTTATCGGGACTCCGGGATCAGGTGTTTTTAAGCTCGGGATTTCAAGATTGACCCTGTCGGGATCTGGGAAATTCTCTTTTTTGAATTTCGGGATGCCGGATTTAGATTATTTAAATTCGGGACCTCGGGATTTCATGTTGTTAAGCCCGGGATTTCGGGATCAGGCCCCCTCCTACCCCCTCAGGTATGAAGCAGTAATAGAAAGTGGAAAAATAAATATCATAATTTATAGTTTTTTTCAGAATTTACTCATGTTTTAGTGAAGCCATTTGTATATACACGCATCTTTGTCCAATCTAATTAAAATATTGATCTCTGATTACGTTATATATATGTCTCTGGTTATACTATATATTATTTGGCACGTGTCAATCGGTTCATTGATTTACGGTATATCAAAGAAAAATGGGCACGTGTCTAGAAACTGTTGAATATCTTTTTTATTTATGATTATTTTTCTATAAAATTTGAACTTTATGCCTTAAATATCAATCTCTAATATAATATGTAAAAATAACACGTATAACAGTAGTCCTTCTAGTCCTTAGTGGCATTGTATAGTCCTTAGTGCACTAAGGAATCCTTAGCAGTGTTTAGACGTACCGCATCTAGACTAATTAAATTCTTCAATTTGACAGAAATACACCAAACTAAATAACAACCTATGTTTCAGTAAGACTGATACATCACCAAGGTAGCTATATAGTTTGAATAAAATCCAAGTTGATTTGAAAAAGTTATTAACAAGTTTAAAGTGTACTATCTCTATTTTGTCAAAACAGCTAATCCTAGCTTTTTTACCCAGATTAAATTAATTCTTAAATTTAACAGCAATACACCAAACTAAATAACAACCTGGGATTCAGTAAGATTAATACATCAACAAGGTAGCTATATAGTTTGAATAAATCCAAGTTGACTTTAAAAAAAATTAAAGTGTCCTATATATCTTTATTTTGTTTGAACGGCAAATTCTAGCTTTCTTGACATAGATTAATTAAATTCTTAAATTTGACAGCAATTCACCAAAAAAACAAAATAACCTGGGATTCAGTAAGCTTGATATATATCTAAGAGAGCTGCCTAGTTTGAAAATCCAAGTTGATTTGAAAAAGTTATTAGAAAATTTAAAGTGTACTATCTCTATTTTGTCCAATTGAAAATCCTAGCTTTTTTTACCAACATTTCTTTAAAATTCTTAAATTTTACAGCAATACAATAAAAAAGTAAATGAAATAGGATTCAGTAAGCTTGATATATATCTAAGAGAGCTGCCTAGTTTGAAAATCCAAGTTGATTTGAAAAAGTTATTAGAAAATTTAAAGTGTACTATCTCTATTTTGTCCAATTGAAAATCCTAGCTTTTTTTACCAACATTTCTTTAAAATTCTTAAATTTTACAGCAATACAATAAAAAAGTAAATGAAATAGGATTCAGTAAGCTTGATATATATCTAAGATAGGTGCATAGTTTGATGACAATCCAAGTTGATTTGAAAAAGTTATTAAAAAAATTAAAGATGCCTATCTCTATTTTGTCCGAAATTGCAAATCCTAGCTTTTTTTACCAACATTTCTTTAATTCTTAAATTTTACAGCAATACAATAAAAAAGTAAATGAAATGGGATTCAGTAAGCTTGATATATTATCTAAGATAGCTGCAAAGTTTGATGACAATCCAAGTTGATTTGAAAAAGTAATTAAAAAAATTAAAGATGCCTATCTCTATTTTGTCCAAATTGCAAATCCTAGCTTTTTTTACTGAGATGACTTTAATTCTAAAATTTTACAGCTATACAAAACAAAAGTAAATGAAATGGGATTCAGTAAGCTTGATATATATCTAAGATAGCTGCATAGTTTGATGACAATCCAAGTTGATTAGAAAAAGTTATTAAAAAAATTAAAGATGCCTATCTCTATTTTGTCTGAATTGCAAATCCTAGCTTTTTTTACCGAGATGACTTTAATTCTTAAATTTTACAGCAATACAACAAAAAAGTAAATGAAATGGGATTCAGTAAGCTTGAAATATATCTAAGATAGCTGCATAGTTTGATGACAATCCAAATTGATTTGAAAAAGTTATTAAAAAAATTAAAGATGCCTATCTCTATTTTGTCCAAATTGCAAATCCTAGCTTTTTTTTACAGAGATGACTTTAATTCTTAAATTTCATATAGCTATACAACAAAAAAGTAAATGAAATGGGATTCAGTAAGCTTGATATATATCTTAGATAGGTGCATAGTTTGATGAAAATCCAAGTTGATTTGAAAAAGTTATTAGAAAATTTAAAGATGCCTATCTGAATTTAAATAATAATTTTTATTTTTACCTATTGTAAAAAAAAATTTTTTTTTTATTTCACAGCCAGTAATCAAACTACCTAATAAGCTTGAATTTTGTAAGATCAATATTTAATTTAGTTAGATCGGCTTCTTTATACCAGTCAAAACTAAATTTGAAGGTCGAGACTAGTCGAGACAGGTCGAGACTGGTTCAGACTGAGTCGAGACTAGTCGAGACAGGTCGAGACTGGTTCAGACTGAGTCGAGACTAGTCAAGACAGGTCAAGACAGGTCGAGCCTTGGTCAAGACCATTTCAGACTAATTAAGTAAAGTCGAGACCTAGTCGAGTACACTTAAGTACAGTTAAGTCCAGTCGAGACAATGTCGAGACTAGTCGAGTAAAATGTGTGCTCGATTTTACTGGTCGAGCACAAAAACTGGTCAATTCAGACTCTGAGCAGTTTGTAGTGATTGCCAGACACCGTTGTCGAAACTCCGGTCAATGTACTGGTAGTTTGGGGGGGACTTAAAGGTAGTGACCCATCTAAGAGATAGTCCGAACCAGGAATACTTACATACGGACTATTCAAATTAAAGTCCATAATAAATTTTACTTTAGTCAAAAAAACACAAATAATTTGTTTAGAAATTTAAACAAAACAAGGGAATATATTTCCAATAAAATACACAATATATATGAAAAGCAATTAAGCTATTCAAAAAACTAAACACTTCTCTGTTGAATCTTTAAAACTTGATGTGCACGTGTGACCGATGTCGCAGATGGAAATTGAATGGAAGAATATGGGCAAACAGGGGTATATGTCCGGACCAGTGAGAGTGCGTTTATTTTTAGTTGGGATTTTCCATCTGACCTATGACGCAATTGGGGTTACACTCAGAATTTATGATGGTAACGTATTTATAGCTATAAAACCAAAGTTGACCCGCCGTCAACCTTACTGACAGTCTAAAACAGGGTTTCAAATTAGCCGTTGTTCGACCTTTTAAACCAAACTTCCCAAACCATCTCAAAAATAATTTTCATTTTTATTATTCATGACTGCGATGTTTATTTTGTTCAACCGTTAAGATTTACACCGAAAATCTCCAAGGCAACAATATTAAAATCGTATCTGGTCCACCATTTCAACTTCTGAAGCAAGGTTGTCGGCTCTCCGAACTTTCCCGAAGTCCTGCGTGTAACATTGATTGCCGAGTTGTTGCCTCCATTTTCAACTGGTTCCTTTTCACCGCATTAAATCATGATGAAACGTTGACTGAACAGGGAACCGCCTTTCAACTGGTTCCTTTTCACCACATTAGACCATCATGAAACGTTCACTGAACAGGGAACCGCACGGGATTTCCGAGGGTATTCCGACTGGAAGAAGAAAGACCGATCTTTTTAAATCATGTTTTTATTTTTATTTGTACTCCTTCAAACAGAAAAAGGTCGGCGGAATTAAAAAAAATCTCCAAAATCGTTTTTATTTTTATTTCAATATCGTGAAAAACAGGGTCGGCGGATCCGTAAACCAACTAATAAAAAAAAAGTGGCCTAATATCAGCAATATCTTGGACATGTTCTATAATATTAGCTGATTGACTTTTTTTTAAAGAGAACAATATTCTCCTTCAGAATATTAAATTTATGGAAAATGGCCTTGTTAGTGCTCTCAGAGGTACAATTCTTGCCAGATTGTTATAAATTTATACTTTAAGATACTATCAGTAATATCTAGGACAAGTTCCAAAATGGATGTTGATTGACTTTTTAAAAGAGTTATGTCCCTTGGAAATATCAAATTTATGGAAAATGGCCTTGTTAGTGTTAGTGCTCTCAGAGGTACAATTCTTGTTATATTGTTTTAAACTTATACTATAAGTTACTATCAGTAATATCTCGGACAAGTTCTAAAAAATTGGACGATTGACTATTTTTAAATGAGTTATGTCCCTTGGAAATATTAAATTAGTTCAAAGGGTGGTCAATGAGCACTGTTCTTTGATTAAAAAAAAGATTTAGCATTAAAAAAAGGCATTATACACCAAATAGGGCATAGACGCCCTACATATGTACAACCTACCCCCACCCACACATTGAACCCTTCACTGCAAATTCTTTAACATGGATTAAATGCATCAATTAACAATTACGTGTATTGAAACTAAATGAGTTATTATTAATACTTGATCATCAGAGCCGATAGTTACAGTCTTATTCTATAATTGCAATCTTACTAAAGACATCATATTGAAATAAAAAGGACGCCTTATCATTATAAAACTAATCAGAAAAATTATAAAAAAAAATGACTTGAGTTTCTGCTTGAAGCATGAATACTGCATTGAACAATGTTCAACAATATTCTAATTTGGCTGCATTTGGAATCTTTTTTTTACTGACAGTCACTTTACTTCCTAAAGGCTTCTTGGAAATAACAAATTAAAGAAGAGACTCTGTACATGTGAGATACAAAATGTATTTCGTGTAAAATTGAGAATGGAAATGGGAATTAAAATGTGTCAAAGGGTCAAATGTATCAAAAGCGGTTGATAATAGTGCAATAAAAAATATATGTAATTGTCAAAAAAAAAAAAAAAAAAAAAAATGTCAAAGGGACAATAAATCCAACCAAAGATCAGATAACAGCCAAAGGTTTCCTGAATAGGTCTTCACCACACAAAATCCAACAACTAGAGGCTGGCTCACACTGCTGGCCCCTTTCAAGAATCAACATTAAATATTGTTACTTATTTATTGTTGGTCACTTTATTGGCCAGGACTTATTGATCAACTGGCCAAACAAAAAATATAGGAATTATTATTTTCCAATTGCCTTTTAAAACAAGAATATATAACAGTAATATGCTTATCCAACCCTTGTCCTCTTTATTGCCTTTGAATGATTATTTAAGATTTTTCTGTTTGGATTTTGGAATAGCTTTAAGTAAGGTAAAGTACAGAATTATTCCTGTTTTAGAGAACTGATTCAATTTACTTAGAAAGAACCGTTTATACAAGGAAATAGAGATTTATGAGGAAATTTTCCACTTTTTTTCTCTCTAGTGTACCAATTAAGGAAGATACACAATCTGGGTCTATGACAGTTTTCACAAGATCATGTTCACTGTGATGAATTATACTGGCAAACATCAATAACACGCCACAATTAGTCCTATTAAAAGTCTCGACAGCTATGATACTTTCGTACATCAAAACCTCAGTCCTGTACTTTTGAACATTTTACCAATGACATATTATTTTACTGATTTGTATGGCATTTAAATCCTACGGGATTTATCTAAGAGCAAGTAAGGAATCTTGTAATCCTATTGTACTGTTGCAGTGATACAATAGTTTAGAGAAAGTGCCGGAGGATAGTATAATTTTGACAGCGTTGTTCTTTCTCAGTCTGAAACCTCACACTCTCTCATGTCATAAATAATTGTAATTGTGAAATCCAATATTTTCAGTTAAATTCAGATTTATATTAAGAATTTATTAAAATTGTGTTGTTAATGGATGTCATGTCTGCTCAGAATTATCATCAATTTCACAAATCTCAGATGAATTCTCGGTTTATGTAATTAATCTATCACAACAGATATGAAATATGACAAGATGGATGTGATATTCATTACTGTTGCATCATGGGACATCATTGCAGCACAAGTGTATCAACGGTGGACTGGATTAAAAATGTAGCATTTTCAATGTCTTAAAATTTTATGTATTGTTTAATGCTATACTTTGTGTGACTAAATAACAGGGATATTTAATCCAAATTATTACTTTGAGCTACAAAGAAAATGCAAACAATATAATGAAAATTTGTCAAATTTCTAAATATGATTTTTTTATATGCATGAAACTAATGCAAAAGTAAAATTGTAATGCACCTGTTCTTAACGATTGATCAGAAAAATGTATACTGCATATTATACATATATGTGTATTAGATGTAATGCTCTGAACATCTGTCTGAAATATATATAAGTAAGCATCTTGTCCATATGTTCATTAAAATGTTCATAGCATCTTCTTCATATGTTCAGAATATCCATGTTCATAGCATTTTGTTAATATGTTCAAAATAATGTTCATAGCATTTATTAGTCTATATGTTCAGAAAATGTTCTCAGCATCTTGTAGTCATGTGTTCAGATTAATGCTTATAGAATCTTGTCCATATGTTCTGATTAAAGTTCATAGCATCTTGTCCACACATTCAGGAAATGTTCATATTATTTTATTTATACTTTCAGAAAAATGTTCATATAATTATGCCCATGTGTTCAGAATAATGTTCATAGCATCAAGTCTTTATGTTTTAAAAATATGTTCATGACATCTTATTCATATGTTCAGAAAATTTAATCTTTACAGTGGGAATCATATGTACAATCATGTGTATTTATAAGGATATCGGCAACCAGTAGGTCAATGCTAAGTCTATATTTTTTTAGCACTTCTTAAAGTTTTATGTTAATAACTGGCATAGATATTGGTCTCTCAATATGTTTTAGCAAATGCCAGCTAGTTTGTGCTCTTTAAATATATCATAGCTCTCTTGTAAGCAAAATTCAAGATAAGTTCTAAGTACTTCATTTGCAATCTCTAGACGAGAAAGTGGTCAATGCCTTGTGATCAATACGAACATTGACACAGTGTACGATCTTGCATGACAGGTCGTGTTTGACGGGTTACATTGTAATTGATCATATTGGAAATCTATGTTGGTTGGTGTTTGTCTTCTGTCATGTTCCTTGGATCTTTGGTAATTAGGTTAATCAAATTTAATTTACTTAATGTAAATGGTTGTCATTGAACAGCCTTGTCTGATTACTCCATGGTAGTGAAATCAAATTTTAATGTCTATAAAGCTTAAGTTCAAAAGTCCCATAAAGTTGAGTTATCACCTAAAATCAGGTCTAAAAAGTTCTATCTTTATGTTATTTCACAATTGGTTAAATCTAGTGTCTTTTATTTAGCTTTTTTTACCCAGTGTTGAAGTTGAATGCTACAGTAGAAACTTTTAACGCACTCCAGATTTAAAAAGATGGTCCATTATTTATTCTTCAATTAAAGAAGGAATATCTTGCATGTTTGAATACAATAACTGATTGCATTCCTTTAAGTCAAATCAACTTGTTAATGCTATGATTGTGATACAATTATAGGAGGGTTGTAATGGAGCCTGTCAGGCCATTGTGAATAATGATAAAAATTCTTGCCAAAATATGTTAACAGTATTTTGTGGTGCATGATTATAAAATGTACAATAAAAATTATTTGAGACCATTGAGAATCATGATAGGATATTTTGATAAATCTCAGTAAAATTTTAACCAATTTGATGCTAACGGCAGCTTAAAATGACTGTTAAATGTCTAACAGTAAAGGGCATCATTATATATATGCTCTTATAGGATTAATAGATACCATTAAAGCCTCTATATTTGTTCAATTGTATATAAGCACACTAAGTTTATGTTTAAAGTATATGTAAGTGCAGATAAAACAGTAACAAGAATGATTGAGGCTGAATTAAAAAAAAAATAATAGAAATCATGGAAACATTATAAAAACATCTAGCTGCAATAACTGAGTAACTCCAAGATTTTAATCGCATAGAAAATGAAAAAGTATTTATAAAATAATCAGTTTTGACTATCAAAATTTATTAATCTTGATCTCTTTTGAAATTAATGTAAGTTTGATTGATAGAGAAACCAATAATACAAATAGAAATCAGTTTTATCATGTAACATTCTCTAAAAAGTGTTTTATAAATTGTAATCTTTTAATCGGTATTTCGTGTGCAGAATAAAAATCGATTAAATTTAAATATCGTGGTAATAACAGAACATTGACAAGATAATTGCCACAGAGATCACTTAAAGCAAAGATATCTCTTGATATATCACGTGAAAATATACAGTCAAGGATATAATCAACAAATCTCTGCTGACCGAGATTTATTCTATAAACAGATTAGGCAAGTTTGAAACAAATTTTACCCCGGGACACATGTTTTGATCGGTATTTGTTGTAAATTGTCATCTTTGATTAAGAAATTGAAAGAAAATGGAAAAAAAATCGGAAAATTTATAATACTTCAAGGTACTATTTAGACTAGTTTTAATGTCATGTGTTCTAGGTCCAAACCTTATTGTGAAGTTGTAAAGTATATATGCTGCTTATTTTATTAATCTGACCTGCTTTAAAGTCAAATATACAGGACAATATATTTTTGTCAATCTTATTAAGATTACATAAATCTCTGCACTGGCTAATTTTTTGTATGCTTGGTCGCTGTGAGAAATTGAATGTATTTTTGTACTTGGTTTTTTTTTAGCAAAATTCTTGAAAATAAATACCCCAAGGGAATTTGTAGCAGTATGTTATTTCACTTTATTTGAATTTTTATAGCTGTGTAGATATTTGATTGGTTGGGGCTGGCTTCTGTTATTCTGAACAAACCATATGTTGAAGCAAAAAAATTTGCTTGAAATCAATGAATTTTCAATAATTTTTTTAGAACAATTGGTAGTAGATAGGTCTAATTTATAAAACACTTATTTGAATATTATTGTGTCGTAAGTTTAAATTATCATAAGTTCCGTGTAATAGTATTTATGATTTTTCTGTAGATACCAAGAGATAGAGTGTTGTTTATTCCTTGATTATTTGTTCTTTAGAGACGTCTTTTATCACTATGGAGACAATAAAACAATGTAATCCTATAATTGTTTTTCCTACAAAGACATGTTGAAATTCTTCGGATTCTTATGGCGGACATTTGATGGACAGACAGACTAATAAACGCTGATCAATCAGATTTCCAAATTAATTTGGATAAAATTGTGATATTGATCCACTTGTATAATATTCTTTGGCTTAGATGACCTTGAAACCCACTCGTAATGAAAGTTGACACCAAAAGTTTTATATGGATGAGAATAATTTGGAAACTAACACAAGCGTAATTGTTTCCGGGATTAGTGGACCCCTTTGGTGTCGTTACTCTTCTGTAATCATAATGAATCAGTCGTTGCCAGCATTTCCTTAACAACACTGTTACCCTAGGGAACCAGTTTGGTTTGATCTTTGTCACATTTCGGCTCATTGTACTCCGTAAAGCTTTAGAGTATAGATTGATGACTGATCTATGTTGACGGCAGTAACTTTCAATGAAGTGTGATATAATATGCTTGGAAAGAACTTGATTAAATTTTCTATATTTGTTTTAAGTTATAGAACAAAAAAATATTAACAAAAGACAATTATTTTTTTTTAAATATTAAAAGATATTAGTTTATAGTAACTAAACGATAGGTTCAGATAAAACTACCTCATTGTGGTTATATTGTTATAATTTTTTTTTTACATTGCATTGAATTTAAGTTTAAAAGCAAAAGAAAGTTGAGTTTGGAATATATAGATATAAAAATATATGGTATATTGGTGCCAATGAGTCAAGTCTCCATCCAAGTCACAATTTGTAAAAGTAAACCATTAAAGGTCAAAGTACAGCCTTGGACACAGAGCTTGAGATCACACTGAACAGCAAGCTATAAACACGGTGGGTATGGTTGTCCTGCGAGAGAACGTACTGTGCTGGTGATTCGGTCCTGACGGGTGCTGGTGATCAATGAAAAAATGTAAACAAAGACGAAAATGATGATTTTTGAGGTTTTCACTCATAAAAAATGGAAGAAAACAGTTGAGATTTTTCAATTTTGTTTCTTATGGGTTCATATATAAACTATTGAAAAGTTGACGCTCTAAACTGTTTCAGTAAGCGTAACACAAAAATGCTCATTTTCAGAAAATCTCGAACTGAAAAAATAAAACAAAAATGCTCATAGAGTCCGCTTTCTATACCGCAATCCACACGACAAAAGTATTTAGTAAAAAAACATTGCAATTTATTAAAATTTAGCATTTTCTCAATTTACTCATGTCCTGATACTGTGCTGGTGGGTCCTGTCATTGTGCTGGTGGGTCCTGATACGGTGCTGGTGATTTTGGATAAGAGGTTGGTCATATTTGAAACAAATGTTACAAAATCAATAACATTGGGCAGATAAGTGTTGTCAATAGGATCTATGACTCCTATTTTAGCTCTTGTGCATCCATTTGGCTGTTTAATATGTGTTTTCAAATGATCGTAACTTGTATAACATAATTACATAAAAGGGCAACATCTTTCATCCAATATCAGAGAACAATATATAGTATCTAAAATAAGAATAGTTTTATTAAGATATTAAATGCCCCTTACATTGATGCTTCAACAATGATCAAAGCACATGCCGCATAGACATGTTTGTCAGCGCTCCGCATACCCCGTCCCACTTCCACCTAACCAAGCCTCCTCATTTCCTCCTTCATTGCCGGTTACAGTGGTGTACCAACACAAAAATGTATCACATTAAATAATAACACAAAGACACACATTATTGAACGACGAATGCTCGCAGGTACTGAAAGCTAGTTCAAAGCCGCATTTTCAACTAAAAGATAAACCATGTTCTCATATACAAAAATCTCAATCGTGTCGATTAAAAAAGTCTCAAAACTTAAGTTCACGTTTTAATGTTTGATGAACCAGAACTTTAAAAGTGTGCAGTGAATCTTGTGCTCACAACAGTTATTGTCATAATTACGTTTACATAAGACTTATAAAGGAATTAAGAAGGTACCAAGAAATGTTTTACAGTTCAATTTAATGATCATGAATGGAAAGTGAATGGTCACTGTGAGGGTCAAAATCTTAAATTGCTTATAAATGTTGCTGGACCCAGTTTCGTTATCTGATCTGAATGTTCTGAAATGTGCAAGGTAGATAGACATTTTGATTTTTTTTACTCGGAAAGTTTTGCCCTAATTGCTTGAACTTTTGGTATTAAAGCCGATTTCAAAGGGAATATCTTTGGTTATATTGCTTGATAAACAGAAAAGTCTTTGTTAGGTATTGTAAACTACCCTACTTTAAGAGTATACACTAGTCCGACAAATGACACATCTTTCTGTCTGTACGACCAGGCTACTTCGAAAGGAGGGTACGATTTAGCTAACAAGCAAGCTAACCAAAGATATTATGTTTGCCTACATACTTAATGGAATCGGCTGTAACTAAAAACTCGAATACATTTTAAC
This sequence comes from Mytilus trossulus, assembly GCF_036588685.1. NCBI lineage: Eukaryota > Metazoa > Mollusca > Bivalvia > Mytilida > Mytilidae > Mytilus > Mytilus trossulus. Next base: position 55,945,661 of record NC_086382.1, read on the forward strand.
GGACAGTGGTCATGTTTGTTGATGAATATTTTTTTTCCTAGATTCACTCTTGAAAAATCATTGGTAACATTTGATCAAGTAATTTCAGAAAAGATCTTTTTGTAATTGCGGACGCCAAGACAATACATGAACCTCACACGACCCCTCGACAAAGGTGAGCTTATAAATGATCTGATAACGTTTCAGGTTGATAACCATTTGAAATTAAGCTAGTTTGTGTGTGTGTGTAGATTTGTATTGTTTTAAACTGTTATGACCTTTTAAAGTTAAATGTAGGTGTTAAATCTGAGAATTTCTTTTTTAAACTTATATACTTGTTTTAAACTCAATTGGTAGTATGAAGCTATTGATTGATTGATTGTTGGTTGCTTAACGTCCAGTGGCAAATATTTCATGCATATTCAGGACAAGAACAAGTTTACAATAAATACAATAGGTAGGTCTTGTCATACAAGAGGCCAATGGTCGTGGAATTTTGGACTGCCACTGGAAAATGAGGATGTTTTCAGTCAGTTTAATTGAAGTCTGGAGATTGCATGTCATTTAACTGCTAGTAGTCTGTTGTTATTTATGTATTATTGTCATTTTGTTTATTTTCTTTGGTTACATCTTCTGACATCAGACTCGGACTTCTCTTGAACTGAATTTTAATGTGCGTATTGTTATGCGTTTACTTTTCTACATTGGTTAGAGGTATGGGGGAGGGTTGAGATCTCACAAACATGTTTAACCCCGCCGCATTTTTGCGCCTGTCCCAAGTCAGGAGCCTCTGGCCTTTGTTAGTCTTGTATTATTTTAATTTTAGTTTCTTGTGTACAATTTGGAAATTAGTATGGCGTTCATTATCACTGGACTAGTATATATTTGTTTAGGGGCCAGCTGAAGGACGCCTCCGGGTGCGGGAATTTCTCGCTACATTGAAGACCTGTTGGTGACCTTCTGCTGTTGTTTTTTATTTGGTCGGGTTGTTGTCTCTTTGACACATTCCCTATTTCCATTCTCAATTTTATGTATTGGATAGGAACAGAAAGTTTGCCTTGCAGCAGGCCACCTACGGACCCCCCAAAGAGTTTTATTTTAGTTTAAACATATTTATTTATAGTGGATTGGGAAACAAGTTTTGCAACTTATATTAATCCCTTTCCACTTTGCGAGTGCGAGTACTGCCTTGTAGCGGCATTAGCCTACTCTTTTTTCGAAATCTACAAGGGTGTCTTTAACGTGCAAGAGATATTGCCCTCTCTCTTGACACAGGTCAGCCATTTATCGTCCACTTCCGACGGACTATCATCGTTTCTTTAAGACCATACTCGCAAATGGTGTCAAGGGAGAGCCGAAAATCGAGTTCCTGAAATTTTCATCCCGCACGGGAATCGAACCAGGAACCTTTGTGTTAGTAGTCCGATGCACTACCACTACACCACGGCTCTCTCAAAGAGTTGGTACAAGGGTTCTTAACGTGCAAAGAGTGTGGCTCTATCTTTACACGAGACATCGGATTTAACGTCCCCATTCTGACCGGACGCGACTGCGAACTTGATAGATCCCGCACAGCCAAACGGACGCCCCACTTCGGCAAGAGTTTTACTGCCGGTCGGGAGAAGACTAAGTGACTATATTTCTATTTCCCAGTAACCCTTGGGGAATTTTTAAATGCACAATTAACAAAGCAAACGTTAGTTTCAAATACTTTTAAATAGACTTTTAAGGATAATGTACCCTTGCGTTGATCCCATGCTGAACATAACAAAAATCTCTGTACAAAGGTCTGTGAATTTTCTACAAAAATAGTGATTTTATTTTCACCAAATTCTCTTTTTCTACTAGTTACACTAGTAATTTTTGGGGCCCTTTATAGCTTGTTGTTCGGTGTGAGCCAAGGATCCGTGTTGAAGGCCGTACTTTAACCTATAATGGTTTACTTTTTAAATTGTTATTTGGATGGAGAGTTGTCTCATTGGCACTCACACCCCATCTTCCTATATCTATATAAATAATAATGCTTTGCAAGAAGTTTCCCCTTGACATAAATACAAAATTATGTCTCTATTATTCATTGTCTGCAGCTGTTTTGATACTTTTGCAGTTTGCACATTTCGTAATTGACATGCCACAGAAGGGGTCATAAACCATACCCGAAAAGATAAAATATTGATCTAAGTACTTTATTTGCATCTCTGAACCCCCACCCCGATTTGTTTTTAGGAGAGTGTCTAAACATGGTCGATTACAGACAGCCGAGTACGCATTTTACTTTCCAGGCGTGTTTACGTTGATTGTTACTGTCCTGAAAACTGCCCTTTCATAAAATAGTGATTTTTTTAGTGTTCTATCGAACTTTTGAAGAAAAAAAACTATTCAGACAAAAAAGTTATGTTGAAAAAATCTTACAGATACAGCAAGTGATTCTTAACAGCTATAAGATACATTTTTCTTTTAAAATACAAACTTTTTCATCTTATGGGAAACTATTCCAAGCTTAAAACTTTCACTGTAACCTCGCTCTTACTTATCCCCATCCCCCAAATAAAACCCAAACAGACAAACCTGCAATACTATTTTCATTCTTATAGTCAGCACTCAATTGTTCACAAAAAATGTGTTTTAAGCTGCTAAAGACATTTGATTCAAACGATCAGAAAGTCCTTTGTTCTATATTTATGCAAAACCTTTTACATTTTTATTTGATGGGTTATTGTTGAAGGTATTACGATGACGTATGGTTATTAACACATACTTCCTTTGGTGTCTTATGGAAATTTGTTCATTGACAACAAACATACCACATCATCTACTTTATATAAGTATTGTATAAATTACAACGTATTTGGTGATCTTGCAAAATGATCCGGCGTAATCCCGAAAATCGTAAACACATTTTCTTATCTTAAAAGGGGGCAAGAAGGGTTCCATTAACAGGCCAATAAATAAGATTAGAGTTAATTTAAAAAAAAAAAAAAAAAAGGATAGGGGTATTTTTTCTTGCATAATAACAGTACACGGATTCACAACAATGTCAATTTCAAGAAACCAGGCAACAGTTAATTAGTAAATAACAGTACATCATCAATGATCTTGAATATATGCCACTTTTAACTAAAACATAAAGGCACAGAACCAGGACATAGGAGCACAGAACCAGGACCGTTTTTCTTATCACCAGCACCGCGTCAGGACAATTCCGTTTAACGAATTTGCACGACTTTTGCAATATAATATTGTTGTAATATACTTTGTATGGTACTTATGACGCATCAGAGAAAAATTAAGCAACAAAACAGTCGTTTTATTGCCGTTCTGATACAATGTAAACAAACCCACCAGCACAGAATCAGGACCCACCAGCACCCGTCAGGACCAAATCACCAGCACAGTACGTTCTCTCGCAGGACAACCATACCCACCGTGTATAAAGGGCCCTAAAATATTTAAAAAAAAAAAGATGTATTTTAGTTATTGCCCATGGATATTTAAAAGAGTGACTTGAGTGTGCTGGGTGATGGACATAAGAACTTTGTTCTTTTATTACATAATGATTACTGTAAAATGGTTTCCTATTAAAAATTGAACCATTTATTACATTTAGAAACTGTCATTGAATGTACCTGTTCTATCAATCAGGGGAGATAATGCACAGTGTTGACGTCTTGAGGAGGAAAAAATCTATCCTCTGAAATTGAAAAATTACTCCTTAAAAGTGTTAAAAGAGTGTTTTACCCATGACTTAATTAGATATATTGTGCCCTATCATGCCTGTTAAACAGTCCTCAGAAAACTTACTTGTTTATTTTTAAATTTAATTTGAATGATCAATCACGTTTTTAGCCTTGAACATGTTTAAAAGAAAAACAAAGAATTCACTTAAATTGAACTCAAAAAAGATGCACAGATGTCATTCATTTTGAAATTTTCATAGATTAAGCTATTTCTGTATGTTTATATAACTTTAATGCTTCAAGATAGTGGAATGTTTTGACAAGCTCTCCCAAGCAGGATTTTCTCTTCTGTCAAGAGGCATTATAACCCCCGTATACATTGTCACTACCGATTTCTTTCAGAATGATCGTAATACTACATCAGTGCTATTTAGCTGTCTGATCAGATTTTACAATTATTGCTAGAAAAACGAATTGATCTTCCGTGCAAATAAAATATAACAATTACTTGTATTATCTATTCGTTCAATCATAGCAAGGTCTTGGTCAAATCGGAAGATGGTTCAGTAGATATTTAGGAAGCTTGTTAATATGAATTAAAACATATTTTTCCATGTTTGGCTATTATAAATTGATTTGTTAGGTATCTTGAGAAAAACATATCAAATTTAGATATGCGTCTAGAAATGTATCCATGAAGAGAAAAAAAGCATGGTGATATCGAGTTACTAGCTCAATTGTCAAGTTATATGAGGTATCTAAGAACCTATAAAGCAATTATAGATTATAGTAATGGAACTTAAACATACATATTTGTAAAATCTGTTTTTCTAATTGAAAGGTTTTTTTATTGAAAAATTTCCTAGTGCAACTTTAGTGCAGCTCAATAAATAATACTGACTTGATTAGATAGTTAACAAAGAACATGCATTTTCTAAACTTTAGAAATATTTCACTAAGTTAACATTGAAAAAATCTGTAGCAAGCTATTAGACTAAGCTATTTGATGAAGTAATACGGGTTTAAATCTCTCAGACAAATTGTAGTGTTTTCTATTCTAAAGTCCTTCTAAAGCATATCTAGTGCAGCTTGACATTCCAGAATTCAGACAGATACTCACAGACAAGGGTTACTAAATAAGGGCCTTATACCACTGCATCATCTGGGACTAGTGGTGAAGTTTTAAGCCTGTCAATTTGGCTTTATGTCATTATTCCATACTCTAATGAATGGCCATTATATTCAGAATATTTGCACATGATTATAGGTGCATTTGTCAAATACAATAAGCAGTTACTGTAAATTGAAATGAATTTGGTGTATTAGGATTCAATTTGTACATTTCTTCTGCTCTTTGGTTGGGTTGTTGTCTCGACACATTCCCCATTTCCATTCTCAATTTTACAGTTCCCCAGTTGCGGTTCATCTGACCTTAAGCCTATCTTCATGATTCATTGGGCAATGTTAAGTTTTCTTGATTAATTCATTCTTCTCCGAAACTTTTTTCCTTGTATACAATAGCTCAAACAATTTTGATGTACAAATAATTTTAAAGTTTTACTTTTCTGTCATTTTAGGTTCATTCTTAAGGTTCAAAATGAACTTTAACTTCATTTTCATGATTTATTGGTCAATGTGAAGTTTTCATGATTAGGTGTGTTTCACAAATACTATAGGCAATATATCAACTATATTTGGTATACAGAACTAAGGTTTTCATATTTGTAGGGCAGGATTCATCTGACTTTCATCTTAATTTCATTTTTCATCGATCAACTTTAAATTTTCATGAAAATTAAGGTTGGATTCTCAGCTCTATTTGGTGTATGGAATCGATGTTGTAAGATGTACAATCAGTGGCGGATCCAGCCATTTTAAAAAGAGGGGGTCCCAACCCAGGACAAAGGGGCGGGTTCCAACTATATGTCCCCCATTCAAATGCATTGATAGGCCCAAATAAAGGGGGCTTCAACCCCGGACCCCCCCTCCTTGGATCCGCCACTGACAATTGTGTGTCAAGGTTTATCTGATCTTGACTGCATAAATGTCCAATATAACCTATATAAACAAGAAATTATAACTTGATTTAACAACTAAAATCAAAAGAAGTAATTAAGAAATTTCAGTATTTTCACTTTTACTTGTTGAAAAGTTGGTATAAGACATAATGTTATATCTCTATGTAAAGCTTTTATAGGTAGTTGAATATAATATCAAAGTTAATTTCCCACACTTTTTTCAAATATAAACAAAAAGAGGTACTTCAATCTAAAGTTATTTATTCAATCTAAAGTAATTCAAACAATAATCATTTGTTATATACAAGTAATTTTTACAATAATTATTGTACCTTTAAAATGATAACTTTAAACTTGAATGAGTTCTACTATAGTAAGCACTTAATGTATTAGTGTTGGTTTATAACAACACACATTGCACCACATAATACTGAATAATGAACTTTTCTCTAGTGCAAATAGGATATTATAAGAACTGCCACCCTACAAAGCAATGTGTGAGGTTTGATACATTAAGAATATGACAGCAACAAGGTTGTGTTTTATTTGTAACAAAAATCAAGATATGTTTTATCTTTTTGATATACTATGTAATTAAAATCAAACATGCAAATAATCCTGAGAATTTTCTAAAATCTATACATGTCAATTTCAACTTTCTAATTTTAGAAGGTAAAAATAATTTGTTATTTTAATCTACCATCAAATCTGAATTCAATTAAAAAAATATTGATTACTTTTGTCTGGCATTCTCTCTGCCAATCTGCTTGTTCTTAGATTTCAATGTAATCAAACAATGTACTTATTATCTTGTGAAAAAACTAGGTGAATCCTTGACTAGGGACAATGGGTAATCTTCCCTTTGATTGATCAGTTCATGATCTAGGTCATTCCTGAGAAATCATTCTAATCAATCAAAAACATACGATTTATGTGTATCATTGATTAGAACCTAACTTCACAGGAACCACTTTAAACAAAAACAGAACAAAAAATTAAACAAAGACTGAAGTCACTGTCTATTGGTTTCAATTAAGATTTAATTAATGTGTTTGCTGCCTCGATTGACAGATTACAGTCTAACTAAAACTGTACTTAGAATAGCAAGATGAAAAAGACAATTTTAGTCATTGCATTAAGTCATGACAGTTATTGTTTAAAGCATGGAAGTATTATATTGACTGGAACTTAAACAACAACTTTACTTCAAACGTTTTAAACTTGGATATTTACTGCTTGCCTTTAAATGACATATTGTAAACTAACTATAGATATGTCATGTTTTTAAGTACAGGCATAGTTTGCAGTGAATTGCATAATTGTCACAGCTAAGTTATTTTAGCAATAAGGAAAATGAATAAAAAGGTGTAAGTTGTCATAAATTGTAAGGAAAACCAATATACCAAGTGTTGATCATTGAGCCCATGACATGGTGTCATACATTCTTTCAAAGCATTGTAGTATTTATTATTCTGGTCAATTTTGCAATTTTTGGCAAACATTTATTATTTTTTATTAGTTCTTAACGATGGCACTTTTTTCTACCCTGAGTAAGCTCCCTTGGTTATTAATAAGTGATGATAAATGGTTATAGTTCCACCTTCCTGTGAAGACTTCCTGGTTCAAAGTTTTATCAAATTAAACAACTAATCTTATAATTATGTTTATGATAAACCAATATAAGGTATAAATGAAATAACTGAGAACTGTTTGCATGTAGCAATTGTAGATCATTGACTAAATTCATTGTATACTATTTGTAAGTTGTGTCAAATATTAATACAACAAATTTCTGCTATTTCATAGTACTTAAAAAATGTTATTTTATAAATAATATTTACTGCATGCATTTGAAATGCATTGTAATGAAAAAGTTAAAATATTATTTATGTATAGTTTTTAATTTATTGCAGTTTTTCAGCTTCTAAACTAATGAAATTGATATAGATTACAAAGAAAGAAAAACAATTGTTTAAAATTGCGTCTGTTACACAAGCAAATTTGGAGTGCTCCATGATACTTAGAAATGCTTTTTGAAAACAAAATAAACTGTATATAATACTTTATGTGAAATTTACCGACATTTCTTATTTCAATTCATTAGCCTCAATTGATTGGTTTCTATTTGGTCTGCCTAACTACGTCAACAGGAAGAGAAGCTTTTTACTGCTTTAGCACCTAATTTCTGAATTTGTCAAATCAGAAATTAAAACGAATTCCCACAGACTAAAAGATTATTGAAAATGCATTATCACTGTAAAGAATAGAACGTATCTGTTGGATTGGAAACAGGTAGCAGCATAAATCCAGCTATTCTCCTAATTAAGTCTGTCTTCAAACCTTTTAATATCTATCATTAAGTTCATTAGCAGCAGACCAACTCTGTCACTTTCTGTCTTTGCAATATTCTTGGTAATTACAATTGACCTGTGGACTAACAGAATAAATAGCTTATACAGGCATGTAAATCATACCAAAGAGCTTGCACATCAGACGTAAGTGATGCTTATAGTTGTCCAAGTAGCAATCCGTGGAGAATTGACCCGTCATTTTTAGAACAGTGCACAATTACTTTGTTAATCCCCAGAAGAATAAGAAGATGCCTTAACTTAATACAGACTTGTCATAAATCTTAATTCTATAATGTCTTCATAAAAATCAATACCAATGATACCAAAAAGAAGAAAACTTGACAACAATTCTTTGATATTTTTCTGATGGCTTGTCTTATATGTAGAAAAAATTAAGGGAGAACATCTTGTCTCTGTGTTAATTAGAGATGTCATATTGCTTCTTTAGATGGAGACCGAATGGTATTAGGTGTTTAAAGGAATAGATTGGTGTTAGAGAAGTTGTTATGCTATAAAGCTTTTTCTCATTGATGATTTGAAGCTGTATAATTGTTCAGTAATCCTGTTCCGGTGATGGAACAGACAATTTATCAGAAGTTGATGTTGTATGTACTGATATCAAAGTACAAATAGAGTAAGTTATGAATGGAAGAACAATGGATATGTTTGTTGTTTAATAATAAAGCATCAATACTGTTCTGTTGATTTAGAATCCAATACACCTAATCGCTATTTATTCCATTCCGGAATAGTTCTAAAATTACACAACTTTTTCATCCAGTTGAGGCTATCTGGGACCCTGTTTAAACAATTCACCATGCATGATACTTTTTAATGAGACCTGTTTAAACTACCGTAAATACTTCAAACAAAATATTTTTTTACTTCAATTTTGATTTCGAAAAAGTGGATCATACGATATCAAAGTTTCTTGAGGATCACTTTCTAAAGTTTTTTCTCCCTCAGCTCACTACTGATGACCTCCATTTTTCGGCCGGTGACCCAAACAGGAAGTTGGAAAAATTACTGTTTTTCCCCGAATGGACTTAATAGCGATAAGGTGTATTTATAGCAGTAGGTTTGTTAAGCACCCACTCTACTACTAGTACTGACTTGATTTTCAAACAACAATTATTTGTTTATGATAATTATGAGTAAATACACTCAAAATGAATGTTGCTCTATACAATTATTTTTATTTATTTTATTTTTTTTGGGGGGAGGGGTTCTACCGATAATAATGGTAAACCAAATGAAAGTTTTCCACAGAGTCATCTCCTCTTAGTCAAGATATTTAAACTTTGATCAGTGAATAGATACAATAGCTATTGTTCTCTGTCAAGTTTATAGGAGCTCAATTGTATATATGGAACCAGTCCTTTACAAGAATAAAGAGGAATTATACGCTTGTCAATAAGACAACAATCTAACAATGATTTAATCAATTGCAGGTTAATATGACCTTCAAATCCTGTTAATTATTTCTTAATTAAAGTACCTTAAAATATTACTTAAAATCTAAAGTAAATGTAGATGCAGTTTTGACAGTGAGTTCACAGACCGATTTAAATTGAATAGCAGTATTAAAACATAATACTTTGGTTAATGTGATGAAGAAAAACATGAGGGCTTCAAGTTAAAGATTTGTGACTACACAAATCAAGGATAATGTTCCGTAATATTTTCATTCATCTTTAATCTATGATTAGATCAGTAATTTACAACTGAAACATCTAAATATAAAAAGTTAAGTATCTGCATTAAGTGTTGTACAGTTACCCATAGCATCTACTGCATGGTCAGACTGTGAGTGCCATCTAATTCTTTATCAATTATAAAAGAATCTATAAAATAATGTTCTTTAATACTCTCTTCTTATACACTTTTCTGAAATACTATGTCAAACATCATATTTGTTTGCCCCACCCACCCACTGTGGCACTGTCAGGTCATTATGTGTATAATACCATTCTCCCTCAGTATGTCCCAAAATAAGTTTCAGTTCTCTAACTTAAAACTGCCTCTACCAAATGTTGTCAAACTTATACACATTAAGGCTTATCACAACAAAACTCATATCAGTTTGAATTTTGGTGGTGTCACTTATTGTTACTGTCTTAAAGGGCTATGCCCCTTTATAACACTAAATTTAAACAGACGCATCATTTCTGAGCCATCATGACACATTCTCCATTTACTTATTTTTTTTAATTTTCTGGAGAGAAAAAATTGAAAACCTTGAAAATGATGTCAGTAAAAAATTAAAATAATTTAAGATCCTTGTTAAGTACAGAATTATTTATGCAAAATACATTAGTATAAAGTATCAGTTGAAAGCACAGAAAGCTATAGCAGAATTCCCCTGTGTATTTAATATTGTATAAATCCTTATTGAATCTGTAACAGGTCATTGGAATTTACTGTCAACTTTACTGATTTTTATCCCCTACCATTAGGTAATGATGAATAAAATCACTACCACAGCGATAATCTCTCTCATGTTAACTTTTCTTCTGAGTGGAATATCGTAATTTAGTATTAAACTATGATCATTTTTTGTTCTGACAGTGAGATATTGCTAAATTAATGTTGATGAGTCTTAGTAGAGCTATTAGTGTTTTTCATGGGAGGTGAAAGTTTTAAGTAAAGTTTTTAGTTAATTAGAGATTTGTAGAATTACCTGTAAGGTAAGTGATTTAATTGCAGGTATTATAGAGAATTAAGTTCATGATGTGATTACTGCGTTTTAAATTTTCCAATAGCTGTAGAAATATCTTAAAATGACTCTAAAATCTTTCTTTTCGTTTTTTTTTATGAAAAAAAAAAATGAATTGATACTTATTCAAAACTTATGTTTCATATTATATTTCAATTAGTTTTTGATTTTATTTTATTAAGGAATGTAAGATGATTTTTTTTTTATAAATAAACGATAATGTTTGAAAAATTCTGTCAATGATTTCTTGTTATAAGGTCACAGTATTCCTACTTATTCACAACAAAGAAAAATATTTAGAAACAATATTTAGTATTTTTTTTATACATTTTTGTACTTTTAGTGTGTCAAATTTATCATTTTTAAAAGTGGTTTCCAGTTTTGTAGTTAATACTATTTCTGTTAAAAATATAATAATAGATGAAACTTAAAGTGCTGGTGTTTTTGGGGAATTGGTTTTCTTGAAGAATGTTTTGTGGAAGTCAGATTTCTTTCTTATCATTCTGACTTGATTCAGTGTGACACTTTATTTGCTGTGATTTTAATTTTAAATCTGAACTGTCCTCGTTGGCATGGTTGATAGTTTATCTGGTGGGGTTCTTGTTGTTTTAATCTTTTAGTTTTCTATCTTTTGTTTTGTAGAATGTTGCTTGTCTTTTGTTATTTGCCATGGTGTTGTCAGTTTGTTATTTGCCATGGTGTTTTCAGTTTGTTATTTGCCTTGGTGTTTTCTGAGTTTGTTATTTGCCATGGTGTTGTCAGTTTGTTATTTACCTTGGTGTTGTCAGTTTGTTATTTGCCTTGGTGTTGTCAGTTTGTTATTAATGCCATGGTATTTTCTGAGTTTGTTATTTGCCATGGTGTTGTCAGTTTGTTATTTGCCATGGTGTTTTCTGAGTTTGTTATTTGCCATGGTGTTGTCATTTTTTTATTTGCCATGGTGTATTCAGTTTGTTATTTGCCATGGTGTTTTCTGAGTTTGTTATTTGACATGGTGTTGTCTTGAATGTCTCTTAATTAGTTTTTCAAGCTCTCTAAAAGTTATCACTAGCCTGTTAACACCAAGGTGGTGATTTCAAACTATGCTCCATTATTGGCAGGTGTGTTTGACTTCTATTTTAATTAATTCATATTTCATATTTTCTCAGAGAAATTAAGTGGTTAACTCAGGGTACTATGGACCCCCCCCCCCAAAAAAAAAAAATAAAATAAAAAAAAAATAGCTTCATCATTGAGCAAAGAGCTTTGAACAAGGAATTAAGCACCATAATCAATCAATCAAATATTGAATGGTGGTGCGAATGTAACAATGGTGTCTGTTTAAAAATGAAAGTGCTTGTTTGAAGTTATGCCTTTATTGATTTTTATGAAAGATTTATATTTTACTGTGAATTCATTATTATTTGTTGGATACCATTTTGTTGATTTCGTTGGTACTGGTGAACCATGAAATTAAATGTCTAACATAAAACAAATTTTCTAGAGGCTTGTTTGCTACCTTCTGCAAAACCATAAAACTATATATCCAAGTACATGTAAGTTATCCTTAATCCATGAAAATTGGTACCCACGAAAATAAATGAATCTATGTATACAAATTCTTTTGTAAAATCAAGATTCTGTTCTACTCAGTAAATTGTGTTGGAGTTATGCCCATGGAAAAGTAAAAGCACTCTAAAAAATGAAGTGGGAAAGTTTTGAGAATGATTCCATTTTATTAGAAAATGAGCGCCACTTGATAGATTGTAGAAGTTTGTCTGCAGTCTTTAGTATATTAAATACTGGAAAAATTGTCTAATTAAAAAGTGTAACCATTTTCCTTGTTAAACATGTAATAGTTTTTAGTTTAATCATAATGATGGAAAGTGGATTGGAAAACAAGTTATTTCAACTTAAAATTTCCCCTTTCCCCTTTGCAGAATCCAGTGCTGCTTTGTAGATCTGGCATTAGCCTGCTCTTTTTCAAAATCTACCAGGGGGTTTTTAACGTTCAATAGATATGGCTCTCAGAACTAATTAACACTGGTCAGTAGACACATTAATGCTAAGATGAAGAACAACAATAACAGTGTGTTTGCTGTACATTTACTGATCGATCGATTTTATATGTCAATGATGGATACCCCATATTCTTTCTTTTCTATTATGTATCGAGTAAAATGCTAAAGCTTCAAGAAGTGTAATTTCTTATCCTTTAGTTTTTGGTTTATAGATTACTTTGTCATTTTGATATTTTGTTTTATCTGATTTTGATCTATCATAGTTTTGATATTATTGCTTTTAAATCTTTTTTTATGAGTGTTATTTTCTACACTGCATTCATAATACATCTGACCCAAGGGAAATTTTTACTTTTGATTTGAAGTTACGTTAAATGAAAGTAGATACATGTAATCTCTTCAGACTGTCGATATCTGTTAAAGAATCATTTCTATAATGAAATGGACTGCTATTATATCACATACTAAGGCTTTGTTATGCAAGATTGCTTCAATTGAAACCACTTAGATAATGCTTCTGATATTGTAGTCCTACAGTATTTAATAAATATAACTTGTCATAAACAATTTCGTCCATTAACTAAATCGACAAAGGCTGGAATATAGTTATCAGATTATGCAATTGGAGTGAAGAAAATTACAGCCTATGTATTATGTCCCGAACCAATGGGACCCTTTTCTAATATTAGTTACCATTGATTTTATCTGTAAGTTTGGTAGATATTAAAGACATGCTATACATTTATATTAGGAAATGGCCAACATTTATAAAAATCTCCTGTGTTATTACAGAACAAATGTCAGTTCTGTGATTTACAAATTATATCGGGGAAAAATCACTGACACTCAGAATGACAAAAGCAGACATCTTATTTGTTCTTCATTTTAAATCTGTCATAGTATGCTTCCTGTTGTATTATTGGTACATGATTAAGCTATGCCACTAGCAGTATAATTCACTGTCACTGTGAATTCTCAATCTTAACATGGGAAAATCTTTGATCATTCATTGCTTTCTCTACTATTCTTTAAAAATTTATACTTCTTCAATCAGTTGACGTTTATTTGAATTCTTAATGTATGCATAGTCATTGATTAACTTTTAAAGAAGAGTGCAAAGATGAATCAAGTTTTAGAATCTGACAAGGGAGACATGGCTTGAGGATGACAATTTATTCCATGGCAAGACTGAATCAAGACTCAGAATTCACAAGTTTAATTACACTTAAATTTATTTCATTATGCCAATGTGTTGCATCGTGAGATCTAGAAAGCCATCGCCCCATAATCTCATCAAAATCATTAAAATGACAGCTTCAATTCGAAAAACAACTATGTCAAAGGTGGAGGGGGAGGGTTTTAATAATACTTAGCACTTGTAAAATTTGTTAAACACCAGTGCTTTTAATGCCAAAATAGCTGCTGTCAATTAATCATGATAAGTTGTTGTGAATGTTGTTGATTTGTGTCTTTTTACATTTTTTTTTGGTAAGATATTGTTGGTTGCATTTGGTTTGATAGTTGAACTGTTGAAGTTTTGCAACTGTTGTGGTTTTTTTAATGCATAATGGATTTTTCAATTTTAAAAACAGGGCTAAAATGAAAATAAATTACTACAGTGTAAATGTTCCATTATATTTTCTGTCCAATATAGTTTGCTTCCCCATCCTTCCTATAACCTAAATGAAAATGATGGATCCGTCCCTTAGTAACAATGTCTGTAAAAAAAATACTGCCAAATTGTGAAAGTCCAAGATAAATTCAATGCTAGATCAAATTTAAAAAAAAAATATTATCGTTTCCAAGATTCAGATGGCCATTATAATAATAGCTTCTTTGTGATGATGACTGCTGACTCTAAGTTTATAAGAAGTCAAATAGTTACCCAGTATAATTTCAAAATAGCATCAGGAACAATTATCAAATGTATTTTAATATGTGTTGTCATCCGATGATAGAATTTACCGTGTCCCCAGACTATCCCTATATTATATATTGACAGCTAGGACTCCTTGTGGAACATGGCTTTTCCTTAAAAACTATTTTGTAATTTAATCATGATCCAGAATAAGAATTGATCTTCTAATAGTTCTATTATGTATATAATTATTAGTTCACCTCAGGGGAGTAAAAGGGCCATGAAATAGCCCAGTGGTCAGCTCATGGAAGAAATTCAATAGTCAAGTCATATCTGAGGAAATCTTGTTTGTAATTGAAGTCTTTCATGGCTGTAATATGCTTTGTAAAGATAATAAGCATTGATGGAGAGTACTGAATGACCCCTGAAATTGACTTAAATTGTCTTTTTCCATACCTGTCCTCCCCACCCACCAAAAATATACAGAATATATCCCAAATGTCCACTCATGATTTAAAGATGCAGGATTGCAGGATTCATGTATTATTTTTGAACATTCTAGAAATTCCCTTACCCTTATAATAATAACTTTATGCCATTTAAAAACGGGTAATGGTTGTGAATTCAACAGATTTTTGGACGTTTTTATTATTGTGAAAATTGGGAAGATTGCAAAAACAAAAAATATCATGTTCCAAATTTTGATAGAATTATTTGTACTGCTGAGATGGCAAAAATAATTTCATATTGTAGTCTGATCCCAGCCAAAGTTGCTAAATTGAATAAAAAAAAAAACACACATTGTTTTGTAATTGTATGGCCAATGCATGGGAAACCAAAAAAATGGTTCAGACAACATTGAAGCCACTTGCAAATGTTAGTTGTGAAGGTATTGGTTTAAAGAAACAAAACAAATTGAGCTAGTTGATTTTAAGCCAAAGAAATTTGTTACTGTATATTTAAAGTATTTCATAAATACAACCTAACAATATTTGGAGTTAATGGTCACAATGAAAGAGATAATAAAATTTAAAAACATCTTCAATTGAGTAGAAAATAAAGCATCTGTTCTTTAAATGATAAGAATTCAGGAAGAACCAATCATATCCAGTGTGATCTGAGCAAGAGGTACTTTAACTTTAACTAGTGTTATAATGTTCGTCAAATTAAGTTTTCAACAGTTTTTCGTTGCCGTTGACTTACAAAACATATCTTCTGTCAATAAGGATCATATTTTGATGCATTTTTGATGCTTTTTCGTTGATGGATATTTTTATTTCGTTATGATAGATCTCTGTTAATTGCTTACACAGGGTATAATAATAAGTTTTGGGACTTATGTCTCATAAAAAAAGAGAAAGATTCTAATTAAAAATAAATGGTTTTTGGCTAATTTCTTTACCAGATAGTTAATTACTCTAGGATTAGTTTCATCAGAAAAATGGAGAACTATTTAAGCCTCATTGTCAATTTCATGCTTAAATATTGAGTTATTTCAGCAACTGCTCCCAAACCTCTGAGGACAGTTACTTTGTAGAAGGGAAAGTCAATGAGTACGTACACCAAGAGATTAACATTTCTATTAAGAATATCTTCATGCAACTAAAAAATTGTTATTTCATCACCGAATTTACTGATATTTTTTTGATTTTTTTTGATTTTTTGTTTATAGATATTTTGAAATAATTAAATTTTGGATGTAAAACGTCTTCTTATTGGCTGACAGTGATTTGTCTATCAACTCATAGACATAATTTTGTAATGTGACGGTGATGTCATTAATTCAACTTTGAAATTAACCATAGAATGCTTTAGCTTCTGAAAAATCAAATTTGGTAATCATATTGAATTAATAATTTACAGGGTAGCCACATGTTTACTAAATTACCATAGTTGAATTGACCAAACTATCAAGTGCAAAAACTTGATACTAATGATCAATGATCATGAGATATACTGGATTGTCTAAAGTAAATCCTGTTGAAAATAAAAATGTATCCTTAGCAGAATTAAGCCAAAGATTTCCCAGGTTATTGTCCTAATTTTGTAATAACATTGGTAGAAGTAGATATTTTTTTGCAATTCTGCACTGCATTGATTCTTTTAAAAGGAAAGCAGAACTTATTGGATATTTCAGAGATAAATACCTGTGATAGATGTGATTCATTTGAGAAAAAGCAGCCAAAAATTAGATGGAAAGATTTGAAGTATAAAAAATGAAATGATCTAACATTATCTATTGTGAAATGTTGTCTGTTTATCTTTCAATCACTTCTCTTTCTATCTTTAGTCATATAGACATTGAAAAACAGAATAGAATGCAAAAGTACAGCAAATTGTTGATTCTGGTAGATATATCCAGCTGAAAAGTACATTAGTAATGATAATAAACAAATAAACATTCATTTCCTTTTTCTTTGATAAAGAAGAAAATTATTTGTTTTCTGTCTAAGCTAAAAATCTAAACAGACATAGCGTAATTAAATTTTTTGCAAATCTTCTTTTTGATGATCAGTTACCACAGATGTAAAATTCTCGATAAAAATTATTGAAGATTTCAAATAATTTTCCTTCGTTGTCTGATTCAGAACACCTGTAGCTTATACTTGTTAATAGAATGATAAATGTTGGCAGAACTGTTAATATGATATTAATTTAATATTAATCATTCTGACAGATGTTACAGGTGTAATTCTGTTTGTATTGGAATGTTTTACATCATTTTAACATATTATACTGTTATTACATCTGCTGATTATCTCCCTTGTTAGTGGAAAAACCTGTAACGTTACAAGAGCATACTTATTCATAATGCATTTTCCATAGGGTACCACAAGTGTTCCATATTTTTTTTCTCGAAGACTACACAAACTAGGGAAAAATGGGTAGCAGTACCTGTTACTAGAAATGCCAGTGTTGCATTACATTGGAAAAAATATATGTGTTCATCCCGGGGCAAAAATTCACTTAAAGTGCAGTTGAAAAAGATTGTCTATTTTTTTCTCTTAATGAAAAAAGCATATTTTTAATTGCTCAAATGTGCAGAAATGATAGATATTTTCTATACTTTGTAAAATGTGAATTTGATTTTCTGGATTTTTTAAACCTATAATTGGAGAAGCTGTACAGGATTCTATTCTAAGTAGTCACCTTAGGGTAAAAAATCTGCCTGTAAAATGAAAACAAATAATTGCACTCGTGTAACCACCTTCAGATGACAGTTGCAGAAGCACAATGAATCATTCATAACTGAATATGTTGTGCTCCAATTTTATTATCTCCCATCTATGTGTAAAAAGTTGCAGAAGTACAGTGAAACATTCATAACTGAATACATTATGCTCTAACTTTAATTCAACTAATAATTTTATTTTTTTAATAAAGTTAACTTTGGGAATTATTTCTTGGTAAA
This sequence comes from Mytilus trossulus, assembly GCF_036588685.1. Lineage (NCBI taxonomy): Eukaryota > Metazoa > Mollusca > Bivalvia > Mytilida > Mytilidae > Mytilus > Mytilus trossulus. The sequence continues at coordinate 55,963,672 of NC_086382.1, forward strand.
AAATAGTTAAATGTCTAATTAAAAATAATGTTATTTGGCTAATTTGTTTGTTTTTAAGATACGTCATAACTCTAGAATTTGTTTCATGAAAAGAAACAAAAAGCTAGAGCTTCATTGCAAAAAATCAGTCTAGTCTACATTAATTTTGATAAAGTTTAACTTAATCAACGCCAGCTCTAAGATACCAAGTGGCCAATAATTATTAAAATTGGTATAAGACTTGAAGAGTAAATAAATTGCAGCCCTTTAAGGAAAATCAACCAAGTTTTTGACAGTAAAAGTGGGGTTTTTGGCAGTAAAAGTGTTGGGGGGGCTGGGCCCACACCTAAATCTGCCTCTGACTGTTGGCTGGACAAAGATTAAATTTAGTATAAGCATCATAGATGTATAAATCCATTATTGGTACAAGTTTAAATCTGTTGGAGTATAAACATCTGGTAGAGACACACAAGGGATTCTTATGGAAGGAACCATTTATTCTTCACCGACTGGTTATTTTACATCCAAGTGTAATTTTCTTCATTAAGTGTACTACAGTGACATTTTTCCCTATAATGCAATCATCATGACCTTATTTTATTTCATGTTTTTTTTGCCATAAAACTACATGTTCATCTTAGTAATTTTGTGCATACATACTTAAAAGCAACATTCAGTTAGGATTTTTTTTATTAAATAAAAACTATTTTAATTTACATTTGTTCAAATAATAGAATTCCCTGTACCAACCACTGCTGACAACTCTCTCTTTCTCAATTAGTAGGTGCGTTTGACAGTTCTAGTGAGATTACCTTTAAAATCATGTATTTAACCTGACTATTTTACTGCATAAAATGTCGTGTTTGACAGCTCTAGTTAGATACTTTTAAAATCATGTATTTAACCTGACTATTTCACTGCATAAAGTGTCAGGAAATTGGTTGCATGTCTGTTATAATTATAGATAACTTTGAATGTAGACCAAACTTAGACATGCAATTTTACAGATATATAATTGTAACAACTGCACATGTAAATAACAAGATTTATACAGAATCTGTTGATAGAAACCAATAGACTGCATGATATAGTTTTAAAATCCTTGATATAAAATTACTACCATGCTATAGACCATATTGGAAAATTGTGTTTTGTAAAAGGAAATTGTATGGAATTTTAAATTAAATTCCAAGGAATAAGATTGTCAACAGTCTGTATTGAAATCAGCAATATATATATATATAACCCACTAAAATTGTATTACGAAACAAAATTGACTTTTTGTAATGAGAATCGGTACAATTTGAAAGCGGTACAGATTGCTGTGGATAGGATTGTTTCTCGTTGAATTTACTGCAGGGAACAACTTCTGCACAGATTTAACAAGGAGATATTATGATGGTACTTTTAGAACTTTTGTCTTGGGAATAAAATGTCTACATTTTGAAATGATGTGCTGTATATAGGGGTAATTTATTTGATTCTGTCTGATAAGCCATTTTTGTAGGTGTATCATTGAATAATAACTGTCTTAAACTATCATGCTAGTCTGACAGATATTGCACAAATTTTTCATTGCAGAGAGTCACATTTTCATATTACTCAAAGTATGTTAGCAAGATTCCACATTTACTCAAATAACTTAATTGTTTATTATGAAAATCCTGATAACTTGAATCATAAAGATAAAATAATTCAATAAACATGAATAAAAGTATATATAGGGGGCAACAGGCAGCAACACACAAATAACACAAACCTTGTTTCAGAATGTTCGAAGTGTTCATAGCCTGTTTTCCCCGACTTCCTTAAAGACAGACAACTGTCATGACCTGACACAAATAAGAAGGAAATGGCATCCAGAATGATTAAGGAAATTATTGATATTGGACAATAAACAAATTGAAATAATAAGGGCTTGTCAAAGTTTGTCTTGATATATGTGTAGGATACCAAATAAACCCTCATTATATTCTGTAGGCATCACTTGTCTTTATTTTGATTAACAATACTTAAATTAAACTTGTTGTGAGTTATATAGAATTGTTTCATGGATTGAATATAAATGATGTTACCGAAACAAAAGGAGAAAGAAAAATACGTAAGATTAATTGAGTTAGTTCTGAAGTTGGTATTTATCCCTAAAGTTTCCCTGTCTTGTCATGTCTTGTGAAGGTTACAGATTGAATAGGAATAAAAAGAAATGTTGAGTATGTGAATTAAAGAAAGAGCAACCAAACATTAAATTTATACAAAAGACATCTAAAGGTTAAGTTACAAATGTGGTCATAAACCACATACTTGTAGAAGCTCAATCACTAACTTATGCCAATTTATAAAAACAAAGATGTGGTATGATTGCCAATGAGACAACTGTCCTCAAGAGACCAAAATGACACAGAAATTTACAACTACAGTTCACCGTACGGCCTTCAACAATGAGCATAGCCCATACCTCATACTCAGCTATAAAAGGCCCCGAAATGACAATCTAAAAAAAATCAAATGAGGAAACTAACAGCTTTATGCCATGTTTGGTTTAGATGATAATGCAGTATATGTCTAGAAAAGTAGCAAATACATGTGAATTGATGTGCCTTTCATCTACTTTGAATGTTAACATACTGTGGATTCATTTTTTTTCGTGGGTACCAATTTTCGTGGATTAAGAAACACTTGCATATTCGTGGATATTTGATTTCGTGGTTTTGCTGAAGTCTGCATACAAACCTATAGAAATATTATCATTCGTTGAATACTTAATTTCGTGGTTTGACTGTGCCCACGAAATCCACGAAAATTGGTATCCAACGAATAATAATGAATCCACAGTAGTTAATATCAAATAGCTGCAATTTATACTATCAAAATAACATAAAGGTGAAACATATCTCTGTGTGAACAATAAGTAAAACATAGATTTTGCAATTTTCACTTTCAATGAAATATGTAATACAATATTCCATCTGGCTGTGTACAAACCACAATTTTTGGCAGAAATCAGTGTAAACATTAGTAAGGATGCAAATAAAAGTTTATGATACAGTAATTGAATATCAAAGTCTGAGAGAATTAAAAGAGGATATCTTCTATTTTTCCTGTCAAAAGCAACCTTCTGTATATATCTACCCAAATGAAGTGGTCAATTTGTCCAGTTATTTTACAGTATGAGTCATTCAAGATTAATACTATAGTTGACAAGTTTTATGATATCAAAGAATTTAAGGAGGGTTGGTTCTAATAATTTTTTTTTTGTCAAAAGCAAACTTCTATATATATTTGCCCATGTGAAGTGGTCAATTTGTCCAGTTGTTTTTACAGCATGAGTCAATCAAGGTTTACTATAGTTGACAAATAACTCATTAATGAAGACAATTACAGTACACGCACTTGTTTAGAAACTGTTAACTTATTTTTGATGATGATGACTTTTTGTTACAGTCAATTATAAAACAATCATATATCCAATCGTTGATGCTAGACAAGTATGGAACAATTTTATAGTAATGATTCTGATGTGAGGACCTCATTACCATCCAAACTTGTCAAATACCATGTGCTGTAGTATATAGAAGCTTATGTAACCCCTGATTGGTCCCTAATCAATACACATACTGATTGTAAAGTAGTATTTTCTAATGAGTTCTTTATAGTCTGTAAATAGGCTATTAATGGATAAAAATGAGCTTTTCTGACATCGGAGGTGGTAGGAAATTCATATCTTCTGCATCAGTGCTACAAGATTAAATGACTTAAAAGTTAGCTTAAATAAATCAATTCTAACTAATAGATTTGCAATCACACTTTGACCAGACTTAATGGAAAGAAGCTGGTAGAAGTGAAGTTTCTCTTGGATTTCCCTGTCAAATGACATAAAAACGTGTTGTTAGGACTTTATGCAACAATTATGTAACTCAGACAATTAAAGTCTAAGTGGAAAGCAGATTTTTGTTTCACATTCTTGCAAGACCTTTTAAGTTTTGAAAATTTAGCAGTATTAATGAACCTGTTTTATAATTATCTGTTTGACTTATCATCTAAGGTATAAAAAACAGTCCTTGATAATAGGTGCTGTATGTAATGTAATATATGTTTACTCCTTGATGAGGTGAAGATAGAATTATTATTATTATTATACTTTTTAAATTTGTAAATAAGAAAATGCTGATATAATCTTTGATTAATAATGCTTTTTCTAGTATTGAGGTCAATTTTACATTGTATCCTAAATCTGGGCATCAGCCAAAATCACAATCAAATAAGATAAAAAGTGCTAAATTTAATAAAACATTATTGAGTTTTTGATTCATACTGACACAAAATATGCATCTTTATTTTCTTTAAATAAAGGCAACAGTAGTATACCGCTGTTCAAAACTCATAAATCCATGGACAAAAAACAAAATCAGGGCAACAAACCAAAACCGAGGGAAACGCATTAAATATAAGAGGAGAACAACGACACAACACCGAAACGCAACAGCACACAGAAACGGACCAAGCAACAGACAATACACCACGAGAATAACAAATATAACATCAAAACCAAATACATAAATATGGGATAGATAAGTACCGTGCCACGTCTTATCTCAAAATTAAGAGAAAACAGAAACGACTCAACGTTAAAATGCAACACACACACAGAAACGAACAATATTATAACAATGACCATCTTCCTGACTTGGAACAGGACACTTTTAAAGGGAATAAAAGTGGTGGGTTGAACCTGGTTTTAAGGCATGCCAAACCTCGCACTTTAATGGCACAGTTAAATATAACATTGAAATGAAAACAAAATATTACAGGACTACAATACAAATAAAAAGCAGAACATATTAGACAAAGAAAAGCATGATTAATAGATAACAAAAAGCATCAGGTTTAAAATTCAATACGCCAAAAACGCGTCTAGTCCACACGAGACTCACCAGTGACGAAAAAAAATTACAAAATTGTACAGCACTGAAGATCTAAAGTTGAAAAGGTTTTGCCAAATATGGCATTGTTTGTATGCCCAGGATAAGAACATTCATATTATATAAAACAATTCACACTATTGCAAACAGTAAATTTTAACAAATGAATATGAAAGAGATATACATGTATATAATGAAACTGAAGTAAAAACTAATTACAGAAAACTGATTCCAGAAAACTAAACCCGAATACATAACGCCCAGATATACAAGACCGAAAGTGAAAAAAGTACAAAGTTGTACAGCACTGAAGATCAAAAGTTGAAAAGGTTTTGCTAAATACGGCTTGTAATATGCCCGGGATAAGAACACTATTATATAGAACGATTCATGTTATTGCAAACAGTAAATTTTAACAAATGAATGTGAAAGATATATTCATAATGAAACTAAAGTATTAACTTATTACAGAAAACTAAACCCGAATACATGATGCCAAGTTCAATACAGCATAGACACACCAGAATCAGTGCAGGCGTTAACGCAATTAAAAAAATGACGTCACAAACGATGGCGAAAAGGCAAACGTTATGCTACATTTGAATTTATAAAATTTAGAAACAGCATGACGTCACACATGAATCCTGGTACTTTTGATAACTATGAAAAACTATAATTTAAAAGTGAGCTAGAATTGGGATTGCTTTAAGATTATATTAAAACTAAATACTGTTAATTCATTAAAACAAAATGCATATTGTAATACTTATTAATAGCAATTAACTGTAATATATATATATGTCCAGTTTGTTATGAATGCAACTTCAAACGTAATTAATCGTACAAAATTAAATATAATTAATAAAGGCGGTGATTAATTTTTCTATCCGTAACACCTAAATATAATAAATAGACGTCAACACATTTGACAAAATGAGAAGATGAGAATTACAAATATAACATTAAACATATAAACTAAATACATGAATTTGGGATAAACAAGTACAGAAACACGTCTTATAGTAATACGAATTCACATACAGCAAAACAGTCACAATCGGGAATAAGTCACGTTTGGTAATTAAAAGATAAGACGACATAATGACAAACCACAATCTACCATGTGGTAAAAATGTCCTTAGCTAGTTTGGTTAAAGAGACATCATATGGATCCACCAATTCGTGATGGTGTCCATAAAATTTACGAAGTGTCAATTTTAATCTGTCCTCCTCATAACTTTGTTGGAGCAGTTTCTGCGTAAGGAGCACACTCCTGTATATGAAGTCCGTATAGTGTGAACAAGCACGTGAATAACGTATCAATTGTGATATGTAAACACCATACGAAGGGGCAGAGGGTATGTTACTGCTAAGAAATGGGAAATTGATAATTGGGAAGTTGAAATCGTCCCGTTTATCATAGATTTTCGTGTGAAGTCGTCCATCTACGTCAATATTTAGGAAAAGATCAAGGTATGAAGCAGTCCTTCTAGTATCAGTAGTATCCTTAATTTCAAGTTCACTAGGATATATGAGATGTAAGTATTGGCTGAAGTATGGGTTGTTCAATGATAAAACATCATCAATATATCGGAAAGTAAAATTAAAGAATTTCGCAAGGTGCTTTTTCTTTTTGTCTTTTAGAAGGTTCTGAATAAATTCTGCTTCATACGAATACAAAAACAAATCAGCCAGCAGGGGTGCACAATTAGTACCCATTGGAATACTGACTGTCTGTTGAAATATAAATCCTCCAAACTCAACAAATATATTGTCGATCAAAAAGTCCAGCATTTTAATAATATCATCTTCAGTATATTTTCTGGAAGATTCAGTGTGATTCTTTACAAAATATGAATTATTGTATCCCAAAACAAGAGATTTGTATCTACGATTCCCATTTTTATAGAAAAAGCTCTGTTTTATGAGATGGTGAAGTCGATCTTTCAACTGAGCATGTCTTTAAGCGTAAGTACAGACAAGAGTATAGAATATTCATTTTTCCTATCAGTATAAAGCTCATTTCCATGTTTAGAATCTACTCTTTCTATACACTAGTCAAACACTCAATATACATAGAATATTGCAGGTTAAAAAGATCTTGTTAATTAAGTGGATTTATATGTACAGAACATTTGGTATTCACCCTGGTTCCAGACTTTTCTTGCTATATTTCACCTCTATAATAGCTTTCCCTTGTCTATTCATTAAATCCAGGAAAATGTTAATTGTCGCGGTTCTGAAATCTATGGATAATGTTTCAGATTACTTATAAACTTCAGTAGTGTTAAATAGATGAAGTGTATTGAAGGACATTCTTTATGTCTCATAGAAACAGTATAGACAGTCCATATAGATGTTGGATATAGTTATTATTTTTTGTTTACCATAAGCCAATTTGGAATCAATTTGTGTTTAACCTTTTATCAACAGCCTCTGGCAATTTCATTAACTAGTTCAGTCATTAACACATTCATCTTAGAATTATCAATTTTCATATTGCTGTGAGGAATTAAAAAAAATTACTGCTAAATTTTACCGTATGAAATTTTGACTGGAGCGCTTTGATTGTATCATAAGTAGCACAGACACCTATACCTTTTCCAAATATCTTCGTACTCTTTTATATATGTCTACTGAAGCAATAATACTTCTTCTATAATACAACTGAAGGTGGTATATATTGATGGTGCCGAGTCCTGTTCAGATGTTTGTTTGTCTGTCTGTTCACTCATTCATCTTCTATCTAACTTTTGACTCAGCAACCCTAAAAACTCTAATAATGATTTAATGAAACTTTCTCTGAATCTTGACTATGTAATGCCAGTGTGCACCTCTGTTGGTTTTGTTTATCAAATTTTTATGCCCAATTTATGGGCATTATGTTTTCTTGTCTGTGCATCCGTTCATCCATCTGTCTGTCTGTTCGTTCTTCCGTCTGTTCATCCGTCTGTCCCGCTTCAGGTTAATGTTTTTGGTCCAGGTAGTTTTTGATGAAGTTGAAGTCCAATCAACTTGAAACTTAGTACGCATGTTCCCTATGATATGATCTTTCTAATTTCAATGTCAAATTAGAGATTTTCCCCCATTTTCACGGTCCAATGAACATAGAAAGTGATAGTGCATATGGGGCATTCGTGTACTTAAGGGACACATACATGTTTATTGGGTTTTTTTTATACTTAAAAGCATATGGTTTTGAGTTGTTCAGAAACATTCCCATTTTGTATCCACAACTACACATGATTACAATTTATTAAAAAAAAATCATTTCAATTTTTTGTTTATTAGCAATAGAACAGGCTTAATAATTATTTAAACTTGGAATTATTTTTAATTCAAGCACAAGAAAGATGCAAGTTCAAATAATAGCCTTTTATTATAAGTTATCATGGATTTTTACAAGGACTTGGAATTAAAAATTTTGTTCTTTTTTCTTCCCTTATACAGAAAAAAAATGTGTGTTAGAAAAACTGATGTGAAATGGAGATTTTTTCATGTAACATTAACATTACCGGAACTTATTATATCTGTATGGAATGACTCCATAAAAACAATGTCTATGATGACATGTTATTGTAGGAAATATCATCCGACAATTACCCACGGTTATCTGCTCAGATTATCATAAAATTGTATAGGAATTTGTGGCAATCCTAGTCTAATGATAGAGTTCTCGGTCAACAAACAATATGGTATCGACTTTTACAGGACACCACTATACCTATTTGTTTTCTATAATTTATAGAAATTATACACCATATGAGAGGATAATATTATCACAGAGACAAAAGATATATAGAACCGATACCGGAATTAATGTCTGTTAGCTTTACTGCAATTTGATTCTTGTTTGTTGTCATTAGAAGCTTTATGTCAGGTCAGACTTGTTAATAGTGCTGTTAAAGTGTATGCAGGCGCTTGTGGTGAAATATGATGTAGAATGGAAGATGATATTATAGCTTTGTATCTGTAAATGGTGGAGCAAAACACATTTATACAAGACTATTTTAATACAAAACTTGTCAATAGAATGTTTAAATTTTCATGCTCACTTTAAACTTGTTAAAAAGATACATGCTAATACCTTGCTAACATACCATAATTTTTGGAGTTCAGAAATGGAACAGGCCTAATTTGGAAATGAATTTTGAAAATGATTAAAGAAACAATTTGTTGTAAATAAAAATTATTATAATGGAGTTTTATAAGATCTTGTGTGGGCTGTCACACCTTGTATATACATATTCCCCACCCACATCCCTTTATTCAGGCAAACACACACCATATAAAATTCTCGAAGGAAATGAAATTCAAAATCATTTTAAAATATCTAATAAATTTGTACAATTATGAATAGCAAACAGTTTATTATTTTACTTATGTGACGTCCAGCTGTTGTGTTATGTGACTTTATGATGAATGTGTCTTACACAGTTCTGTCAAAGCTCATCATTATGGGAAACATGTTAACAAGTACACATGAAACAAGATTAAACATTCTTATACGTTGCAACAGCAAATTAGATATAAGAAGATGTGGAATAAGTGCCAATGAGACAACTGAGTCTCCATCCAAGTCACGATTTGTAAAAGTACACCCTTGTCACGATTATAGGTAAAAAAAAGAAAGTAAACTATTATAGAAACAGCCTTCAACACAAAGCCTTGATGAATCACAATAAACTGCAAGCTATAGGTGTAACACCACTAATTTAGGCCCGGCCAGAAAGTAGTACATATTTAACACAAAATAGTTCCTACACATGAGTGTTACTTTCAAAATATGTAGAATATTTAGGTATTGTTGATATCAAATGAAAACTGAAGGACTGGTGATCACTGAAGAACACTTTTGGATTTTTAGTTTTGAATATTAAAAAAACTGCACCAAATTTTAAAAAGAGGGTACATTTTGTCTTTTTGTCAGATCTGAAGTACCTGTTTTGGTACATCTGAAGTTCGGGAAACCAGTTCTTTCTTATATGCCATTAAAGGTATGTTGATTTTTTCAGTACAATACACCATAAAGTGTTGCTTTGAAATGCAATGATTGACACTTTATTTGAACTTGAAATAAAAGAGGTGTGCCTGCTTGAAACGGAGCAATTTTACACAGAAAGCAATGGGGACCATGAATAAGTGGTGTACTTCTTATAAATGCCCAAAACATTACAAGACAGATGTGCAAAACCATATGAACAAGAAAAATAACTGTCTAATCTATATAAAAAAAAATGAGAACAAGAAATACTTATGTGAACCACATCAACAAACAACAACACCTGAACATCAGGTTCCCAGTGTTGGATCCAGGAGGAGGGTCCTGTCTCAGGGTTGAAACCCCCGTCTTTTTTTGGACGTTCAATGCATTTAAATGGGGACATATAGTTGGAACCCCCCTTATTAAATGGCTGGATCAACCCCTGGGTTCCTAACATATTTTTGCAAATGTTTGTTGGTGACCTTGTTATTACAATACGTATATAGTGCATTTTGATTTTATTCGTAAATTTCTGTTTTAATATTGTTGAAATAAACCTCCAGCACAGTCTCTGATCCAGGATTTGATGTTATTTTACCTTTTTATTTAACCATTTTTGGGCTGCCATCTTGGTGCCTTCCTTTCTGTATCTGAGTAAGATGGTTTCGGTAGTGCATCTGTAAATCCTTATGTTTTGGTCACTCCATAATGATCTGTCTTGGATTCATCCTAAATTTATTTCAGAAAGGCCCAAAACTTTTGGGAATAATGATTTAAATTCTTTTATCAGTCCATTACGGGATATGATATAAAAAAAATATAAAATTATTTAATGTTCAGAATGTGAAAAACCGAGAGATTACAGTAGTAAAATAGCTGAGTGAACTTTGAATAATCTCTAATTAGATTTCCTGTGTTCTGCTGTTTAAAGTCAAATAGAGCTAATGCATTAAAGAATCACAAATTTATTGTCAGAATAAAGACCAAACCACAACTGTAAGTCAATTACAGAACTCGAAAGCATCCATTTGTTAGACAATTCAAATTGGAATTTATTTTATAAAATTTCAAGTGGCAAATTTTGCGGAGGTGTCAATTTTACCTTAACATGCGATGCTCATGGTGACATAACTTTAACTCTCTGGTGTTGACAGTTAATTGTTCTAATATTTCTTGGATAATGCACAATTTAAAGTCCTGAACATTATTTGATAGTGGGATCAAGGATTTGTATAATGTATGCAATTGCTATGCGTGAACAGATAAATTGCATAGTCTATTTCACTTGTTCTATCTTATTATATAATTTCCATGAACATATTGAATAGAAAAGTTTAAAGTTGAGTTTTTGTCTTTTTTATTTTATTTGGGTCAACCACTTTATAAAAATACAGAATTCAAGGTTGCACATTATTTTTTTCTTAGATTAAAGTTTCCTACTGTTTAATGGCTAAGATAAATACAATACAATATGTTATAATATAGAATACTGTAGATTTCTATTAAGATAAATTTCTGAAATGGTTTGTTCATATTTTTTTTTGTAGACAGATAAGACTCATTCTCTAAAATTCTTTGCTTTCAAGAAAAACAATAGAACAAAAGTAAATGAAGAACTAATGAATGGACAGTTATCTGATTAAACAAAAAAAAAACAAAAAAAATCTAAAAATAACACAAAGATGATGAAACATCAAATAAATTATTCATGTCCAAGATTAACAAGATGGATTTCAGATGAAGAAAAAATTAACTAATCGCTTAAACCTAGCTGCAATGCCAAGTAAGTTTTTGAGTCCTTCTTCTATTGTAAGTTTTTGGGTCGTCATCTATTGTCATCTGTTGACTGAAACTACTGGGCCAAATTAAATTACTTGTCAGCAATCATCATTGGGGTATCAAGTTTTGCGCCTGTCCCAAGTCAGGAGCCTCTGGCCTTTGTTAGTCTTGTATTATTTTAATTTTAGTTTCTTGTGTACAATTTGGAAATTAGTATGGCGTTCATTATCACTGAACTAGTATATAATTGTTAAGGGGCCAGCTGAAGGACGCCTCCGGTTGCGGGAATTTCTCGCTACATTGAAGACCTGTTGGTGACCTTCTGCTGTTGTTTTTTTATTTGGTCGGGTTGTTGTCTCTTTGACACATTCCCCATTTCCATTCTCAATTTTATTAACAAGAAACTTATCCAATGACCCTGCCTGCCAACCAAGATGGCTGACAAGGCTAAATATTACAACATATGGGTATAAAATGAAAGGTTTGCCTAAAATTTTGAAAACCACTTTTAAAAGAGAAATTCTGCCTTTTAATGAAGAGTTTTGCCATTTAAAAATTAAAAAAAATAATCCTGTTATATATAAATCTTAAAATTTATAATAGATACCAACTTTGAAAAGCAAAAATTATCAGAAAGTCTAAGACAAGATGTGAAAACAAGTCTACATGTCAGACCAAAATTGTCAGGCAATTTCTGATTAGAATTATTTAAATTCTTCATTTTTCAAATTGTGTGAGCTTTAAATTTGCCTAATTCTATCTTGAAAGCTAGAAAAGGAACCAGCTAGAAATAGTACTAGCAAAAATGATTAGCACAATAAGTCAATTTTTTTTTAAATCAATCAAAACATTTGCATTGAATTCATTGCCTTTTAATAATGATTTGTCCACTATCATCTTGAAAAACTGTAATAGATAGATAAAAATTTCAATAGCACAAATCATCAGCAAGACAAAATCTACAAGGAACCATAATGGCTGAAATCTTTGGTCAACTTATTTTAGAGTTATTGCCCTTTAATGAAAATAGTTATTTCTGATATTTTGAGACAAACATAGTTTTATTGGTCTGACAATTGTACAACAAACATCAAACAATTAGAATGAAAGGAAAACAGATCAGCTGCCTTGGTTGTACTTTAGTTTGAAGGTATAATCAATGTTAAAATAATCAGTCAACTTCTTTAAGACGTTTATTTCCTACCCGACACATCACTAAAAGTGAAAGTGCTTAACTGATATGTTTTCAAGACTTGTTTGACATTTTCAAATTTTTTTCTTGCCAAATCTGAGATTTTGTGACTTTTAACAATGATACATTGGTCTAACTAATTGAATTTATAAAAATGTAATAATGATTTATTTGTATACTAGGATAGTTGACTAGCATAGAAATTGAAATAAACGAGGAACAGAAATGGATTGGACTTTTGTTTTTTGTGTTAATGGAATAAATTCATTTTGTTAGGTGATGGGTAGTCAGGCCTTTGTCAGAAAGATTATATAATCTGTAGCTATGTTTTGACTGTATTTGTGTTAGATAATCCTTCAAGTTGTAATTTTGTTACATTCTATGAAACTTATAAAAATAATTATTTAACTGCTAAACTAAGACTCTAGCAAGTCATCAATATGTGTAGTGCAAAAAATGAAGGAAGAATACTTTATATGGAATTGCTTTTGTAATTGTTGATTGAAATAAATGTGATACTAGTTAATTGCTAATACATCATCTGTTGAATAAAAAATAATTATTATTACTTTCAGCATTTATCATTATCAACTATAAAGATTTCTAGAAAGATTTTAAGATAGATTTAATTTGTAGATACAATTTTGAAAGCACTACTTGTTACCCTTAAGTTCCTATTTACTCAAAGGGAGATAACTCTTGTTGGTCCTTACTGAATTGAAAGTGAGTTTTCTCCTCTTAATCCAAAGAAAACATTTCCAGACAAACGTTTTTTACTGAGCTCAAATGACTTACTAAGAAGAGGAACTGGACCAAATATTCCATGTTGTATTATTTCCAGGTGCAAATCCTGAATTTTGAAAAAGGGGGACCCTCTAAAAAAGCCAACATTTTGATAATACTTCTTCGCCTAACACTTGTTTACATTTGTTATACGTAATTTAAGCTCTTATTATTAAAGGGGCTGGTTCCCCTGTTTGGCTCTTCTTGGTTATCCTTGCACCACTGTCCCAGGTTAAGGAAGGGTTGGCGCCTGCTAGCATGTTTAACTGTGCCACATTCTATATGAAGCTGTCCTAAGTCAGGAGCCTGTAGATGAGTGGTTGTTAATTGTTGCTGTTGATCATACTGGTAATTGTTGTTTGTTTAGTGTTTTATACAGTTGTTGTATTGTTCTGTTGCACCACTGTCCCAGGAGAAGGGGAGGGTTACACAGCCACTAACATGTTAACATGACTACATTCTGTATGTAGTAGCCTGTCCTAAGTCAGGGGAGGGTTGTGGCAACTAATATATTTAAAATGACTACATTCTGTATGTAGTAGCCTGTCCTAAGTCAGGGGAGGGTTGTGGCAACTAATATATTTAAAATGACTACATTCTGTATGTAGTAGCCTGTCCTAAGTCAGGGGAGGGTTGTGGCAACTAATATATTTAAAATGACTACATTCTGTATGTAGTAGCCTGTCCTAAGTCAGGGGAGGGTTGTGGCAACTAATATATTTAAAATGACTACATTCTGTATGTAGTAGCCTGTCCTAAGTCAGGGGAGGGTTGTGGCAACTAATATATTTAAAATGACTACATTCTGTATGTAGTAGCCTGTCCTAAGTCAGGGGAGGGTTGTGGCAACTAATATATTTAAAATGACTACATTCTGTATGTAGTAGCCTGTCCTAAGTCAGGGGAGGGTTGTGGCAACTAATATATTTAAAATGACTACATTCTGTATGTAGTAGCCTGTCCTAAGTCAGGGGAGGGTTGTGGCAACTAAAATATTTAAAATGACTACATTCTGTATGTGTGAGCCTGTCGTAAGTCAGGAGTTTACAATTCAGTGGTTGTCATTTGATTCTATGTTACATGGTTGTATTTATGCCCCACCTATGATATTAGAGAGGTATTATGTTTTCTGGTCTGTACGTCTGTTGTTCGTCCGTTCAGTGTTTGTTTGTCAGTCTGACTCTGTCCAGATTAAGGTCAAAGTTTTTGGTCAAGGTAGTTTTTGATGAAGTTGAAGTCCCAACAACTTGAATCGCAGTACACATGTTCCCTATGATATGTTCTTTCTAATTTTAATGCCAAATAAGAGTTTTTATCCCAATTTCGTGGTCAATTGAACAAAGAAAGTGATGGTGTATAAGGGGCATCCATGTTCTTAATGGACACATTCTTGTTTGATTTTTAGCTCACCTGGCCCGCAGGGCCAAGTGAGATTTTCTCATCACTTGGCGTCCGTCGTCATCACCGTTAACATTTTACATTTTGAACTTCTTCTAGAGAACCACTGAATTGAATGAAACCAAACATGGCATGAATGTTCCTTATGAGGTGCTGACTAAGTGTTGTTACTTTGTAGCAGATCCATCATTCAAAATGGCCGCCAGCGGGGGACTTAGTTAAACATAGGACCCTATGGGAAATGCATACAAATGACTTCTTTTAGAGAACCACTGAATGGGGATGAAACCAAACATGGCATGCATGTTCCTTATGAGGTGCTGACCAAGTGTTGTTACTTTATAGTCAATCCATCATTCAAGATGGCAGCCAGCGGGGGACTTAGTTTAACATAGGACCCTATCTGAAATGCATACAAATGACTTCTTTAAGAAAACCACTGAATGGAATGAAACCAAACATGGCATGAATGTTCCTTATGAGGTGCTGACAAAGTGTTGTTACTTTGTAGCTAATCCATCATTCAAGATGGCCGCCAGCGGGGGACTTAGTTTAACATAGGACCCTAAGGGAAATGCATACAAATGACTCTTTTTAGAGATCCACTGAATGGAATGAAATCAAACTTGGCAAGCATGTTCCTTATGAGGTGCTGACCAAGTGTTGTTACTTTGTAGCCGATCCATCATTCAAAATGGCCGCCAGCAGGGGACTCAGTTTAACATAGGACCCTATGGGAAATGCATACAAATGACTTCTTTTAGAGAACCACTGAATGGAATGAAACCAAACATGGCATGAATGTTTGTTATGAGGTGCTGACCAAGTGTTGTTACTTTGTAGCTGATCCATCATTCAAGATGGCCGCCAGTGGGGGACTTAGTTTAACATAGGACCCTATGAGAAATGCATACAAATGACTTCTTTTAGAGAACCACTGAATGGAATGAAACCAAACATGGCATGAATGTTCCTTATGAGGTGCTGACAAGGTGTTGTTACTTTGTAGCTGATCAATCATTCAAGATGGCAGCCAGCAGGGGACTTAGTTTAACATAGGACCCTATGAGAAATGCATACAAATGACTTCTTTTAGGGAACCACTGAATGGAATGAAACCAAACATAGCATAAATGTTCCTTTCTTAATGAGGTGCTGGCCAAGTGTTGTTACTTTGTAGCCAAATTTATGAATCTTTTTTTTATATGATTTCAAAAACCCAGGTAGAATCAGGTGAGCAATACAGGCTTTTGAGAGCCTCTAGTTATTTTTTACATACATTAGGCTGTTAGATTTCTATTTGAAATGATTTACATAACCTGTTATTTCTGATTTGAATGTTTACATTTGATAATAGTTGTCATTTGAGTAGAACAGTCCCATTGGAAACATTAGTAATTACTTTCTCATAAAGATTCTAAAACATTGTTATCAATACTATTATCAGCTATTATGAATCTACTAAATCTTTAATGAAAGGATTTGTTTTGTTCTTTTAAAATCTTTTCAATACATTAAGCTTTATGATTTTGCATTTTCTTTTACTATTTGGAACTGAATTTATTAATAATTTATAAAACTTCGTTAGGTCTGAACTGAGGTGGATTGGAATAGATAAAATTACTTTAATGGGCTTAATGGATAAATTTTATTAATATTTTATTGCCTCAATGTATAAATTCCAGTGCATCTTTTTAGGTTGTACTTTTCAATATTGTTCATGTAGGGAAAACTTTAAACCATCCATAATGTGAGTACTATGGAATAGTAAAATGTTTTGAAGAGCTTTAAAAAGACAAAGTAAAGGCAGAATATATGAGAGGAAATGTATATGAACTATTGCACATTTTGCGTTGCAGCTTTAAGTATCCAATGATGCAATTTATGGCAAAAACAAAAATTCTTGAAATCATGACTTAATTGTACCAGAAATTGTTGTATATTTGATTTTTATCATTATATTACTTTACTTCTGTTTAATTTATAAGATTAAGAAATTTATACTGAAATAACATTTAATCCTTGATGATCAAAGTATCTCAGATTTACATGTGTCATATTGACCAACATCAACATAACATGTCTTAGCCCTATTTAAGTACAATTGAGAACTACATTTTTAGAGTAAGGGTACTTTATATTTAGTTAACATTGTTTGGTTTCAAAACATTGCTGATTTGCAAATAATTTCAATGGTTAAGTGCATTTATACATATTTATATTTATAGAAACTATAGTCTCTTTATGCAAGAAGAAAATAACAAAAAAAACAAATTAGTTCCCTTTGTTTTCATAGCAAGAATTGTTTAAAACACAATAAAGAAAAAGGCTCTGACATCTTTACGTTTTAAACACATTTGCAGATATCAAATCGAGATCTCACAATAAATCATTGAAACAGCAAATATTTCTATGAAAGTGTCAAATGAATACAAGGCATTACAGTTTTCAGATTTATAAATTTTCTCATTACATTGAAGGGTAAAGATTTTATTCCGATTTATGCCGGTTATTATTGCTGGTTTAAAGGAAGAGGTGATGATGCATTGTCATGACTATGGAAATAGGTTCCCTCCAAATGGGAATTTGTTGTTATGCATTGTTATGTTTTTTATGAATGAAATAAAAAAGTTAATTATTTTTGCAGTTAGAGATTTTTGAACTGACATTGTTGCATCATTTGCAGTCCCCATTAGAACTTGTACTTTTACAAAAGAATGCGGGAATTTCAGTTTGATTCTTACATGGAAAATAAACTGACACTGCTTATTGTTACATAAACCATAACAACGAATGCACAAAGCCAATCAAATAATGTATTATGAGTTAAAAAATAGATATTATTAATACCTTTAAAAGATAGAATCCCTTTTATTCTAAACCATGAATAAAAGGAGATTGCAGGTCAATGAGTTGATAAATTAAGAACCCAACTTATAATGTACCATTAAAGAGGCACAGTGGCCGAGTGTTCTTAGTAGTCAACCAATTGTATTACTATATATTAAGTCTGTCAGCACTGAGGTTGTGATTTTGAATCCCAATGTGACAGTTGTGGTCGACTCAATTGTCAAATTTTTCTATCAAAGGTTGTCTGCCATTGTTCTCACAGACTTTCCTGCTTCCACCACAAATAAAAACTGACGCAAGGAAATAGCACAAATTTAGTGCTGAAATAGTGTTAAACACCAATCAATCAATCATATACTGCAAAACAATAAAAAGGCATTTATTAAGATCATTATCAATTATTGGTATTCAATGAATCACTGTGTCCAGTACATGTGTGATCTCTGTGAGCTGCCAAACTTTCAGTTTCCCCAAATACTAAATATTTTAGCAGTTGTTCATTTTGATATCTATATAACATGCAAACTTTACATGTAATTACATATTAATCATGATTTGGAGATAGAAGGGTTAATTGGTGCAAACTTAGAAGTTTAGTATATTTTTCCATGTCTTCATGTCACGATGATACATTCATGAAGTTCAGAATAATATTGTTTGTTAAGGGTAAGAAAATCACTCACCAAGATTGCTGATGAAATATTTATAAGTACTGATTTTTTTCTTTGGCTGATTTCTAGATAAGCTGGCTCATATCACAAGAAAAACTAAGTGTACTTTAGAGAATTGGTTTTTATTTGTTGAAGTTTCATTGTAAAAAATAGATGTCAGTTTATCATAAAACATTCTAAAATAGATGTTTTGTTGAAAATTGCATGTTTTTTGTCAGTTAGACATTAAACAGAGTTTGTGATGTGTATTTACTGGAGAAAACAAATTTAGCACACAAGGGCAATCCAATTGTCTGTACTAGTTAAAGTATGCAGAGAAATTAGTGGTTAGGGAAATTTGCAGGTCTTGTTATAGATATAATACAATTCTTGGCATCAAATGGCGTATTAATGATATTTTAATTTGCCTGTGTGTATCTTAATAAGGAAAAAATGGTAGGTTCTTGACAAATTTGATTGTTTGATATAGTAGCTGAGATAATAGAGATGTGTAACATAATTGAATGATTGGTGAGTGAGAGATGTGTGGGTTTGGAAGTAGGTTGGAATTATCTGTTATTCTGTTTGCTTATAGAGATGTATATTTAAGTGCTCATTGTGGTTTAAGAAAAGAAGTTATCGAGAACTTGGTTTACATTTATCTATACAGATTACCCAAACTTAATTCTTACTCACAAGGTGAGGCTGAGTGACTCATTGGTACCAAACCTTTGAATGCATATATAACTCAGTGGCGAAACTGGAAATTATCATAAGGGGGATTAATGGTGTAGCACACAGTGGCAAAAATGGGACATGCTCCAGTCAAACTTCAGTCTATATCCTTATATAATCAACCCAAATTTTTCTCACAAAAAAAGGTGGAGATGGCTCCCTGCTTCCCCCTCCAATCCACCTCTGTTACTCCTTTTTTTAAATTTTGGTACATGCTCTCAATTGTATTTCTGGAAAAAATCTGCATCAGAAATTCTCAAATCTTTATTCTTAGAAAATTCTACATAATATATTATTTTAGCTAAATGCATGCCTATAAACCGTTTTCTTTGTATATACAATAACATGTTTAATTAACTTTGATATACCACTCATGCAAGTTGGCAGTGAAAGGTTATTTAGTGTTATTTTATGGGCTCTGTACAGTTAATATTGGATTAAATAAATAAAACATTTGCTGTTGTTTCTCCTATGAGGATGACTTCATTAGCAATAAAATAGCAATTGTGGAAACTTTTATTTACCCATTAATCTAATCCACAGAGCCAAGCCATAGCATTGTTAATTTGTATCTAAGAAATCGATAGTACTCCTTTTGAAGACAACTGATTTCTACAATTAAGATAATTTTTAGCAGATAATGATATCCTTACACAATACACTATTAATTATTAAACTGTTGTAAATGCAATTTGAAAATACATAAATATCTATATAACATCTAGAAACAGATTTATTAAAACTCGTTGACCAAAAAAACATTTTAGCAACTTTAAAATTTATTTCAAAAAGAAGGCTGCAATTATTTAGAAGTGTAGGTGGAATGGCATATATAGTACACCAATGATAAACTATTTGTTTTACAACTTATTTTTGTTCCCAATGCAATCGTTGTGGGGAACATTGAAATACTGGGCATCTGTCCGTCATGATGACTCAGTCTTATAAGAGCTCTCATAGGTATTTTTCCTGTAAGATAGTGATGAAATTTATACCAGCATTGTCTCTTAGGAGTTTAAAAATCACTGCTTATGTATGAATTTGTTTTACCAGAGTTATGTCCCTTAAAAATGTGATTTATAGAAAATTGCTCTCAAGTGTACAGAACTCATTATAAACAGCGGCAATGAGCTTAGGTAACTGTTTAAAGCAAGATCAAGATGACCCCTCATTTATTGATGATATGACCATAAACTATATATGTCTTTGAAAAAAAAAAACATTTGAACCTGTAAATTGATTTTTAAACAGGTGAAAACTTTTAATAACAAACTTAAATTCTGGTCATTTTTTTGGCCAACATTTCACATGTTGAAACGAGTTTTTCACATCACATTGAAAGTGGTCATTTGGGAAGCCGCAAGCATACAAAATAAAAAATGGTGTGAAAAAAAATGACATTGTCTATTGTGTAAAGAGGGGGGATAGGACCTTTATCAGGACTCCAGGATCGGGTGTTTTTAAGCATGGGATTTTGGTATTGACCCTTTCGGGATTCGTGAATTCTTTTTTTCGAATTTCAGGACCTCAGGATTTCGTATTTTTAAGCCCGGGATTTTGGGATTTTGTGTTTTTAAGTCCGGGATTTCGGGATCAAGACCCCTCCTTCCCCCCCTCTGTAATCATGCTTCATGTAAGGTACATGTATGGTGAAGAATTCCAGTTTTAGAAATATTTAGCTTAATATAATGGTAATTTAAAAAATGAAAAGTGCTGAACAATCTTAGTAATGATGTTTTTTTTTCTATTTTCAGATGCCACCAATGTGGTACTTTGGATTAATACAATTAGCTTATGTGATTACGGTTAATTATGCCACAATTAATCCAGGTAAGTTAACTATTGAAGGACTTAAGTTTGGAATCTGATCTTAACAACATGCATATTGTTATATTTTACTGAATAACTTGAAACCCCTGGGTTTTTTTTCTTTCTTTTTTTTGCCATGGTGCTGTCAAGATTGTTTTTAACTTATGAGCTGTGTAATCTTTTGCTTTTCTTCTGTAAGAATATTCCTTGGAGAATCATATTTTAAAACTGTTTTGGGGGATTTGATCCATCAACAAACATGGCCCTAATCATGAAAAAATATATTTAGGTGTAAAGTGCAGTTTTTGGCTTAATAAAACAAAAAACAAGAGTGTATTTAAAGTGTAAACCAGTTATATGATGGATTAAAATTGTCAGAACATTAAGGCGTATATCTTGCGTTATTTTCCCAAAAATCAGAACCCTGTTTCATAGTTTTTGACCCTCAAATGTCTATTTGTTGTATTTAAATTTCTCTGTTTGATTATATTCTTACAAACTGAAACATTCAAAGATAATAAGACAAAGGCAAATATTATCAGCATGGGAGATGAACTGTGAACTGCTGTCTGGCAGATACCACCTGCCCTTGACCTCATTTTCATGGTTCATTGGTCAATGTTAAGTTTTTTGTTTTGTTCTAGTTTTAAATTATAATAAACAATAAGTCAAGATAGGTCAACTATACTAATTGTAAGGTGGTGTATATGACCGTCTTACACCATTTATCTGACATGAGTTTTGGTGATGCTTTAATCAGATCTTATAATAAAATTTCTAGTTTAAAAACCAACAATTCAATGATTATCATTGACTGTACAAAAAAAAAATCTCCTTGTGATAAAAGAATACATTTCCCAATACTGGATAATGACAAACAATTTAGTCAGAACATCAGATAATAATTACAAATTTTGTTCAATAATAGACTATTGAAGTACAAGTTTTTGATAAGAATCTGTAGACAATTTTGTTTTTTAATGGTGCATTATCTTGCAAAAAAATCACACCAATTATTTTGTTTTTATATTAATGATAAAACTTGAGGCTGTTTTACCAATGCAGTCAAAATTTTCCTCCTGCAATCTAGTCACCTACTGAACAAACTATTATTACAGTAGAAACTAATTAGTTGATATTGAATAAATACAACATCACATGCAGTTTTCTATGTCATTATTGAGAATGGGCTAGTGATTTTCATAATATAATAACTGCAGCATGGCACCATGCAATTTGCCAGAAACAAGAAACTAGACTTTGCTGTATTATTACAAAGTAATAGATCGGTACCTGAGAAAAATCATTCATGGTTTTAAAAAGCAACCGCTGTCATACTATTACCAAAACTTAAAATTGTTCTTATTTTTCTTCTCATACACCAAAAAATGTTTCAAAACAACTATTTTTTTTTCTACTGTGGATTTTTCTGTTATTGTCATGCGAAATATTTTGCCCCAAAAAGAAGGAATATGCTTGGGATCACTTAAAAATATTTTTATGCCCCAAAACGAAGGGACATGCTTGAGTTCACTTTAAAACATTTTTATGCCTCACCTAGCTTCAATAGTATAGGGGCATTATGTTTTCTGGTCTGTGCATCTGTTTGTTCGTTTGTTTGTCTTATTATTCCGCTTCAGGTTAAAGTTTTTAGTTGAGGTAGTTTTAGATGAAGTTAAAGTCTAATCAACTTGAAACTAAAAAGTACACATATCCTTTTGATATGATCTTTCTCATTGTAATGCCAAATAAGAGATTTTACCCCAATGATGTAACTATAAATAGGAACAATTACAAAGTTTGTATACCCCCACTCAATGGGAGGGGGAATACTGGTTTATCTCTATGACATTTCCCATTTCTGTTGCATTTTTCTCAGCAACTACAATTTATACTGCTATGCCATTTTATGGTTGTTCCTTCCAGGTTTCTTACTGTTTGCTTGAAAACTGATATGTTTAAAATGTGTTATAACTATTATGAAGTTCCCCGACAGCTTCCAGAGGCAGATTAAAGGGGAGGAGAAGAGAGCTCTGAGCCCCACCCCACATAAAAAAATGATAAATGCAGAGACTTTCTACAAGAATTAATCCAAACAATTTTATTCCCATTAAACAATTTGTATTGTAAAATTTTGAATTGGATAAAATCATGAAAGGAATGGTATTTAATGGTAAACTTAGAATGATTTTTTGTACCTTTAAATTAATTTGTTTTACTGAAGGCAAATGAGTTTAAAACTCTAAAATCAACTTTTGAGCTTTCAACTGTAACATTTATATGGCAGTGTTGTTAGAATGTTCAATACCTCCAAATCAATTCTTTAGTAATCTATGAAATCTACAACTTAGAAGTATGGAAGTGATTTATTATGACAGTTCATTTGGAACATATTTATTTAATGGGTATAATTTGAATTTCCAAGATGTGGCAATTGTTGTTGAACTTTGAAGTGATGCTTTTTTTTTTTAATGGACTTTAAAACAAGTACGGAATTCCAAGGGGATACCATTGCACAATTTGATTATTTCGATAACTAATTAATTGCTTATTAGCATGTAATGTTTTGGAAGAACAAACATTGTTCTTTGAAGACACATATGAATAGATTTCCTAAAATATTTTTTTTTTATGTTTTTCCAGTGCTTTTATAAAGTGACATTTAAGGTTGTTTTTATAATTTCAGAATTACTTAAGACTAAGCAATATTCAGCTAGATAAAATATATAAAGTTGGCTACCATAACATCATATGCTTTTCTATGATATAATATAGTATATTCTAGATATGGGATTACGTTTTATCTATGTGAAATATCTCTCTCCTTTTATTATATCCCTTGAATCATTGACAAATATGAGGATTATGTCCCTTGGATTCAATACCAAATATGATTATGTCCCTTGGATTCATTGTCAAATATGATTATGTCCCTTGGATTCATTGCCAAATATGATTATGTCCCTTGGATTCATTGTCAAATATGATTATGTCCCTTGAATTTAATGCCAAATATGATTATGTCCCTTGGATTCATTACCAAATATGATTATGTCCCTTGAATTCATTGCCAAATATGATTATGTCCCTAATGAACTCATTGCCAAATATGCCAATATTTTTCTAGTAATATAAATTATGTTAATCTATGCTAATTATTTGTTTGCACAACAGACAAGGATAACTGCATTAATTACGAGAGCGACTACCATGTTGATAGAGGTAACAATATACAAGTGATTAACAGGTGTTTTACTGTACACTAACAGTGTAAATAACAATTTATTAACAGTTTATTGACTATTAACAATATACAAGTGATTAACAGGTGTTTTACTGTTCAATAACAGTGTTAGCAGCTTATTAACAGTACATTTAGTATTACTTTCAATATCTGTTTGGTAGT
The DNA here is from genome assembly GCF_036588685.1 of Mytilus trossulus. Lineage (NCBI taxonomy): Eukaryota > Metazoa > Mollusca > Bivalvia > Mytilida > Mytilidae > Mytilus > Mytilus trossulus. Next base: position 55,988,156 of record NC_086382.1, read on the forward strand.
GGTATTAACAGCAGAAGTTAGAATATAAATAACAGACATTTTATCATACATATATAAGTTAGTGTTAACAGCAATTGTGAAAAGATGATTAACAGATATGATATCATTCTTATTAAATCTTAACAACAATAGTTTTAAATATAGAATTAACATAAAATAACATTATGATTTAGTGTTAACAATTTGTAAACAGATTATTATTAAAGTTAGGATTAAGATTTTATTACAAGGGGATGCTTTGATTAAGGCATGTTGTAACTTAATTAACTTTGAGGTGTTTTAATATCTTACCAAAATCTTGTATTAGATCAATTGATAGGTACATTCAAACTCTGCTTAATATTACAAATATTCAACAATATATAGTATTAATGATAAGACAGTATAACATCATCTGTCAAGGCATTATATGAATAATTGAGTTGTTTTGACATTCATAATTGTGAGTGGGAACTATTTTTCCAAGTATAAAAACTGTATGAAAAACTTAAAGATCAAAAGTACATATTTTTGAGAATAAAGTGACAATGCTAAGTCCTTAATGACTGATGATACATTTATGATATAATGTTTTAAGTAAGTTTATAAATATAATGGATGTTTTATATCATTGTTACGTAAGATGTTTACTAAAACAATTCCTAAGGCAGTCACAAAAGTAATTATACGTTTGATTTACAAACTAAACTTTAGTTTATAACCCACAAGTAATTTAAGAAAGTTAATTTCTGTAACGAATGTTTTATTTCAAACTGTCTTACAATCATCTTGTTCTCTAAGAAATAATTTCTATTGTCTTAAAATTAATGGTTTGAAATTGACTGTTTGTGTGACAATGTAATCAATAAAGTTTTAGTAGTATAAATAGATTAACTGAAATCTGTCCTCTACAATAAAAAACAGATTTTGTATCAAAAAAGAAGTTTTTATTGTTATTTCATTCACTTTCAAGCAAAATTGAGTTTTAGGATTTTAAACTTTTATATGTTTATGTGTATATTATGCTGGATTTTCTTTAAAAAAGCCATGCAAGTTAGGAAAACATCATTCTGTTGAGAGACAAGAAGAAAAATCCTACATGTAAAATTATTTCATACAATTTTTTTATTCTTTTATTTTAGCATGTGAGTGTATAGTGTACCAAAGCCTCGGTGGTACAGAAGGAAGATTTAACTCCCCTAACTTCCCACAATTCTACAGTAAAGGAATAGAGTGTATTCTGTTTACATTTATAGGCGATGTTGGAGAATTAGTAGAAATAAAATTTACCGATTTTGATATGATGTATCCTGATGCAAAAAATAACACGTAGGTTTATGTTACTATAGTTACACCAAACATGTACATATATAAAAGATTTGAATCATTTGATTTAACACACAATTTACATGACAAAATCTCTTTGCTTTTGAAGATCTTGATGAATGCACACAAATAAGGAAATCTATTATGATTACCAATAAAATAACTATCAGCCTGGCCTGACTTCCAAGTGGAACCGTACAGCCTTTAACAATAAGATCAGCTAATGATATTTTAATTATTTCATAGCACCTCACATTTTGTTTATGCCCCTTCCTCAGCAGAAGGGAATTAAGTGTTACCCTTGTCTGTATGTCTATCTGTCCAACTTAAGTTTGCCTCAACCAAATGTTATGAAATTCATACATAAAGCTGATAACCATTTAAACACCGATCAATTTCAAGTTCTTTAGTTATGTCCCTTTATAACTTTATATGCAAGAAGTGGCATCATCTGCATCCAATGGACTATTCTCCATTTATTCTGAAAAGAGCATGTTGAAACTAAAAATGTTATAAAACACTACAACCAATGAAACTGATGGGAATCATATTTTCTGTGTTAGTTTTCATGCCCCACCTACGATAGTAGAGGGGCATTATGTTTTCTGGTCTGTGCGTCCATGCGTCTGTTCGTTCGTCCGTCAGTCCCTCTGTCTGTTTGTTTGTCCGTCTGTTACACTTCAGGTTAAAGTTTTTGGTCAAGGTAGTTTTTGATAAAGTTGAAGTCCAATCAACTTGAAACTTAGTATACATGTTCCCTTTGATAAGATCATTCTAATTTTAATGCCAAATTTTGTTTTTTATTCATATTCCGAGATTAAGGAAGCAGTCACAAAATTTCAATCTTCAAAGATGTTTATTGACACTTGATTACATAAAAGATGCAAGTCATAAAATGACTTTTGGCTCTTTATAGCTTGCTGTTTGGTGTGAGCCTTAAGGCTCCATGTTGAAGACAGTTGTCCCTGACCTATAACGATTTACTTTTATAAATTGTGACTTGGATGGAGTGATGTCTCATTGGCACTCATACCACATCTTCCTATATCTAATTGCACTATTGAAAACTGTTTATTGCCTTTATTTTGACCCCTAGATGTTTCATTGACAATATGATCCTTATTTTCTTCCATTCACTCAAGATATACCAATAAAACAATGCCATCTTTCAAAATTCAACACTAGAGGAAGCTATTTGTTTTGTTAAATGTCTCAGTTCTGGTTTATGACCATGTGATGGCTATTAAGGTTCATTTTGAGTAAATTATTCATGTGGAATTTCTTGAAATCTTCTGTTTCTGAAAATCAGATGGATTGATTCGTCTTTCTGTAATCTGAGGCTCATTTTATGACAATGATACACAGATTAAGTCCCAGAAAATTCTTTGTGAAAAAAGATAGGAAATTAAACCCTAAGAAAGTGAAATAAAAGGAATCAATGGTCACATAAAATAAGATCAGACCAGCTTTATTGGACTATCATTTTGGTCATGTTAAATGGACATAACATAGCTAATTAATTTCCAGTAATTCTAAGATAGCAGGAAATGTGACGCCAGCTCCAGATTGAAATAATAATCTCTATGAAGGGATTTATAGCTCTTTTTAAAACAGCTAATTGTATAAAACAAATATTTTTTGGTGTATTTCTATATAAACGACTGTTTTTTATGGTTAACAATATAATACTATTGTAAATTGCTGTATTGAGATATTCTAAAACATTATGATCCTATTTTATATTTGATTTCATTGGAAGGAATAAAGCTCATATCATCTACATTATATTAAAAGAGTAAAATATTTTTTTTTATTTTTTTTTCTAAATTATACAAATATTTGTTAGGCATTGTCATTGGTCAGTTAACACACATTTGTGATCGTTCGTGACTTGAAGGGACTCAGGTTGAGTAAAGACCGAGTGTACCTTAATTTTTGATTGATCACTAATTTTGACAATTAAAAAAAGTCTGAGAAATCTTATTTCTAATATTGACCTCTACAAGATATGTAGATTGCTGTATACAAAAATTTTAAGGGTTAATAACATACACCTACAATCATAAGTCTAACACCCTCATGATTTAATCTAAAACAAAGAAGGGTAAAGAGATAAACTTATGTTTTATCCATATGATTGATATCCCCTTCAACTCTTTTCACAATATGTCGATGTAGATTGATTGTAAGTTATACTGAATATTTTCATAGATAATGGGTATCTTTACCGATTTTTTTTTATGGAAATAATAAGCCTTTGTTAAAAGCAGTATCCATTCCTGTTCATTTCACAGTCCTTATACCGATATATACAAATAAGAAGATATGGTATGATTGCCAATGAGACAACTCTTTAAAGAGGTAACAAAATGACAGGTAAATTAACTTTTATAGGTCACTGTATCGCCTTCAATAATGAGTAAAATCCATACTGCATAGTCAGCTGTAAGAGACCCTGAAATGACACATGTAAACAATTCAAATGAAAATAACTGGTTGCCTGATTTATGTACAACATATCAAACCAAAAAACAAATGTGAATATGAAGCAGTGGTCTGCCTCATATCAATGGCAGTTTCTGTTGACAGATGTGTAGCATAAGAAAGAAGGGAATGTGTTAAGAATACGATAAAAAAAAAACCATGTCATTCAAATAAACAACATGTACAAAAAAATAGTCTCTCCTAGGTTAACAATTCGCCATTTCATGATCTATGCACTATGGGCAACATTTTCAAAAGTGGACACCAAGAGTTGATAGTTCTAAAATGTTCTAAACTTTGGAAATTCAACCAATGATGTCCCGTTATTTTAATTTTGGTGTGCAAACAATGAGATAACCCATAGTCATTTAGATTCTGAAACGCAGATTGATATAATATATTGTTTATGCATATGTATAATTGTACCGAAGGCTAAGAAATTTATACCTTGCTGTTTAATACATCCTTACATTGTATGTATCTATTTTCAGATGTAAAGATTATTTAAGACTTTTCCTGAAATTAAACCGTCCAGAAATAAATGAAAACATGCAACACAATTATGAATTATGTGGAAGTATGTCAACTTTACAACAAAAAACATTTTATTCCAAAGATCGGAGTTTAATAATGGAATTCCAGACAACACGACCTTTATCACAACAGCTGACTTTCTTTAAAGGATTCAGAGGATTCTTCAGATTTTTAGATGCAAGTAGGTTATTTTCAGGCCTTGATGTAAAAAATCACATTGTCTTTGGATTTGTTAAGGTGACAAAATAATTATATAATTATCAATTATTTTGTCATTCTTGACTTGCTAAAAAATAAAAATAAAAAGTAAGATCAATTTTGCTATTGTGCAAGGGCATAAACTATTTGTTTTAAATAAATTAATCCAGAAGGTTAGAAGAGCTAGATTCTCCCTGCTTAATATCCAGATGCCTTATGTTTCGAAATTTGTGGACTGTCATATATGTCCATAGTCTGCTGTGACCTCATTTTCATGCGTACACAACTGCTTCAAATTTGTATAGTTATATTTTCATGTGTATTTGAGTTATAGGGATAAGACTATATTGGATTTATGGGTTAATTGCAACCTCATTCCTCATAGAAACCTTTTGACTAATACAAATTTATAAATGAAATGTTCTAAGGGAGATAATTCTATTTATTTATAAATTTTTTGTAGTAAATTTTTACCATGGCCTGCACATGAATAGAACCACTTTTATACTTTTGATTGTTATTATTATTATTATAGTTATACCCTGTTGATAATATTAATCAGATTATTAAGAGCTAACAATAAAATTTTGAATTAACATTTGCTATTTTTTTCTAGGTAGGTTTTTGCTCCAATTACAGACAACGCTTTGTATGCTCCTTTGTCTATTTCTACAGTGTAAAATGTACATGAATTTTTCTTCTCTTTTATATTTGGTAAAAAAAATTATATTATATCAAAAGAGTGTTTTTTTCTACATCCAATTATTTTTAGCTCACCTGGCCTAAAAGGCCATGTGAGCTTTTCTCATCACTTGGCGTCCGTCGTTGTCGTTGTCGTTGTCGTCGTCGTTAACAATTTTTCAAACATCTTCTCCTCTGAAACTACTGAATGGATTTGAATGAAACTTAGCATGATTGTTCCTTAGATTATCCTGCACAAAGTGTGTGCTTCGATTTGTGATCGGTAAAAAAACATGGCCGCCATTACTTAAAATAGAACATAGGGGTCAAATGCAGTTTTTGGCTTATATCTCAAAAATGAAAGCATTTAGAGCAAATCTGACATGGGGTAAAAATGTTTTTTAGGTCAATATCTATCAGCCCTGAAATTTTCAGATGAATCAAACAAACCATTGTTGGGTTGCTGCCACTTAATTGGTAATTTTAAGGAAATTTTGCAGTTTTTGGTCATTATCTTGAATATTATTATAGATAAAGATAAACTGTAAACAGCAAAAATGATCAGCAAACTAAGACCTACAAATAAGTTAATATGACAAAAATTGTCAATTGACCCCTTAAGGGGTTATTGTCCTTTAATGACAATTTTTCACAATTTGTTCATCATATTTGCTAACTTTAAAAAATCTTCTCTGAAACTACTGATTGGATTTGGATGAAACTAAGCATGATTGTTCCTTAGATTATCCTGCACAAAGTTTGAGCTTCGATTTTTGATCGGTCAAAAAACATGGCCGCCATTACTTACATGTATAATAGAACATAGGGGTCAAATGCAGTTTTTGGCTTATATCTCAAAAACGAAAGCATTTAGAGCAAATCTAAGATGGGGTAAAAATGTTAAAAAGGTCAATATCTATCAGCCCTGAAATTTTCAGATGAATCAAACAACCCATTGTTGGGTTGCTGCCACTTAATTGGTAATTTTAAGGAAATTTTGCAGTTTTTGGTCATTATCTTGAATATTATTATAGATAAAGAAAACTGTAAACAGCAAAAATGTTAAGCAAAGTAAGATCTACAAATAAGTCAATTTGACCAAAATTGTCAATTGACCCCTTAAGGAGTTATTGCCCTTTAAAGACTTTTTTCACAATTTGTTCATCATGTTGACTTACTTTAAAAAATCTTCTCCTTTGAAACTGCTGTATCAATTTCAGCCAAACTTAGGCTAAATGAGTTTCACAGTATCTAGTATGAATTTTATATTTCATTTCCTTGTATGTCAAGAAAAATAGCTCCTATGGCTAAAATAGAACATAGGAGAAAATGATTTTTTTTTTGCTTTTGAAGAAAATAGGACGATTCAAAGAACATTTAAATAAATTGAAAAGCCAAAATAATCATTGATGAGAGATTTAACCAAAAAAATTAAGGTGAGCGATTCAGGCTCTTGAGAGCCTCTTGTTTTTGTAGCTAATAAAATTAAACCACCAGATGTGTATATTATACCAGTTAAAGGCAAGAATGGTACACATTTTACTAATTAACCTTCCTTTTAACCTTAAACTCTCTCTGGAACCTGTTGTTAAATCTATGATTTTTTTACTCTTTTTTTTCACTACATGTAATAAAAAGGTTTATCAAGAACACATGTTCATTGAAAGATGCAAAATATATTTATATTGGTGTTTTTGTAAGGCAATACATGAATATTTTTTTAGCACATTTTGTATGAAAAAATCATGTCCTTTAAACATCTATCTAGAAGTCAATGTTTCACACATTATTTACAGCTAATTGCAACGAGTGTGTAGGCAAGATAATATCTTTGGTTTTCTTGCTTCCTAGCTGAACCATGAAGTCATTATTAGAATAAGTAAGCTGCCCTCCTTTAAGAGAAGACTAGTCTGACAGATAACCAATCTATCTGTCTGTTAAGGGGTAGCGTACTTCCAAAGGAGGGAAGTTTACCTTACCTAATATGAGTGAGGGTTGGAGGGGCCCTGATCCCGAAATCACGGGCTTTAAAACATGAAATCCTGAGCTCCCCAATTTAAAGAAATTGAAATCCTAACATCCCAAAATTTGAAAAAAGAATTCCTGGATTCCAAATGGATCAATTCAGAAATCCAATCTTTAAAAACATCTGATCCTGATGTCCAGAAAAAGGTCCTCCTTGATTGATAGTTATCTCATTGGCAATAGTAACATATCTCTTTATTTATTAACAACCAAAATTTACATTTAATCCACCAAAAAGATTTATATAATTATGGTTAATAAAGATTATTTAATTAAGTAACTCCAAATTATTTGTAATTTTCTTAAAAATTTCAGATGTAATTTAAGTAAAGTTACATTTTCCATTGGTCTTCTGTCTGTTCCATGTTTGTTTCTGAACTCATGACTAAAGTTTTCCTCATCCAAATTTGATGAAACTCATAATCAATGCCAAGAATTGAAACTCCCAGACAAAGTTCGAAATTGGGCAGAGAGTCACTTAATACCTATGAAAAGTTGTGCCTCTTTATAACTTGGAAAATTACAAATGATCCTGATTTTGTTTCTGCACTCTTAACTTAAATTTGCCTCATTCAAATTTAATGAAAGTTACATACCCATACTTTTAAAAGACAACATATACAGCCAGAGTTCCAATTTGGGCAGGGAGTAATTTACTAGAGTAATGCCCCTTTATAACTTGGAAAATTGCTAAAAAAAAAATCGTATCCTCACTAGCAGGGACCTCAAATGCTTTCAAAAAGTATTTTTATGTAGTATAAGTAAGCTTGAATGGTAGCATACCTTTCCTCAGACACATTATTCTTTTATTGTCATTTTTTTAAAGCAAATAGGAGAAAAACATTTTTTACAAACATAATTCAAGGCTTCTATTACTTAAAATCTTACTTTTAAAATGTTGGGTAATATTTTGTTATTGAAACTTTATTTTTAGCATGGTCACTTATTTATTTTAATCAAAATGTCTCTTTTTACCTTTCAATATCCTGCACTATATTCAATATTTTTAAAAACTTTCAATCAGTTTTTATTTTGATGATACTGCACTTTGAAATTAATTTTGAAAAGTGTAAATTAGTTCCCTTCTCCATGCTGAGCTAACATGAAATTATGACAAAGATGGAGAGTTGTCTCATTGACACTCATACGACATCTTTTGATGTCTATTTAAGGAATGACTGTAATATTTTTTTCTGTCTATGAAGAAATAACATAAAAAATATGGTGCTCACTGAATATCGCGCGTTGCAGGTTATTTAACAGTGTGCACCACATTTTTAGCTCACCTGGCCCAAAGGGCCAAGTGAGCTTTTCCCATCACCTGGCGTTCGGCAGCGGCGTCCGGCGTTGTTAGCTTTTACAAAAATCTTCTCCTCTGAAACCACTGGGCCAAATTAAACCAAACTTGGCCACAATCATCATTGGGGTATCTAGTTTAAAAATGTGTGGCATGACCTGGTCAACCAACCAAGATGGCCACCACGGCTAAAAATAGAACATAGGGGTAAAATGCAGTTTTTGGCTTATAACTCAAAAACCAAAGCATTTAGAGCAAATCTGACAGGGGTATAATTGTTGTAAATCTATCTGCCCTGAAATTTTCAGGTGAATCAGACAACCCGTTGTTGGGTTGCTGCCCCTAAATTGGTAATTTTAAGGAAATTTTGCTGTTTTTAGCTCACTGGGCCCGAAGGGCCAAGTGAGCTTTTCTCATCACTTGGCCTCCGGCGTCTGGCGTCCGTCGTCAGTCGTCTGTCCTTAACTTTTACAAAAATCTTCTTCTCTGAAACTACTGGGCCAAATTAAACAAAACTTGGCCACAATCATCATTGATGTATCTAGTTTAAAAATTGTGTTTTTTTACCCCACCAACCAACCAAGATGGCCCCCATGGCTAAAAATAGAACATAGGGATAAAATGCAGTTTTTGGCTTATAACTCAAAAACCAAAGCATTTAGAGCAAATCTGACACGGGGTAAAATTGTTCATCAGGTCAAGATCTATCTGCCCTGAAATTTTCAGATGAATCAGACAATCCATTGTTGGGTTGCTGCCCGTGAATCGGTAATTTTAAGGAAATTTTGCTGTTTTTGGTTATTATCTTGAATATTATTGTAGATAGAGATAAACTGTAAACAGCAATAATGTTCAGCAAAGTAAGATTTACAAACAAGTCAACATGACCGAAATGGTCAGTTGACCCCTTTAGGAGTTATTGCCCTTTAAAGTCAATTTTTAACCATTTTTCGTAAATCTTAGTTATCTTTTACAAAAATCTTCTCCTCTGAAACTACTGAACCAAATTAATCCAAACTTGGCAACAATCATCTTTGGGGTATTTAGTTTAAAAAATGTGTGGTGTGACCTGGTCAACTAACCAAGATGGCCACCACAGCTAAAAATAGAACATAGGGATAAAATGCAGTTTTTGGCTTATAACTCAAAAACCAAAGCACTTAGAGCAAATCTGACATGGGTTAAAATTGTTTATCAGATCAATATCTATTTGCCCTGTTATTTTCAGATGAATCTGACAACCCGTTGTTGGGTTGCTGCCCGTGAATCGGTAATTTTAAAGAAATTTTGCTGTTTTTGGTTATTATCTTGAATATTATTATAGATAAAGATAAACTGTAAACAGCAATAATGTTCAGCAAAGTAAGATTTACAAATAAGTCAACATAACCGAAATGGTCAATTGACCCCCTAAAGAGTTATTGTCCTTTATAGTCAATTTTTATTAACATTTCCACTGATACTACTGGGCCAAGTTCATTATAGATAGAGATAATTGTAAGCAGCAAGACTGTTTAGTAAAGTAAGATTTACAAACACATCACCATCACCAAAAAACAATTTTGTCATGAATCCATGTGCTTCCTTTGTTTAATATTCACATATACCAAGGTGAGCGACACAGGCTCTTTAGAGCCTCTAGTTTATGTTGTTTCGAATAGACAGAAACAATATTACAGTCATTTCTCAAATTTAACATGAAATCATTCCATTTTCTTACTATTAAAATATTTACAACTCTTCTACACTGTACAAAGAATTAAGTTTGAAATTGAAATGTACTCGATATATAGACCATTTAGATATATAATGGCAAAGAAGATATATGGTGTAATAATTCATGATACAAATCACTACACACATGAAAAAAAAAATACAGTAAAGGAACTGTGCAATTCTTGCTGTTCTGCATGTCAAAGTCACAAGGACCCGTATCAACCAATAAACTTCAGTCTATGTGTAAGGGATGAGAATTATAAAGAGAACTTATGTTTAAGAAAAATTATAAAGAAAATAATGTTGGTCTGTAATATTGGATAAAAAAATCATGTCTTATATTCTTATATATGTTTTAATTATGTTAATACTGGTATATTTGTAATGTTGGCTAAAAACTTTTGCATTTTTCATGTCTTATGTTTTATTGTTTATCTATTTCAGGACAGTTCGTATCTGATGGTGTTAAGCAGTCAGGGACCATGTGCTCATGGGATTTCTCCACGTCTAAACTTTCAGGGAAATTTTTCTCACCCCTTTACCCACAGAACTATCCTAGTCACTCAAAATGTCAGTATACATTTTATGGACAGCCAAATGAAGGAACAGTTTATATACAGTTTCAAAATTTACAAATATATGATGAAGGAGTTGATAGGTTAGTTTTTATGCCTTATTTATGGGCATTATGTTTTCTGGTCTGTGTGTCTGTTAGTCTGTTGATGACATTCGTCCATGTTTCCCCCTTCAGGTTAAAGTTTGTGTTCATAGTAGTTTTTGATGAAGATGAAGTCCAAACAACTTGCCACTGAGTACACATTTTCTCTACAATATAATCTTTCTAATTTTAATGCCAAATTAAAATTTCATCCCCAATACCACAGTACATAGAAAATTATATTGCAAGTGCCTTGGCATCCATGTACTATGAACACATTCTTGCTTTCCTATAATTTACAGATATGATAAAATGAAGGTTAGTTGGAAATTATTCCCTTCAAGATATAAAGATAGTCCCCTTTGTAAATCATATTGCAGAAATTCTAGCTGGATGATTAAGGATATTATAGAAGTCATCAACTATTATGAAAAAAATATCTGTCTCAACATTGACAGCTTCATCTAAGATTAATAATTGTTCAGTTCTAATATTGTCAATGTAAATAAGAAATGGAAACAATTATATCCTAAACACTTATATTAACAATTATTCGTTTCTAATATTGTCAATATGTTTTACTGTATATAATATTAACCTGAAGTGTAAAAGACAAAAGACAGTAATTAGATCATTAGCACTTATCTAAGTTTAAAATAAGATGTAGTATGATTGTAAATGAGTTAACTACATATGTTTATGAACACTCAACCCTCCCCCCCTTAAACTGAAACAGTGGTATAACAGCACAAAAAAGTACAAACTGTTTAATCAGATAGAAATGGCTTAAATCATGAGATGATCACGAACCACAAAAACATCTCAGTGGCGTAGCTAGACTATTTTTAAGTGTACGCCCTAACCTTGGAGAGTTGGTTGAAGACCTCAATCGGATCCAGATTATAAAACCTACCAGTAGTGGGTTTGAGATGGGGGCTCATTTCAGTCATTACAAATTAGTTAATAACAAGTTGAACATAGACTATTGGTCCGGGAACACAGTTATGGTCCTTTGAAAATAGACCAATGTGTGAACAATGTGTTACCTGGTTACTTGACAATCTTTTTATACTACTTTTTCAAATTTATTTCTTCATGTTAAATGACTAAATAACAAGAATGGGGATGAAATTACAGTGTAAAACAAATTGTTTCATGTATTTTAAAGTAAAGTAGTGATTTGGTCCAGCTAAAAAAGGTTAAAAATTAACATTTCGGAAGCTGTCAAAAGATTTCAACCATATTTTTAGTTAGAGCAGACGAAGGTTATTATGATTTTATATATAGTTTGTCCAAAAATAGTACTACACACTGTAAAAAAAATATTGAGAAAGCACACAAGAGCAGGTTGGATTTTTTTATTTTCGTTTATTATCTAAAAGAAAAACACTACGACATACATGTAACTGTGTTCTCGGAATAATAAGGTGCATTATGAAAATCGATTAACCTTGGTTCTCGAGGCTGGGATTACCGCTTCATTTTAGTCCATTTATGAGTCCATTACAGGATTTTAAATAAACAAATATTTTCTTCAGATTTCTAAGTTTCACGTCAATATCTGAAGGTTTTCAAATTAATCATGTAGAAAATATTAACAACAGGGCGTGAGGCCACCTGTGAATTGTCAAAAAGACAAGTCTGTATGCCAAATTAAAAAAAAATATACTTTCAATATTTTGCTTAAGACATTTATCACAAAAATGCTTCTGCCAGATTTTATAAAAATCGATAAAGTTTTGACAAAATAATTGAAGTGTAACAAACTTTAACCTCATAATGTATCTACTTGTTTACTGCAAAAAGAAATATAGAATAATAGGTAGTTTCGTTTTTGATACTGACTATATCATGTGGAATATCTAGACAAGTCTGTTAGGGCGAGTTGAGATATTCCATATGATATAGTCGGTATCAAAAACGAAACTACCTATTATTCTGTTTATCGGTAGTTATGATGTCTCACAATGTATGCCTAATATTTTCAGTGATACAGCCAGTACGTTGATACTGGAAAATATACTGCAGCAAAATCAAAGGGAAAATATACAAATTACCGATAAATTCTTTTTATCATTAAAATAGGGGGAAAATTAAAAATATGAATTCATCATTATGTTCTGGATACACTTCATAATGTTTTAAAAAAAAGTTGACCACATACTGAACCTTAATGTTGACGCCATCTACAAAATCTAGGATCGCTATTTCTTGATTTTGCGACATAGAATAGATGTCACAGGCTTAGATAAAATTCAAAGCATTCATTGAATCTCAGCTAATTATTAATTGCTTTAAACAAAAGACAAGTCAGAAGAATTCCAAGTAGATTAAGACTTTGACTGACAGAAAGTAAAAACATAATATAATACGGTACCATCTGATTGAAAAGTAAATTTCGTCACCTTTTTTTCGCAGTTACAAGATTTTGAAGAAAGATTTACAAGACGGATGTGCTTTAAACCAGGTCTTTTTGAATTATTGAGATTAAAATATTTTTTCAACCAAAAATCAAGTGTACGCCCGGGCGTTTTGACGTAAACGTAGCTACGCACATTCATCTAACATGAAGACACGAAATTATTTAAGAGTACACATACTTATTGAGCTAAAGTTCAGTTCCTATTACACCTTACAAATTAATTATGATATAAAGCCATGTTTGAAGTGTTTTAAAAACTAATATCTAATGTGTGAAAACTTCAACACAAGTAAGAGTTGCAAATCGGTTTCAAAAATTAAAATTTGGCTGTAAAGTATATAGTTTTAAAAAAAAAAAAAAATTAAAATGAGTCAAACACTTACTATGCCCTTATAAAAATTCTTTAAAAACTGAAAAAAGAGGTTGATTGGGTTAAACTTTTTACTCTTGTAACCATTTAACATCTGTTTGTAAGATGCATATCAAAATTTTTTCAGTACATGTATTAGGGGTTGCTCAAATTATCAGATATTTATTAATATTTTGATTTATATTCTCTTTTTTTATTGTTATTATTTTCTTTTTACTGTTAGTTGCCTTATTAGTTTTATACATATGCATATAGAAATAAGAGATATGTGGAATTGTTGCCAATTAGACATCTTTCCACCAAAAGACCAAATGATGTTCTGATAGAAGTTATCAATTAAAGGTCACCAATTGTGGCCTTCAATAATGAGCAAAACCCATACCCAAAACAATCTATAAGAGGCCACTTTAAAACTACAATTGTGTTTGATTTTTTTTCCAAACTTGTAATTTTCTGTGAAACCAACATTATTAAATGATGTCATGTTTGTAACATAAAAGTTTGTGATAGGGTTCCTGTTGTTCCACTGCGAATCCTGTTTACAATTTGCATATTTTGTATTTGCAGTTGTAGTAAAAGTTCAGATAGAATAGCAATTTATGATGGTATGAATAGTTCTCAGCCTTTAATCAAATATTTATGTGGTATAAAGAACCAAGAAGAAGTTAAATCTACATCACCATATCTATATATAGAATTTCTATCGGATGGTAGAAATCAGCGCCAAGGATTTGCAGCAAATTATACATTTCAACACAAATCACATTCCAATTCACCCTCATATAGCAATCCAGGTAAGATTTATCTTTCTTTGTCTGATAAGCAAACAGCAGTGCACATATGAATGATTTTATGTTTCATCTTATAATTCATTATGTTATTTGATATATAAAACTACAAAAATTAATAAGAGTATTGGCATGTGGAAGTAATAGCTGCGGAACCGTAGCTCATAGGTCCTTATGTTATTTTTTGACTATTTGCGGACCACAAATAGTCAAAAAATAACATAAGGACCTATGAGCTACGGTTCCGCAGCTAGTGGAAGTAATAGAATATTCAGATAATTATCATCTTGATAATTCATCTTGATAATTGGCTGTTATTACCTATATATATGTGCAGACTTAATCTGTCTAAAAGTTGTCGCTGGTTAAGTATAGTACAGTACTTATAATATATGTATAATTTGTAGTTGCATCCTTACCTGAAAAAATGATGGTTAATGAATAGGCAGAAAACTGATATTTTCTTGTCTTCAAGTCTTTATTAGAATAAATTAAAATGGGTAAACCCTAATACCTTGTATTTTTTTAGCTGATATAAAAATACATTTTTTTATAACATTTAAAAAATATGATCTGATTGATATGTTTTGAATTTGGTGTCTGTTTTTGATAGCTTTAATGCACCCACAAATCCATGAATTAGATTCATTAGAATTAAATGACAAATTTTTAGTGAGACTGAAATAATGAAAAACATTGAAAGATATAGGAATGGAGAAATATTTGAGTTTTCATGTAAGATAATATTTTATTTGTCAAAATTTGAGATAGAGTTAACCTTCTTTGCCAGCTTTCAGTTCTAACTTGTCTCAATTATTTTGCATGCAGATTACTCAACAACAACCCGTGAGTAAACATGTGTTTATGTACCCTTTTTATGAGTAATTATGTGATGAACCCTTTCCCCTTTCACACTGTCTCCTCTTATAGTCTTTCAGGTGATAAAAACATAGGTTTGAGTTTTGAAATTTAGCTTCAAATTCATAATTGAAGATTTACAGTTATGAAATTTGAATATGATATTGAACTTTATATCACTTACTCAAACAGTACATAATGAAAGATTATTTAATGTTAACAAAATGAGAATGGGAAAATTCAAAAAGATTCATGAATTACTTTCTCTTAAATTACTTTTAATTTTGCTTATGCCAATGTTTCCTTAACGGAAATCTACATTAAATCAGCAATTATATTTACTTTTGTGAAATATGTGCACATGAGGACAAAATTACTATATCATAACAATAATAATTTTGACCAGTTATTGAGAAACAATTTGGATTTCTCTCTTTAAAAATGTGAACATTTGAAGTAGTTTTTAAAAACTAAAAAGTGTAATTTTCTTAAACCAAAAATGTACATTTAAATGACTGATTGCTTGTTAAGAACTGGAACTCAGATTTCTGAACATTTTTAAAATACAAAGATCTTTGGCACATGAAATTCTCCAAATTATTTGTACAGTTTCCCATCTTTGTCTCTTTTCTCACTGTTGTCTAATTGTCTATTTGATGTTGTCATACTGCTGTGTGTTAGATATTTTAAAGCCGTAGTTCTACTGTTTGTATTTAACCTGGTTTGTGTCCTGAACAGTCATGTGATCATATGGTGGTACACTAGCTATGCTTTGCCTTGTACATTGTACATTGAAACAGCTTTATAAATCAGTCAACACTGGTATTACCCAGTAGACATTTGATAGGGACTACCAAAAAAGTTATTTAACCTTTAAAACCATTCAAATCTTATTTTGATTGGTTGGATCTGTAGGCACCTAGACATAACATGCGAGTGTATTGAGTAAGCCGAAGTTTTATGTCAGTTTTCCATCTCTATTGTGTGTGATTAAAAATTGTTTTGAGAAAATTTCACAGATATTTATATATATGTTGTTAAATATTACAGGGTTAATGCATATTTTTTAGTCATAGATTATGGCGAAAATGTATCCCCAATGGTATGAGGAATACTTAATTTCTACTCACAGTTAATGTTTATCTGTAGACCTAAAAACAAATGTCTAGAAAATCCTCCTACATCTTTCTTGTTTGTTGTATGGTTGACTTTTAGAAAATTGCATTATAAGTAGCTGAAGTTTAACTGTAGGTTGGCTTCAGGTGAAAGTAGACAGTTTATGGACCCCTAGCTACTCTACATGAGGTATATTTGTGAGCTCATCTTATGGTCTTTAACATTTAATGATAACTTATGTATCAAGAGAGAAGGGACATACATTGTATATAGCATTAATCAATCAATTTTGTTTTAGAGTACTTAACAAGATATATATGATCATCCTTGGATCACAGGGGAAAAAATCTCAGGTTGTTTGTTAAATTAAAGTTTGTGGTCAAGTTTAGGGGGTCCATTTATGCCACATCAGTAATAGTATCTATACTCTTTTGCTAAGCATTCACACATCTTATGTTCATGGTAATTATTTGGCCCTGTATTTAAGTTGTGATCTATTGACTTTGAGGTGACTCAGTGGCCAAATGGTCTAAGTAGTTACTACTGTCACCACTACTGTCACCACTAGCCAGTCACCACTGAGGTTGTGAGTTTGAAAGCGGCTCATGTGGGTGCACTTGACTCCAATTTTAGTTAAGGTGGTACCTAACACTACAGGGAGATAACTCTGTAACATCAGCTAAATGTTTTAATGACGTTGTGTTGTTAATGGATAATTAAGCTTTTCAAAGATCAAAAGAAGTTTTTGTCAAACTGCTATATAACCAGTGTAATTTTCTGATAAAACGGTTGGTTCAAATTTTTTGAAATTTTTATAGTTTTGTCAAGGGTCTAAGTAAATACTGTGTCAAAATTTAAGGAAAAATTAAACGAGCCAAATTAATTTTAGTTAAAGTGTTGGGTACCACCTTAACTGGTCTTGTTATCGCTCTCACAAGTATAATTGTGATTTGAGTTGACTGCACCTGCCTGGTGCAGGATTTGAACTCACAACCTCAGTTTTGACTGGCCACTGATGCAGTATTATGACTACAAAGACAACTCCGACATGGAGGCTCTGCCTTTAAAATGAAATAAAAGAGGTACATTAGCTGTGTTTATCCTCCTTTTTATTAGTATTATTCAACTCTGTGTAGGCAAATAAGATAAATAATTGATCATGTATTGGACCACACTATATTGTATCATGATGCAGTTTGGTTTTGATTTTTCAAAGAAACTTTGCTTGAATGGCTGTATATGTCTTTCATTATGCTATATTTTTTTCAAACTATTGAGCTGATTTGACAATACTTGACCGTAATGCTTGAAATAACCAATATGGTATTACAAATTAAAAATAATTACATTCAGTTTATTCAACAACAAAAAAGTCATCCTTTTAGTATATAGCACTGTTTTACTTAGAAGGATGAAGATTACAATCCCATTCATCCTGTAGAATGGGGGAGGTTTTGAATCTTTAAATTAATATTTAAAAAGCAATGCATAATGTTCTTGGATTTTGCTGGCAGTTTTTGATATATTCCTTTACATTATTTTGTAGTTTTATTACTTTGTGCACAGTAGATAGAATCTAAAGGTCACTAACCTCATGTCTATCAATGTCTAATAAAGGAGGAAAACATAAATCGCAACTTTTAATCAAAACTCATAAAATAAGACGATTGATTTTGGTGTGATGTGAAAGTCATATAAACAATGATTAGTTCTTAGAGATAATTAGATTACTCCCCCTTGTAACTATCGATTGGGTCAGCGTAAACGTGTATTTAGCCGACAGCTACTATAGATCATGTTATGTTTTTTGGGATTGCTTGAAAATTGTGTATTGATCAGAGAAGTTTTACAGCTTGCAATCTCCATATTTCAAGTCGAGTTAAGAAATTTCACTATTGATTTCCAGTTAAGTAATCACTGTTCCTTACAAGATTCAATCAAGGTCCATGTGCAAGAATTCATACAATGTGCTGCAATTTGTATTCATTGTGTCGGTTATATTCTCTTAGAAAATATGTGCAAGAATTCATAAATTTTGCTGCAATTTGTATTCATTTAATATATGTCAGTTATATTTTCTTAGAAGAATTTATTTTACTGAAGTAAGCAAATGTCACATTGATTGGTGACATTCTACTTTTCTTTTGTCTTTACAGTTACTTATTTTGCTCTTGAGGTTTTGATAATATGGCATTCAAAAGCAATTTTAAAATTTCTTCTGAATATCATCTTGACAAAATAAGTAAACTGTTTACTCAGGGGATAGAAGAATGTCAATCAAGAATGTGCCTTATAATTTATTTCATTGTCTTTTATTAAGTGTTACATCTAAGTTCAGTTATTTGATTATAACAGAGGTGCAACCATGTAACTTGGTTTAAGAAAGTGGCGGATCCAGAACTTTTCCTAAGGGTGGGGACCGCTGACTGACCTAAGAGGGGGCCCACTCCAGTCATGCTTCAATGATTCCCTATATAATCAACCAAATTTTTCCCACAAAAGGGGGGACCTGGGCCCCCCTGGATCTACCTATGCATATACTATAGTATACCAACGTATCTTCTGACAACACAATTTTGGTCACTCTGACATCGAAGTTGATTTGATCCAACTAACATCAGCACTTTACCCGTTTATGTCAAATATCAATTTTAATGATACCTACACAATTTATGGACTTATTTAGACAGAAACATTAAATTGGGGAAAGAAAAAAATAACATTACCAGTGAGGATTCAAACAAAACACAGAAAACTATATACTCTGTAACTTTTAAAAAATGTAAATAAACATTAATACCAGTCTATATATGGTGCAGGAAATCTGATTTAAACTGAAGATCTTAGAAATATAAGAAATAACTTAAGACTCTGATGCGTCTTTCTTCTCTGTTGTTTCCATGGTTGCATTGGAAATTGCATTTAATTTTCATTGAATTCACAAGGGTCTTATAACCATATTTATTTCTAATAGAAAGAACAGTTTTATGACCTATCTTAAATTCTTCAAGTTTAATTTCAAATAAAATTTCAAAACTCTCGTTAAACTGTTATTGATTGTTTTTAAATTGTTTGGCTATAAAGGATTTAACAAAATTTTCTAGCGTTTTGTTTAAGATGGATTTATCTGTAAATTAACTGCATTAGTTTATTTCTCTGAACAAGTTGAGCAGAAATTACATATCGGCGGTTTCTAGAGTATAACTATCGGACATATTCTGATTCCAAGAACATGTTATATTATGTCTTTCTTATCCAGACATGTCAGAATCGTTTTATGAATGTCACGACTTGAACTAATTGAATTTCTGTTTTAAAATTAGATTCTGATCATAGTTAGTTGAGTTTAACATGGAATCATTGAGTTGTACGGAAAGGAATGACTGCTATAATTGAATGTCAAGTCTTGTTAATGCCTATATTGTTAACTCATGATTGTGCCCCCAAGTAAAGACACAAATTGCTGAGAGGTATAGATGGAGCAAATTGTTACACTGAGAAAAGTATTATCCTCCAAGGCAAAGCTATAGGTTCACATTCTTTTTTTAGGGGCAAAATAAGTAAGATCTTTTCATTAAAACTACTGTATATTCAATTTTATTGATGGTGTACAAATTTTCATGAATTTTGATTATGTATGTGAACCATGGCTTTAAATGTTCAAAGAAATGCAATTTTATAATTGATTGCATGCAGAATTTCGGAAAATCTCTAAAAAAAAAGTATCTGGGAAACTGATTTTTCCCTGAATTCATGAAAATCGGTTCTAAAGGAAATAAAAGAATCAACAGTATTCATTCGGAGCATTCCTAATGAAATTTTAGACTTACTATACATGGTACATGTTCCTTATTTTACTAACTTTATTTTGCCCAAACATGATTCAATAAACTGGTGATTAAATATCTTTTGATGCCACATATTTTTAATAAAGATTGATGCAGGATTTGAATACCATTACCATCAGACGCTGTAACACTATGGAAGTAGTCTCTGCCAATCAATTCACAATACATTTCTCCGTAGATTGGTTCCTTTGTTCTGTTTTTCACGATTCATTGTCACCATTTGTTACAAAAAATAGGTATAATTGGGAACCATGTGATGCCTTCTATTCAAATGAAGCTAATAGATTCAACTTAATAAACCTCATTAGCTTGGTTGATAATGTTCATTTATGTATTGACACATGCTTATATTAGACTGTCACGAGGATCTGGATGGGAACCTTCTTTATTTTTTTTTATTTTTTTTTTTTAGGTCTTTTTTCTCTATTCTTTAAATGTTTTGCCCGTTTTTCTCTATTTTTTTTTATATTTTTGACCAATTATTCTATATTCTTTTAATTTTTGTCCTTTTTTTCTCTACTTCTATAGATTTGGTCTATAACTCTCTTTTCTATAAATCCCATCAAAACTATCTTTAATTGCAGATGAGGATCCTGAAATATTAAAAAAGGGGTGGTTGGGCGGCTCAGTCATGCTTTAGTGATTGCCTATATAATCAATCAACTGTTTCCAACAAAAATGGAGGGGGGGCTGGCACCCCACTAAATCAGCCTGAGTGTTTTGTCAGAAATTTGGTGTTGCTAAATTTTGAAAATATTATATGGGGTAAAATGAAGAGAAAAATCTTTGTTTTTAAACTTAATTTTGATGGGGATTAAAGTAGACAGTTTCTATTTGTATGACTATAAATTTAGGGTCCTAAAAAATGTGTTTATTCACATCTTGATGGGGATAAAAGTAGACAGTTTCTATTTGTATGACTATAAATTTAGGGTCCTAAAAAATGTGTTTATTCACAAGATATTTTGAGAGATGCATTACACAAATATGAACTTGGGACAGTCACTTGAATATGTGGTGTGGTATTACTTAAGTCTTAATATCTTGACCGTTCTTCTTTATAGTGAATTAATATTAAATAAATGCCAAAAAGTCAGTGAATTCTCACTATTGAAATAAGTATAAGATGCAAGAAAATATGTGAGGACTAACACATGTTTTTTGTCTACAAAAATGGACATTGCTTTAATGTGATAGAATCTGTCTATTCCAATTTGATCATTCACAAGGGGCAAGGTCGACATATATTTCCTATATATTGTTATACAGATACATATTAATGGGAGAAATATTTTCCTATTGTCCTCAGAGGTCTTAAGATATGATATTTCTTTACCATTTATTATGTCTCTGAATCTTAAGATTAGGTTGTTGTTCCCGTTAGGATTAGAGGCAAAGTCATTTGAATGGTTTATTTATTCTGAAATGTAGAGATTATATCCAAACTTCTTAGAGACAAAATAAATCTTTTCTGTTTTTGAATATGACATTACACGTTTTATGACCCAAAAGAATTACTAACCAAGTTTTTATCTAATTGTCAGCATCTAATTGTTCATATTTTTCTCCAAAAAGATTGTTATTGCAACATTGTTTATGATTAAAAAAGCATAGTGACATTTAATGTGTGATTTTTGAATTCCAGACAAATGGAAAATGCAATGACTTTTACTGACTTAACTGTACCACAGTCTAACATAATTCATAATCTAAGAATGTTATCTGAAGACAAACCACCAAGGAAGTTCTATAGACTTCTATTATATTGCTGCCTTGATAATCGCTTATGGAAACTGTTATAAATGTATCCATTAGAGGAAATCATAAATCCAATGCTTTTGTCGAGACTATTGTACAATTGTTAAGTTACTTTTTATACCATGACAACAGTTGAGGCTCCATACAGCTTAAGGCTTACATAGAATTATGACAAACATGAAGACTCTTGTATAGAGATTCATAAAGAAGAATTAGAGGATTATTGTTAAAAGTAACTTGAGGCTGACATAGATATGCGTGACAAAAAATAAAGACTTAAAGCTGTATAGCTTCAGCCAGATAACATGCAGAGAACTGTTGAATGCTATGATACATGTTGAGGCCATGTATAAGTTCTATACAGGAATGTAAAACAAATTTGGAAGCTCATACTGATACATAGGGATTTTATCCTTTGACAATTATAGAAAAATATGTAAGGAGTCAATGTGGAAAAGAAATATGATATAAAACACCCAAACAGTTACGACTTTTAAAATATTAATTGAAAGAGATTCTTTAAATCTATTTATAAATATCTTTTGTGATTTTTTTATCAATTGTTGTCTCATTGACATGTACCTCACAACCCCATTTATGTAATTCTCTTTTAAATATAGAGTTTAAGGTTTGTGGCAATTTGGCATCAACCAAACTTCATATATACAAAAGAAGAAAAGAACAGCAAAATCAGGGGTCTAGATCCAGCCATTTTTAAAAGTGAGTTTCCTGGGCCGGGTTTCACAACCAAGGATAAAAAAGGGGGGTGCTTCAACCGTATGTTCCTTATACAAATGCATTGATAATTCCAAAAAAGGGGGTTCTAACCCCAAAAGCCTTGTTCCGAACACGTTTCCTTTTTGAAAACACTTTGTTAAGGGGGTATAAAAATAAATCTTTGCTACATTGGAGGACAGTTCATCTGTCCAGCTTTAAGTCTAAAGTCATTATTCAGTCTTGGATTGAACAAATTGATTGAGACAAGAAACACAAGTCATCTTTCTTACTCCCACAAATCAACTTTACACAGAGAGAAGCCATATACCTAATTATGTCTTAAGTTAAGATAAATGTTTAAAGTAAATAGTTTTGGTATTACTATACAGTTAGGTACATAATGGGTCATCTGTGAGCTAATTTAGTCATGGACTGAAAATTGAACTGAAATTGGTAACTCAAATCCAGTCAAATCTTCATATTACATAAAAATTAGAATATAAAAAAGTACAAATCATTAAAGAGATAATTGTAAAAAAAAGTCAACTGAAACATGTGCAAGTTGACCTTTTGTCCTTCAGTATCTTGATATCCTGTATTTTATCTGACCATTAAGATCATCTGTTTATCTAGCAATAGTTCATCTGGTCAACAAGAATCTCTGTTTATGGTAGAAAATCTGAATTAATTGGCGATTTAGTCATGAAATGTATGAAGATAGAAATTATATTGACTTCCTATCTGTAGAACAGGCAATATTTCATGTACAGTGTATAATTTTAACAGGGAAATGTTTACATTATAAAGTAGTGTTAAAGTGGGCAAAATTACTACTTGTCACATCTAACTGATGATTGGACTTAGAGGTCATAAAAGTACAAGGTCACAGATTGGACTTAGAGGTCATAAAAGAACAAATATGAGCGAGATGAGGTCCTGGTAATGCCTAGTTATTATGGCAAGCAAGTTTGTGTGAATCCTATTTCAATTTGTGGAAATTTGTGCTTTGCCTGTCTGTTGCATTCATACAACCCTCACTCACAGAGTTGCATAGTGTAAATTTCCAAATTACACCATGCACCATGTACTATTTCCTTTCCATCTATTGTTTTCATTTTTGAGTAAAACTGATTTTATAACATAGAAAATAACCCACAAATAAGGTGTTTGAGGGAATTTAAAATTTCAATATATCTTTTTGCTGTGTTGAAGATCCGTTTGAGGCATAATCAGCTAGCTGGGTTGTTGTCTTTTTGACACATTCCCAATTTTTATTCCCAATTTTATTGATATGCTGAATTTACACTAGTTTCTTGATATACATAAATTAGAGATGTCAAAAGAACTGAAATTGAATACTTGAGTACTTAGTCATGATCCTTACCTGAGTACTCGAGTACATTGTAGAATTTACGTTGTTGATATTTATCAAAAGCAAGTTTATTTACCGTAGGTACATTTTTTGTACTGTAAATTGTATGCATCATCGTATGCAGGACATGAGTTATGAATTTATCTAAGATTTCCACAATTTGTATTTCTTCTTTAATGTTTGTTATAAAAATATGTTTTTGCTGTTTGTATACTAAATATACAGTTCTCATGACTACTATAACACAGAGTAAGTCACACTCACTCACCCTGGATAAATGTACAATAGATTTGAGAATGGAAATGGGGAATGTGTCAAAGAGACAACAACCGGACCATAGAACAGACAACAGCAGATCTAGATGGTCACCAACAGGTCTTCAATGCAGCGGGAAATTCCTGTATCGGGAAGTGTAACGTTCAGCTGGGCCCTAAACAAATATATATACTAGTTCAGTGATAATGAATGCCATACTAAACTCCAAATTGTACACAACAAACTGAAATTAAAAATAATGATAATAATAACGTATTTACATTGTTAATAGATACTGGTTTTTGGAAGTATTAAGAAAGGAATATTTCAAATGGAACTGAATTTTAAGTAAGGGAAAATGTGGGGAGAAATATTATATCAAGATGTTTAAAAGGCAAATGAGTATATATATCCTAGTTATAAAATTGTAATTAATTACTGGGCTTTCCCAGCCAGTACTCAAGTACTTATAACGTCATTGCCATCCCTAATATAAATAAATGTTTGGGTTTTTTTTCGTCAAATTTCTTGCAAATTAAATGTGACACATTGTTATAATTAAAATTATTTCGGGAAAGATCTGAGACTTAAGAGAATATAATTGCTGAAAAAATTGTTTGTGAAGTACCATATCTGTTTAATGGCCATAAACTTTATAAGTATATATTTAGCCGTAGGGAAGAACAAAATCTTTTTGTGAGAAGCAATTTGGACCAATTAGTAAAGCTGTAGTAATTGAAAGTGAAAAGATTTCCTCAGTTGACTTAAGTATCAGAGGCTTTGACTGGGAAAGAATATTGATTTATGCTTTTCTTGAATTTTTTCTTCCTCAGCATGATATCATGATTTGTTTCTCCTGACGTGTATACTGGTAGATAAATTATTTTGATTTCAGAAGTAGTTTCTTTTGTTAATTATTAATAATTGACTTGGTTACATCAAGTGGCAGAGTGGTAGAGATTCTATTTTCAATGGATATATAAAACCATGTGGGTAGATTCTGTACCAGAAGTCGATCAGATGAATAGACTAAATTATTTCCATTTTATCATGCAAGTTAGATTTTAATGTCTTGACTGCTGCAATTTCAGTGGGATAATGCAAATAAGAATGATTCATTACGAAGACTTTATTTAGTTTCAAGATCCCTGGTATGTCTTGAATTTCAGGGGGATATTATGCAAATGAGAATTGATTCATTTCGAAGATTTCATTTAGTTTCAAGATACCTAGTATATGACTTATACAAAAGATTTTTATGAAATTCTGCAAGATTTCTTGTTGTTACTTTTGTTGATTTCATTTATGGTATTTTAGTTTGAGAAGAGGTTGGTCATTGATAAATATTCCTACCTTATTTCTCGTAAAGTTTATTCTTTTTTTTTTTGTCAAATATATAAGCAAAATTAATTATGGGAATATTAATGAGATACCTGCTCAACCCCCCCCCCCCCCCCCCCCGTAAAAAAAAAATAGACATCTAGACTCTAGAAATCATTTACTTACGATCTTGAATCCACTTTGTTTTTGTAGAGTCTAAACTAGTTACAAATAAATTCAACAGAGATATTATTATATCTAAGATTGCAAAAATCACAGTTGAAAGACAGCATAATTTAGATTATATATTCACAAAAGTGGCAAACAAATTGACAACCTGTATCCTATCTTTTCTATTATTTATCTTATTTATAGGGAAATATGGAAGTCAGTTGAAGTTAGCTCTCATTAAGAGTCAGAATCATGTAAATGTGTATAATTAACAGTGGCAATTTGTTTGCATGAGTATTATCTGAGGTAAAATAATAACCCTCTATATTTTTATGCCCCATTTATGGGCATTATGTTTTCTGGTCTGTGCATCCCTTCGTCCATCCGTCCATCTGTCCCACTTCAGGTTAAAGTTTTTGGTTGAGGTAGTTTTTGATGAAGTTAATGTCCAATCAACTTGAAACTAAGTAAACATGTTCCCTATAATATGATCTTTTTAATTTTAATGCTAAATTAGAGGTTTTATTCCATTTTCACGGATTTCTAAGATTGCCTTTATGATATTTAAAGTTCCTAACTTTGCCTGTATGATTCTAAAACTTCCTTAGTTTGCCTATATGATACTAACTTCCTATGCATATCTTTATTTTACTAAAAATCTGAATATTACCTTTACAAGACTAACTTCCTATTAGATTGCCTTTATGATACTTAAACTTCCTAATTAGCTTACCTATATGATACTTCTTCCTATGCATATTTACAATACTAACATCCTAAGCTTGCCTTTGTGGTACTTAGAATAATGAAGCTTGCTTGCTGTCATTATACTAATTTCCTTAAATTTTCTAAATGATTTTAACCTCCTAAACTTGCCTTTATGATAACAACCTCTCAAGTAAGTTTGCCTTTACGGTACATTTGTACTAACTTCCTCAGTAAACTTTGCCTTTATTATACTATCGTCCTAAGCTTGCCTTTATGATACTTTTTAAGCTTGTTTTTAGGGTACTTAGAAGTACTTCCTTTGAGTTTGCCTCTATGATGCTTAATTCTGAAGCTTGTCTTTATTTGTTAACCTCATAAGCCTTATGATACACATCCTTAGCTTGCCTTCATGGTACTACTTCCTAAGCTTGCTTTATGATAAGAACTTTAAGTTTCCTTAGCTTGCCTTTATTATAAATGTTTTTTTTTTCAACCCTAAAACTAATAAAAGCACCTGAAATCAAACTTGTAAGTTGGTATTCCTGTCGTGTAATGTTGTCATTTAAGCAGTATTTTGAAAACTGCCATTACGCACAAGGTTTGGCTAGCCATAAAAACCAGGTTCAACCCACCATTTTTCCTTAAAATGTCATGTACAAAGTAAGGAAAATGGCAGTTGGTATAAGTAGTTGGTTTCTGTATATGTTACATTGAAGTTTTTGTTGCAGTTTAGCATATCTGTTGTTTTGTTGTTTTCCTCTTATAGTTGATGTGCGTGTGTCTCTTTAGTTTTAGACATCGATTTGTTTCTCTGAATCTATCCTTGACTTTTGAACAGTGTTATACTTCTCTTGCCTTTATATACTATAAAATTTCTGCAAACACTGTTTCTATTAACTTAGCATGGGAAGCAGCCTCCTTTTAACTGAATGAATATTCTAAGAACATTTTCATAAATAAAATATTAATTTAGTAATAAAAGTTTAAAGTGCAGTCTAGTTGAGTGAAAAATGATTGCAAAAATGTCAGATTCTTGATTATTTTCCCTGAGAATAAAATTTATGTATTGCAATATATGGATGAAAAGATTTGGCGATTTATGAATATCAGACTTTGTCATCAGAACTGAGATAAAAATCTCTTCAGATATTGATCTTTTTATTACATTCTCAGCTATCATCATCAAAATTAACTATATGAAATTAAGCATGAAATTTATAATTTCTCTGTTATATATAGTAGGCGTGTTCTATTGGATTTGATTGACAGATTTATTGGCTAGTGGGGTATACCTTATAAGACCTACCAATTTATTGATAAAGTGATAATGATTGGTCAACTAATACAGCTAGTATTACCATCAAAACACAATAGAATAATTCACACAATCGGATAACAAATATTAAGTTAAGCAATGGAACTGGTTTTAAAATTTTATTTTTCTCTATTTTGTATGATAATAACTTCAGCAAAACATTCAAGTAGAAACCGCTACAATCAAGGTAAGCTTTTTATAAAGTTTCTATTAAGAGACCTACGAATGTGAGTGTTCAATCTCTTTCCATAGAAGTTGAATTAGAACACTTTTAAGCTTTGCAGTTAAATGCAGTTTATGTAATTGTCAATCAATCTAGATTTAATAACATACTTTGGGTAACTTTAGGAAGAACTTATTGATTCTGCAGGATTACATTTGGATTTCTGGTTTCCAAAGTTGGTGTTGAACATTCATTTAAGCCTCGAGATTTAAGCATTGCTTGTATTTCTACTATTATGTATTAGGTTAAATTAAATCTTGATGCATATCTGCAGTGGTTTTAATTAAGTTTCTCAAGTTCTGCATGAATATCTATGAAGGGTTAGGGTTTGAGTTGACTCACTGGAAAGTTTCTTTAGGACAGGCTGATATATTCAAACCAGTATAAAGGTCAACGAGGGGATCACAGAAAACTGGCCTTTTTATGAGACTTGCTCAGTAAAATTCAAATATCTATAAAGTTGTATCCAAACTTTAAATGACAAAACCACAAAATCACATATAAAAAAAAATGCAAGGTTTCTGCAATCCACGAAAAATTGGTACCAAAAGGGGAAAAAAACAAAAAACAACAGTAACTTCTAAGATTGAAAGCAGCATTTTACTCATTTCTAAGAAACATGAATTTGCCAGATCATTATAAAAACTATCTACTTTCCTCAAATATCATAATAAAACTTATTGTGTTGCCTGAACAAATGCTGTGAGGGTAAAACATAGCATTAATCCTACACTCAATTTTGGTGTCAACATTAAGTTTCAGATTAATGTAGTTAAAGTAGTGTATAGTCACCAATAAATTTGTTGAACCCTCTTCGAATTTTACAAAATTGGAATAAAGATATACTTTATGCTCACTCAATAGCATAAAGAAGAAAAAAATGGATAAAAAAAATATAACCATTCAAATTGCCCTGTTCTTTAACATATGTTTTAAAATGTTTAATTTTCATTTCAAAATCAATATACTGTAAGTGTTACCACTTCTTAAGCTTGCTTTGTGCATAAAATAAGCAAAGTAAAAGGTATCAAAAATTTAGTCAGTAAGGATTGTATTTGGACAGGTTGATTGGACACTGAAGAAGTTTTATGATAACCATTACATGTTTATTGACAATGGCACACTGAGTGTTTCGGTAATTTTCTGTTATATGTCTTGTTCTCACACCAGATATACTAGTACCACAAATTATTGACTTGCAGACATATATATATTTTGCTTCATATGGAGCAGAAAATATTTTTAAGAGCCGCTGTTATTTTTTGTGTTCATTGAGTTGTTCTTTTGTGTAGATTTTCAATAAAATCTGTTGTTTTAGATTGCTCAAAATTATTAAGTGATTGTGTTGTAATCTTTGTGAGTTAGTTTAAGTGTGTGTGATTATGGGATAGTCTTTGTGGTTATGTGGTTGTCTTCAATCATGATTTTGTGGTGGTTATAGTAAGATAAAAAAAAAGATTGTGTTTTTGCCCTAAACTTTTTGACCTACCAAGAGACTAGCTGGCTTCTTACAATCAGTTATTGTCCTTATGTGAAAAAGTTTTTATTTGATCAGATAGGCATAAGGACTAAAAAACATCTGACAATTCAATTTCTCTTTGCTGAAAAAAATAATAAAATGCCTACCTATCTATCAACTTTCTTATCTTTTGGTGGGATTTGAGCTAAACCAAAGTATTATAAGTGTCGCCAAACAAATTATTTGTTTTTCTTTGTAATATGTGGTAGCCTTTGTGATTATGTGGTCGTCTTTGTGATTATGTGGTCATCTTCGTAATTATGTTGTAGTCTTCATGAACTTGTGGTAGTCTTCATTAACTTGTGGTAGTCTTCGTGAACTTGTGGTAGTCTTCATTAACTTGTGGTAGTCTTCATGAACTTGTGGTAGTCTTCATGAACTTGTGGTAGTCTTCATGAACTTGTGGTAGTCTTCATTAACTTGTGGTAGTCTCTGTGATTATGTGGTAGATATTCTTTGTGATTATGTGGTAGTCTTCATGATTATGTAGTAGTCTTCATGATTATGTGGTAGATAGTCTCTGTGATTATGCAGTAGTCTTTGTGATTATGTGGTAGGAAGTCTTTGTGATTATGTTGTAGTCTTAATGATTATGGAGTAGTCTTCATGATTATGTGGTAGTCTTTATAATTATATGGTAGTCTTTGTGATTATGTGGTAAATAGTCTTCGTGCTTATGTGGTAGTCTTCATGATTGTGTAGTAGTCTTCATGATTATGTGGTAGTCTTCATGATTATGTGGTACTGTCTTTGTGATTATGTGGTACTGTCTTTGTGATTATGTGGTAAATAGTCTTTGTGATTATGTGGTAGGAAGTCTTTGTGATTATGTGGTAGGAAGTCTTTGTGATTATGTGGTAGTCTCTGTGATTATGTGGTAGTCTTTGTGATTATGTGGTAGCCTTTATGATTATGTGGTAGTCTTTGTGATTATGTGGTAGTCTTTGTGATTATGTGGTAGTCTTTATGATTATGTGGTAGTCTTTGTGATTATGTTGTAGTCTTCATGATAATGTGGTAGTCTTTATGATTATGTGGTAGTCTTTGTGATTATGTGGTGGTCTTTGTGATTATGTGGTAGTCTTTATGATTATGTGGTAGTCTTTGTGATTATGTTGTAGTCTTCATGATAATGTGGTAGTCTTTATGATTATGTATTTGTGATTATGTGGTAGGAAGTATTTTGGATTATGTGGTAGTTTTCATGATTATGTGGAAGATAGTCTTCGTGATTATGTGGTAGTCTTGTGATTATGTGGTAGATAGTCTTCGTGATTATGTGGTAGATAGTCTAAATGATTATATGGTAGATTGTCTCATGATTATTTGGTAGTCTTCATGATTGTATGGTAGTCTTTGTGATTATGTGGTAGTCTTTGTGATTATGTGGTAGTCTTTGTGATTATGATGATTATGTGGTAGTCTTTGTGATTATGATGATTATGTGGTAGTCTTTGTAAGTATGTGGTAGTATTTGTAATTGTGTGGTTGTCATAATGTCATTATGTGGTAGTCTTTGTGAGTATGTGGTAGTCTTTGTAATTATGATTATTATTTGGTAGTCTTTGTGATTTTGTGGTAGTCTTTACGATTATGTGGTAGTCTTTGTGATTATGATTATTATGTGGTAGTCTTTATGATTATGTGGTAGTCTTTGTGACTATGTGGTAGTCTTTGTGATTATGTTGTAGTCTTTGTGATTATGATGATTATGTGGTAGTCTTTGTGATAATGTGGTAGTTTTTGTGATTATGTTGTAGTCTTTGTGATTATGATGATTAGTGGTAGTCTTTGTGATTATTTTGTAGTCTCTGTGATTATGTTGTAGTCTTTATGATTATGTGATAGTCTTTGTGATTATGATGATTATGTGGTAGTCTTTGTGATTATGTGGTAGTCTTTGTGATTATGTGATAGTCTTTGTGATTATGATGATTATGTGGTAGTCTTTGTGATTATGTGGTAGTCTTTGTGATTATGATGATTATGTGGTAGTCTTTGTGATTATGTGGTAGTCTTTATGATTATGTGATAGTCTTTGTGATTATGATTATAATGTGGAAGTCTTTATGATTATGTGGTAGTCTTTGATTATGTGGCAGTCTTTAAAAAATATATATTCTTTGTGATTGTTTATTGGTCTTAATAATATTTATGTCCTAATGATTATTTGTTATAATATATAATCTTTGTGATTCACTGGCCTGGTGCTCAATTTTTGGAAAATTTTAGAGTCTGTTGGCCTGTTAAAACATAATTTATTCAGACCTTACACAATTGTACAAGCCTCAGGGCTGCTAGCCCTGTGGTTACTCATTACAGTAAGACAGTTTATAATTACATATTTGGTAATGGGATACCCTGAGAAAGGCCAGAGATTAAGAAAAAGGAGGTAAAGGTGTATTGAGAAACATTCCATATATATTTATTGTGCTCCTCTTAGTATTCTATTGATGAGTGTAATTCTTGCACTTCTTACACTAAGGAACAATATCTAAGATAGCCTCTAGTTTATTGGTATTGGTTTTGTACATGTAATTGATTGAAAGTGATACTTAATTGAAATGACACAGATAGAGTGAAATGCATGGTTACTGCACAGAAAGGCAAAAGTAAATGATTCAGTTGCAGTTTAAGCTATCTGTTAATTGTCTTTCTCCATATTGCCTTTGTAGACATTGTAATTTTGTAATTGAATTAAGCACTTAGTGAAGACATGCTTCTTTTCACCAGTGAATATATGTAGCTATTTTATTGTAATTTGTTGTAAAAGTACATCGATATTGAGTTTAGCTGTCGAAATAACTCCAGCTCATTCTTTAATATAAGCAATTGGATGACATTAATTTCTCCTAGCTTCCATGGTAGTTCTGCAATATAAGCTAGTGATATTGATATGTTGCCATGGATTCTAATGATGGATTGGAATTCTAACGTTATTTTATAGACAAATGTATGGGTTTTTTGTTTTAATTCTTCGTCAATTGATACCTACTCTGAATGTTTTGTTTATTTATTAGTCTATTTTGTAACTGAGTAGTTTACATGTTCTCAGCTTGTCCATTCCTTATTGGTTTAAACTTCTGTAAGCATTTTATTTTACCATTGTGATGTCTTGAATTTAAAAATCAACCATGCCTTATGTAATATGAGTGATGTTCGATTGGATGAGTTAATAATAATTTTCAATATTTAAATTCTTGGGTTAAAGTTATATTGACTTATCATGTAATAAATTGGAAAAAGAAAGGAACTGTACTAGGAATACCTTACAAAAAAGACCAATAACAGTCTGCGGGTCTCGTTTTTTTTATTTTTATTCAACTTCGTTAACAACGCCTATTGTTTTAATATGTCAGAGAATTGAAATGATGAATATAACACAATGTGAAGTATTAGTTAATATTTGACTGAGAAATTACATTATGTTATTGAGCCAATGCAATTAATTGGTGTGTTTTTTTCTCTGCAAATATTGGCACGGTGTTTTTGTATAAAACCATTCTTATAATAGTTTTTCCATGGTAAGACTAGATGCTATTTAAAACAAATATCTTTTGGTCAATTAAGCAAGATCTAAATAGATTTAACTATCAATTGAGCACTTTGTAGATATCATAGTACTATATAAATCACTAAATAATTCATTTCTATCTCATCTAACTTGAAAAGGATACCAGAGATACAGTAATAATTCTGCTTCTTATCTTGACTATCATCAAGAAATTGACAATAAGAGCAATGGTTAATGAGAACTGCAAATGAGATGATATCAGCTTTCCTATTGTGATCTTTCTAATTTTGTGTAGCAGATTATTCCTGGGAGCTTGCTTTTCATTGATTTCCCCGGACAGCTGGTTGCTCACTCATGGCTCGCAAGGAAGCTATTAAACCATTGGGTTCTTAAAGTGGTTAAGTTAAATACATCCCTTAAATAGACTATTTTGATACTATCATCATTTGTTTGAGCATGATGATTCGGGTGCCACATATGGAATGGAAGCTACCTACCTTTCTAGAGCACATGATATCACCCTTTATTAGGTATTATTCATGTTGCTGAGCCAGTCTTCAGTTTTCAATGTTATGTTTTGCAGACTGTTATTGGTCTTTTTATAAGTTATTCCACATTGTATTGGTCAGTTTTTAGTTTGACTTTTTATTTTTCCCTTTGATGCAATCTGCAGGCTCTTGTTTTTACTTTAGTAAGTTACAATGGGATTCAAATTAGTCAGCACTTTTTAACATATCTGTATGATAAGAAATATTTCAGCCTTTGCAATCATGGAAATTTTTTTAAATTATCTGTTGCAATGAAAACAGACTCTGTTCACAGTCATTTATCAAAAGAGAGCAGCTTATTACTGGTATTTAAACTTGCTGATAATTTAAATTTGGACAAGATGAACCAACACCTGAAGTGGTTATCCAGCGTTTGAGTAATAGTGGTAATAATCGCTGATAACTAATAGTAAGACCTTATAGGTACAATTTCTAAGGTTTCAATGGTGAATAATTTGGACTTAGATTTGATATGCTTTAGAGCATGATATATTGATAGTTGATACTTTCATATTGATTGAGACTGAATTTTACCATCTAGATGGTTTTTTTTTTGTGTGATTGAGATTTGATTTTCATTGACATACACCCCCATCTACTTTTATGTGCCAAACATTTGGTTATTATGTGACAACTATTTTTGATTTTAATGTTTGTTTACTTTCCCATCTGCCTCTCCTTTGTTAACAGTTTTGCGTCCTTATAAATGTTTTTTCTAACAAAGACAGTTTAGAACAGCGTCAAATGTATTTTCACGGCAAATATAGAATTGTTGAGATTAATTATGGACATAACAGAGACATATAAATGTGTTTTGTTTTTACAAAAGAGTTAATTGAGGAATCATGCTCCTTTGATAATATTGACTATTTAGAAAATAATGTTTCTGTTTTGCTGTAAAGTACCATGTTATTTGATTTATTTGTCTCAAACAATTCCTTTCTGTTTAATGTAAGCAATAGGTTGACATTAATTTTTGCTGTTTTCTCTACTTATTCTGTAATATAACTAAAGTATATTGACATATTACCATGGATTCTAATGATGAATTGGAGGTTTAATGTTATTTAATAAAATCTGATAAGTTGGGAAGTTTTTTGTGAAAATGTCATAGTGCCATGCTTAACTAGATTCCTGTCATAAATGTTTTGTATTTTCATCAGAATTTTGATTTCTTGTCTAGATTTCAGTCAGAATTTGTTTCAGAATAGTAATATGAAGCTATTAGTAACTGCCAACCTAATCATAAAGCAGATATTAATTGAAATGGATATTCTGGTGGATAGTGGTCTCATTGGCAATCATACTACATCTCTTTATTTTTATAAAGATGGCCGTTTCTGATAATTATTAGTCATTATTTCGATCCAATACATGGTTAAGTTAAACAGCTGTGTATTTCAGTTTTTTGTTAGCATTTGTTTTTGAAGGCAGCAACAATTATAAAGAATTGAAAAGTTTTCCTTGGAATAGGACTTTTTAACAATGCATTTAACAGTTCTTACTCATTTGTAATGTGTATTGTCACAAGGAATGTTTGAGGTGGTACATAACACTTAACAGGGAGATAACTCAGTAAAAATCAGTTTTAATGATGTTCTATTGTTAAAGAAATATTAAGTTTAGCAATGATCAAAATTAGTGGTTGTCAAACTGCTGTATGTTCTCAATTTTTACAGGTAAAGTGTGTGGCTCAAGTTTTTATTACCATAGGGTCAAAGCAAACATTTTGTCAAATAAATTTTAGTCCAGGTGTTTGTAGTACTTGACCTTAAAAAGTTTTTAAATTATTTATTTTCTGTATGTTTTGATATAGCATATATATGGAAATAAAGAGGGAACGTTGGTTGCCAAGTGGTCTTTATGTAAATTACTTTGGTCACTAATATGTCAACATTGAGGTTGTGAATTTATACCCCACATGTGCATTGGTGCATTTGACTCTGATATCAATAACCTGAATTGACAAATGTTTTGGTTCTTTCTATGTGCTCTCAGCTTCCTCCAAAAAAAACTGTCTACCATGTTATTGCCAACAGGTCTCAAAGTGGCATTAATGCCAACAATAAACCAGGACCAGAAATCAATGTAGAAGAATTGTCCTCTTTCAGGAAGGTAGCAGTGTATCAAGATTTACTAGTTAGCTAATATGAGGTGTACATGTCTGTCTGGCAGGGCTCATGTTGGCCTTGACCTTATTTTCATGGTTCATTGATTAATGTTAGTTTTCCTGGTTAAGCGTGCGTCTTAAATATGCAATAGGTCAACTTTATTTTGTACCTTTGGTGTATAGAATGAATGTAAGGTGTACTAGATTTCCAAATTGGTTTATCTGCCCTTGACCTCATTTTCTTGGATCATGTTAAGTTTATTTGATAGTTGTAGTAGAGCTAATATATTTAGGACACATAATCAACATAATATCAACAGTAAGTTAAAATGGGGGAGACATTTCAGTGTGTGTACTCTATATCTATTAGTAACTTCTCTCAACTGCTCTGCATTTGTACATCTAATACCAGACTTAGCAAGTCATTTGAAAGTTGGTTTCCAGAAAGTCCCTAAAAGCTTGTGTACTCAGACTCTTGTATACTTAAAAGGTTGAAAAAAAACATTTAAATCATCTTAGAAAGAGAATGAATAAAGAATATGTCTCTCTGGGCATTAGTTTATTGCTGTCTTTGTATTATGAAATGATCTGTTCCTTTCTGAGGATGATATATTTGTGTAGTTGTCACAATGTGAGTATTATAATTTGATATATTTGTAGAGACATAATATTGAATTAGTTGTAGACATTTGTATTGACAACATATAATTCCTATGTAATCTATCTCCGTCACCTTGGTCTACATCAACACGTACCTCCAAAATGACTGATTAATTGTGTCAGTCCTGTCTGACATATTTTTTGCCTTGTGTAATGACTGATTAACTCTATCAGTCCTGTCTTGTATTACTTTTACTGACTAATTAGTTGCGTCAGTCCTTTTTTTTCTGAGTACTAAAAAGAAATATCTGATTAAAGCTGATCTCTTGTGCCTCAAATTCATTGACTGCTTGAAACTTTGCCCTCATTTCATCTCTTGTTGCTATTTTCTTTAAGTTTTACACAATTATGGTTTAAAAAGGCAAGGCGAAGGTTTGTGTTTTATGCAACACATGGTAAGCACAACCATATGTGTGCCTGTACCAAGTCAGGCTTTCTAGACAATGTGTTGCAGGCATAATTTTTTCTGGAGGGTTGTCAAGTTGGTTCAGAGGGGGTTGGTTGATGTGGTCTGTGAAATTTACCAGTATTTTAAGAGATTCTTGCGGTTTCCTTTTTATATTCCAATGAATAAACAAAGATATAGTTTGGACAACTATAAAGTAAAAATACAGTCCATTAAAAACCACTTGGTTTAGTTATAATTATAAGATGGTTTACTGTTAATAGGTCCCTCGAGAACCTGCATCTTGCATGCTGAAGACAGTTAACACTGAATTTACATTTACACCCATTACCAAGAAATCTATTGTACTTTATCAAACATACTTTACTGTAGTCTATATAGTCATGTTATACTGACATACAGACAATGTTTTAATTTAGTCTGAATTACCAGACTTTTCTTCTTGAATCATTCCCATTCCTCAATTCTCTTTGCATGATATAAGTAATTACAAATGTATATCTCAAAA
Organism: Mytilus trossulus; assembly: GCF_036588685.1. Taxonomy (NCBI): domain Eukaryota; kingdom Metazoa; phylum Mollusca; class Bivalvia; order Mytilida; family Mytilidae; genus Mytilus; species Mytilus trossulus. The sequence continues at coordinate 56,025,560 of NC_086382.1, forward strand.
CAAAGTTTGATATTCTACAAGAAGACTGTCTTTTTACCCTAATTTAAAGATGGTTTTCTGTACAGTTTAAACATGTTTCAGACCAACATTTTACTTTTCCACTAAGGTTTTGACAATAAGATTAAGTTTTATTAAGCATTTACTTTTGCATCTTTTTCTCAGAAAATCTGTGTTGGGAACTTTTTTTTTTTTTTGGCATAATCAACCTTTCATTTCTGTTATTCTCCATTTGTATCCTTTTCTTTCAAATGACAAATATTTTCCTTAAAGTGGCAATATAGCTGTTAAATTCAGTATCACCAATTTGACTTTATTCTCAGATTTGATTCATAACATAACTTAAATATTAATATAAAAAGACTGAGAAGCATATGAAGATTTGATTTTTCAAGGTATGTTTGCTTTTATGTCATAGATTTAAAATAATAATAATAACTGTTTAACCTGGATATGAATAATTTGTTGTGGTTCGAAACTGTCAAAGAAATGTTTTCATGGTGCATCCCTTGTTTTACTTTTTAATGTTTAAATTCCTTTATTTTAAATAACTGCATGAATGCTATTATGGCATCTATAAGCTATTAAAAGAGGGTTACATGAAAACCTGTTTTATTATTCACTTGCAAGTCAAAAATACATTTGAGATGTTTTCAATCTTATTTTGACCAAATTGAACCAAACTGAAAGCTAATACGGAAATAAAGGAGTTCATTGTTTTGCTTTCTTGACTGTTTTTGTCTTAAAATGGCAGCTTATGCCCCTTTAACTTGAATTTTCCAGTACATTCTAAGCATCAAGTACTTAAGATCTCAAAAAATGTTGCCCTATCCCTTAAAGAGCATCTGTTTTATTATTTGGTGAAATTTCCTGGCCAATGTTCCTGGATGCGTCTTGTGGTCTACCAATGCAGTGTAATGTTTATATTATGAGTTAAATATTTGTATAATAAACATGGGTATGTAAACATAAGCTTATAGAATGACATCTTAAATTCATCAAATGAGAAAGAGCAAAGAAATGTTTATTGTTTTTATGGCACAAAAATTGCTTCGACCATTAGTGTAGAATGACTACACAGATAATTGAAGACTATTTATCTTATTTTGGTTGATTCTGTCCAAAAGATTTAATGATTTTTGTCAGTTTTAACCATGATCATATTATGGGAAATAATATTGAGTCAGAATTGCAAATTGTTTCCTCAGATTTCCTTTTCATCCCAAGATATCACTTTGAAGATGAAACGGTACAAATTGAATCAAGACTGAACCATGTGTCGACAGTAGACATCTTTCATTTCCAGTGATAATAAAAAATCATCCTGTTTTCTCGGAGATGAGATTGAAAATATAATTTGCTGAGCGATTGCTACTGATTACAGAATTTCTCCATGACAAGTGACTTCATGACACAATTGTTGTTTCAACTGGTTCAATTACAGTTGCATTGTGGGAACGGCTTTGTGCTGTTAAATTTTGAATTAAAGTTGCAGACGCTATTATAGAATTGTGGAGACAGACATTATGTTAGTAACAATATTGTTTATGATTTTGAGTTTGGGATTTTATATCCAAAGCATTTCTACACAGACAACAGGTATTATGACATTTATTTATTAAGCTCTCAATTAACTAAAATGGGTAATTTATTTTCAAGACAGATTTGTAATTTTGATAAATGATGTAACCAAATGCTAACGAAAGTGAAAAATGTCTACTTTTATTATTTGCTTTCTCGATATGTCTGTGGATAATTTCAGCAGAAAACATAATTGGACACATTGGACATTAAAAGTGATTGCCTATTGTTTTAGTTATGTCTGTTTGATATAGATTACTATTTAAGTTGAAGAAAATGTTCTTGCAAATTTGTCATCTGATTGAGACGACTTGTTACAAATTTTTCAAGATTTTAAATGTCGAAATTTTCTTTTTCTTAAATGCTGCATGATTATGAAGAGTACAATAGCTATTTGTAAAATTGTCTAGTATTTTTGATATCCTTGGAAGTTCATTTTATTTGATTTCGCTCACCTTGCTTAAAGCTATAAGTGATAGTGAAAACAATTGCAATAAATTTTATTCTGTCTATTAGTAAAATTTAAAAAAAAATTAAACCCATGGAATATTTTATGTTTTTTTAATGGTCCATCTGTCTGTCTGTGCAATTGCTCATTAATCATGTTCTTGTCATCTTTTTTCCGATGTAGTCGATATAGTTTCGGTTTGTGCCCTTTGAACTTAAAAGGACGCTTCACTATGGCAACAGAATATGCATGCTCGAAAATCCTTTCTATGATTGGACAAAATGCTGTCATGGTGGGTGATTTGGTTGTGTTTGAAAAAACGTCGCCAAAATAATATCGTGATGGAAAGCAAGTGAAAAACTATAAGTATTTGAACTAGATCTTACAAAGATTTATATTTCTATTAAAATATTTTTTTCTCCAATAGCTCTTTGCATCCATGACAGCTGTTTATTCGGGACAATTATATAATTTTTGATGTAAACTTTGTTGTACGACGTACATGACTTTTAGAACGCATCTACGAATGTGAGATTTTCGCAGGGGTTTTGGTGAATGTAAACAGAAAGATACTACTTTTACTACCAATAGTTTCTAGTTTGTTAATAACCATGAATTAAGTTTAATGTAAACAGTAGTAAATTTATGTTTGTTTCTTGTTATTTGCACTGGATTTTTTTACAAATAAAATTTTTAGGTGTCATCACAATATTCTTAATATTATTGCCTATATAATATAACCAGACTTAGTAAAGAATTTCTTGTAGTTACATTCAGATGGAGATTTTATTAAAAATGATAGTTTTAAACATATATTCAAATTTAATTACGTCGGATATCTTTTTTAAAGATAGTTCTTGTTTAAATCACACAACAGAATTTCTTGAAACAGAGTAATATCTTAGGACATAAAAGTCACATTATCAGTATGTATATGTGCATATGGACAGGAAATTACAATTATATACTTTTTCAATGTCCCCTTAAAGTTAAAGCTTGCCCTAAATAGAATATTGCATTGGCGTATCCAGCAGGGTGTTCCCCTTTATTATCGACAATCAATGCATTTGAATGGGAGCATATAGTTGGAACCCCCTCTTTTTAAAATGGCTGGATTCGCCCCTGTACTGCATCAGTTTGATATTACAACTTCACTGAAACCACATTTTCATCAAAATTGGTAGATAATAAGAACACAATATGAAGATGAGCACAGACTACACTCACACGAAACTTTAATCAGTTGACTTTTGTAGGTGTAATGAGTAAGCTTTATATAGTAGTTTCAAATTTATTCCTTGCTTGAGTTTGACCCCAATTAGGTGATCCACTTGAACATAGAAATTGATATTGTGAGTGGGGGCCATCTGTGTACTATGAACACATTCTTGTTGGTAAATATGGTAAGTTCTAAGTGAATTTGTTCTATGAATTCAGAGCACTAGATTTGTGTTGACATATACTTCTGACCAATGGACTTGGCCAGTATTTGTTTTTAGGGAAGACCTCTTGGAAATTCAAGGTAGTTTGTAAGCTTTATAAGTATCCTTCTTGTGAGCAATTTTTCTTGAGTTTTTCATGTAAATTTGGTAACTAAATAGTGCTTTGATAGTGAATATACCCTCAATGAAGGATAAGATAGGCATGTTTGAGAATAAATAACCTCTATAAAGTTACATTTAGCTGATCTCTATAAGAAATGAAAGCAGGGAATAAGTTTTGTCTTCCTTCTCAATTTTAAATGCTGCTTGGGCACAACGCTGTTATTCTGCTTTGTATGTAAGTAAACCAACAGCAATCAGGTTGCTGTATGATAAACTTTATGACACAAAATTCCGATATTTTTATTGACATCTTGAGAATTGACATATTGGATTTGTGAACTGTGGGTATATTTATGTCATATCCTTGTGGAAGTAGACACATTTTACCATTCCTCTGCTGATATCACACAAACTTTCACATTAAACGAATCTTTTAAATGTCATGACTCATGTATTTGCATGCAATGTAAGCTCCTTTACTGATACAAAGTGCCACATAAGTATTATCAGGATTTCTCATACTTTTTGTGACATACTTATATTTAAAAACTCGGTTAATTGGATTTTCTATTTTTATGGTTTCCGGAAAATTGGTATTTCAATATTTAATTGTTATTTTTTATGAAGATCAAACATCTTGTAGTCATTTGTTGTAGTGTATAGGAATGCAGATGGGTTTTCCTTAATAATATTGTGTTTCATTTAAGTGTGTTTTAACTGTTTCTGAAAATAGAAATGGTCTTTGTTTTATTATTGATTGCCAAATATATAAGTGATTATATATCTTTCCAAATTTAAGTATGTAAGAAATTTTGGACATTTTTTCAATTATTTTTGTGAAAGTAGCCATAAAAGGTTTGTGATTGAAGTTTTTAGTGATATCTTTGTATAGAGTTTTGTTGTAAAGTAGTTAATGTTCAATATAATTGTCTCGCACATTCTGGTGATGAATTAGGCTCAGACACGGTAATAAATCTTACTTTATTGTAACTTGTCAGTAATGATTGCTCGTAGCCAGGCCTTAAAGTTAAATTATCCTGTCCAACATAGAATCAAGTATTGATGGTGCATAGACGATTAATTTCCACGTCCAACACAGGATGAATTCTTGACCAATGAAATTGCAGTTTGGTATAGAAACTGGTGGTTATTTAGTGAAGGGTTATATAGTACCGTTTTTAAAAGACTATTTATAAATAGAGCAAATATTGAACATATGATTATTAGTTTTAAGAAATAAAGACACTAGATTTGAAGAATAAATGTCTTGTGTCTATTTAGAGGTACATCGCATATTTGAAGAATAATAATAATATGATAAAAAAGTATGTTTTATATTTACACATTGTTTAAAGCATGAATAAATGATGATGATGATGATAAATTAAATGTAATAAACATGTTTACAATGTGCTGAGGCTCATAATGAAATTATATATAAAAAAAAAGACAGACCTGAACCTTTTCAAATAAATTATTCTGACTGAAAAAGCAGCAACTACAAATTTTAGATATTAAGAGATTGGGATTGAACCCATGAACTTAAGACCCATTCTTTGGATTAGCATATGGGTGATACCACTGACTATTTTTTCATGGATATTTGATGACAATGTGTTACAATTTCTGACCATCAATGAAGTATTTTCCACTGGTGTTTAATAATCAATTAAATAATCAGAAACACACCAAAAGCAATGTCCAGTATATGTATTATGTAATTGTTTTTGATATAAATTTTGTAAGTGAGAAATAAATTGCTTAATTTTCTTTTTTTTCTTACAGCATTTAACTGTAATAAGTATATAGAGAGTAAGATAAAAAAGCATGATGTTATTACTAGTCAGCATCATCCAGGTCCATACCCAGCATCTACTCGATGTACCTATATATTTAATGGAACAGCCGAAGAAAGAATACAAATAAAGTTCACAAGGATGGATCTATTTTTTGATGGAGGGAATCCAAACGAACCATATGAGTAAGTTGAAAGGGGAGATAAGTCATTGACATTTTATGGGGAAAACGTATTAAATTTACTTTTCAAGTATTCGTCTGGATTTATTGTTAATGTTTAAATTTTAGCATTACAGTGTAAGTTTCAAATTTTCTATATATAAAAAGTATAATGAAAATCTTTAAAAAAAGAAAATGTGCTCAGTGACCTGAATAAATGCAAAAATATAAAAAGTATTTTCTTGCCACCATATTGAAGATTGACAATTGCAAATCATAAAAAAATATCTTCATATTTTTTTCAATTTCTAGTTGTGATGGCCAAGACTCCATAAAAATTTATATAAAAATTGACAATGATGAAAAAGAATTAGATTATACCTGTGGGAAAAAGATTCCAAAAATGTTTATGTCAAACATTCCATGGATGAAGGTTATTTTTGAGAGTGGGAGCAGAACACAACACTCAAATACAGGGTTTGCATTCGAGTATAAATTCTTAACAAGTAAGTTTATTATTTCAATTTTAGTTTCTTGTGTACAATTTGGAAATTAGTATGGCGTTCATTATCACTGAACTAGTATATATTTGTTTAGGGGCCAGCTGAAGGACGCCTCTGGGTGTGGGAATTTCTTGCTACATTAAAGACCTGTTGGTGAGCTTCTGCTGTTGTTTTTTCTATGGTCGGGTTGTTGTCTCTTTGACACATTCCCCATTCCCATTCTCAATTTTATAAGTAATAAATCAAATAGATGTTAAAAAAAAAATACAATCTCATTTTGCTCATACATAAAAGTATGCAGTAAGCCAAAAAGTCCATATTAACAATATGCCAAAACATTTATCATATTAAAAGGGCCAAAGTATGTATCATACCAATAAGCCAAAACATCCATCATACCGATAGGTCAAAACTTCCATCATACCAATAAGCCAAAACTTCCATCATACCAATAAGCCAAAACTTCCATCATACCAATAAGCCAAAACTTCCATCATACCGATAGGTCAAAACATTCATCATACCAATAGGTCAAAACATCCATCATACCAATAGGTCAAAAAATCCATTATACCAATAGGCCAAAACATCCATCATACCAATAGGTCAAAACATCCATTATATCAATAGTCCAAAACATCCATTATACCAATAGGCCAAAACATCCATCATACCAATAGGTCAAAACATCCATTATATCAATAGTCCAAAACATCCATTATACCAATAGGCCAAAACGTCCATGAAACCAATTGGTCAAAACATCCATCATAGCAATAGGTCAAAACATCCATCATACAAATTGACCAAAACATCCATCATACCAATAAGCAGACTTTTTAATATGAATGTGGTAATGTTCATTTAATATTTCACATTATACAAAAGTGTTATTATAAAAGAACAATATATATTCTTCAATAAACTTTTATTGTATCCTACAGTGGTCTGTTATGTTGCTTTTAAAGCAACACTACTAGCTATATATAGGCACATATTGAAAACAACTGCCAGTTTCAAGTTTAGTTAAATTTATTTGATACATTGTAACAGCACACAATATAAATGTAACATTGTCAAGTTCTGATCAGAATTCAGTGTGAATTTCTTTATAGTTGAAAGTGCTCTCTCTCAGTAAGAATTGATATTTGGCTCAACTCAATTAGCTTTATAAAGCTTTGGAAGAATGTCATAGTGTGTGGGTTTTTTTGGCAATGTAAAATGTCATCTATTATCTCTGCCATTGCTCCCATTGCTACTGCCTGGTCAAAACTGGTAAGTTTATCAGAAGATAGCTGGCACTATGAGAGCTGATCCAACAGTTCTGCGATATTTTCATCCCATGGCCCGTGGAAATCTTTTGGCTAGATTTGAAACTGAAATTGAAAAAGAAAAATGTTTTATAACTTGATTTCCATTTAATAAACATGTTGAATGCTTATTCAAATAGCTAAATTGTATTTCCCCTCTCATGTGTATTGTTTATATCATTGCAACATAGAATGCACAATTCGTCCCTCGATCATTTAAACTCGAACTCCAAAATATGATTTATAAATCTTGAATCTTGGTACGTACACATCGTTTTGGCTTAAGCCTTAACAATCAGCGGTTTAGGCGACATTACAGACCCTGAAAGCGACCTATTTCTGTGTACATTTCCCCAATAATAAAAGTGGATTTGAAAGAAAGTAACAAAATCGTTTAAACTAATCACAAACTACTGACCTTTTGCTGTTCGTTCATATAAAAAAAAAAACAATGGCAGCCAAACAATTACTTCGAAATGTTCGGTATTTATCACCGAATAAGGAAAAAACCCGAGAACAGCGATATCACTAACGACCAAAAAATGAAAAGAACGAAAAAGCGTGTAATCGCGTGTAAAGTGGTGAAAAGCGTGTACACCCCATGTGACAAAATCCATGCGTGTAAATCGTTGAAAAAGCGTGTATTACACGCGAATATCATGTCACTTGGCAAGTATGCCAATAAGCCAAATCTTCTCTCATACCAATAGGTCAAAACATCCATTATACCAATAGGCCAAAACATCCATTATACCAATAGGTCAAAACATCCATCATACCAATAGGTCAAAAAATCCATTATACCAATAGGCCAAAACATCCATCATACCAATAGGTCAAAACATCCATTATATCAATAGTCCAAAACATCCATTATACCAATAGGCCAAAACATCCATCATACCAATAGGTCAAAACATCCATTATATCAATAGTCCAAAACATCCATTATACCAATAGGCCAAAACGTCCATGAAACCAATTGGTCAAAACATCCATCATAGCAATAGGTCAAAACATCCATCATACAAATTGACCAAAACATCCATCATACCAATAAGCAGACTTTTTAATATGAATGTGGTAATGTTCATTTAATATTTCACATTATACAAAAGTGTTATTATAAAAGAACAATATATATTCTTCAATAAACTTTTATTGTATCCTACAGTGGTCTGTTATGTTGCTTTTAAAGCAACACTACTAGCTATATATAGGCACATATTGAAAACAACTGCCAGTTTCAAGTTTAGTTAAATTTATTTGATACATTGTAACAGCACACAATATAAATGTAACATTGTCAAGTTCTGATCAGAATTCAGTGTGAATTTCTTTATAGTTGAAAGTGCTCTCTCTCAGTAAGAATTGATATTTGGCTCAACTCAATTAGCTTTATAAAGCTTTGGAAGAATGTCATAGTGTGTGGGTTTTTTTGGCAATGTAAAATGTCATCTATTATCTCTGCCATTGCTCCCATTGCTACTGCCTGGTCAAAACTGGTAAGTTTATCAGAAGATAGCTGGCACTATGAGAGCTGATCCAACAGTTCTGCGATATTTTCATCCCATGGCCCGTGGAAATCTTTTGGCTAGATTTGAAACTGAAATTGAAAAAGAAAAATGTTTTATAACTTGATTTCCATTTAATAAACATGTTGAATGCTTATTCAAATAGCTAAATTGTATTTCCCCTCTCATGTGTATTGTTTATATCATTGCAACATAGAATGCACAATTCGTCCCTCGATCATTTAAACTCGAACTCCAAAATATGATTTATAAATCTTGAATCTTGGTACGTACACATCGTTTTGGCTTAAGCCTTAACAATCAGCGGTTTAGGCGACATTACAGACCCTGAAAGCGACCTATTTCTGTGTACATTTCCCCAATAATAAAAGTGGATTTGAAAGAAAGTAACAAAATCGTTTAAACTAATCACAAACTACTGACCTTTTGCTGTTCGTTCATATAAAAAAAAAAACAATGGCAGCCAAACAATTACTTCGAAATGTTCGGTATTTATCACCGAATAAGGAAAAAACCCGAGAACAGCGATATCACTAACGACCAAAAAATGAAAAGAACGAAAAAGCGTGTAATCGCGTGTAAAGTGGTGAAAAGCGTGTACACCCCATGTGACAAAATCCATGCGTGTAAATCGTTGAAAAAGCGTGTATTACACGCGAATATCATGTCACTTGGCAAGTATGCCAATAAGCCAAATCTTCTCTCATACCAATAGGTCAAAACATCCATTATACCAATAGGCCAAAACATCCATTATACCAATAGGTCAAAACATCCATCTTACCAATAGGTCAAAACATCCATCGTACCAATAAGCCAAATTTCTGTCATACCAATAAGTCAAAACATCCATCATACAAATAGGTCAAAACATCCATTATACCAATAGGCCAAAACATCCATTATGCCAAAAGGCCAAAACATCCATTATGCCAAAAGGTCAAAACATCCATCACACCAATAGGTCAAAACATCCATTATGCCAAAAGGCCAAAACATCCATTATGCCAAAAGGTCAAAACATCCGTTATACCAATAGATCAAAACATCCATCATACTAATAGGTCAAAACATCCATCATACTAATAGGTCAAAACATCCATCGTACCAATAAGCCAAAACTTCTGTCTTACCAATAGGTCAAAACATCCATCATACCAATAGGCCAAAACATCCATTATACCAATAGGTGACCTTCTGCTGTTGTTTTTCCTATGGTCAGGTTGTTGTCTTTTTGACACATTCCCTATTTCCATTCTCAATTTTATTAGTAATAAATCAAATAGATGTTAAAATTTTGCTTATACATAAAATTATGCAGTAAGCCAAAACGTCTATACTAACAATATGCCAACACATTTATCATATCAATGGGGCAAAGTATGTATCATAACAATAAGCCAAAACTTCCATCATGCCAAGAGGTCAAAACATCCATCATACCAATAGGTCAAAACATCCATCATACCGATAGGTCAAAACATCCATCATGCCAATAAGCCAAAACTTCCATCATACCAATAGGTCAAAACATCCATCATACCAATAGGTCAAAACATCCATCATACCAATAGGCCAAAACTTCCATCATACCAATAAGCCAAAACTTCCATCATACCGATAGGTCAAAACATCCATCATACTATTAGGTCAAAACATCCATCATACCAATAGGTCAAAACATCTGTCATACCAATTGGCCAAAACATCCATCATACCAATAGGTCAAAACATCCATCATACTAAAAGGCCAAAACATCCATCATGCCAATAGGCCAAAACATCCATCATACTTATAGGTCAAAACTTCCATCACACCAATAGGTCAAAACATCCATCATGCCAATAGGTCAAAACATCCATTATACCAATAGGCCAAAACATCCATCATACCAATAGGTCAAAACATCCATTATATCAATAGTCCAAAACATCCATTATACCAATAGGCCAAAACGTCCATGAAACCAATTGGTTAAAACATCCATCATAGCATTTCTTTTTTCTTCCACAGAGCGAATGGCCAAATTTGGCAAATGCCAATTTCAATTTTATTAAAATATGTTACCAATTCCAACATTTAAAATTTAATTTCCTGTGAAACGTTGACAAATTTTGCTGACTGAACAAAAGTTTTAGATGATGATGTTATGTCTCAAAAAATAAAACGCAGTCCTCACACAACTTGGTGTAAACTTTATCCAAGTCTTAGCATGTCAGATTACAATTGGTTCCTGTGTTTGACATGCAAATTGCACTTTTAGCTCCTAACATGGCAGTAATTACATTCAAGATTGATGGTGAACAACTGAAGTCTTTATTATAAAGAATGTTTTATGAATAAGTTTCACAGAAAAGTAGGAAGTTATTTATGACTAAGCGTATAGTTATTAGAATTTGTGAAATTTGATGAAATGTATTATACAGCAAAAAAAACTAAGCTTTGTAAATTATGCTATTATTGCATGATATATTATTGCATGATATATTATTGCACAATTCCTACATCTTTTATGTTGACATGATATAATCTCTGAAATAGTGAAATCTCTAAGGAAATTATAATCATTAAATTCTGCAATAGTCCATTGTGTATTTTACTACAAAAAGTAACTGTGAACACTTGACACTGTGCAATTATTGAATTTCATTGGCTGGTAGGAGTTTCGTGCTTTTATTGACTATTAAAATCTCAAATTTTGAAAAACCCAACAAAATTTTACTGCATTTCCATGGTTTGTGTTTTGTATGATGTTCGAAATAATGTGTGATGGATACAAAAACCAATAAACCAAATGTTTTCCTTAACACATGAAATATTACACCCTCATAGAGAAATTAATTTCATAGCATTTCTTCAATAATAGATTTGAAGTTATGGATAGAGAAATACAGAAATACATTTGTTTTATATGTTGTCATTATTTTTTTCTATCACGATTCTGTAGCTCACAATTCTCTTCAACATCATACTTTATTTGGCCTTTTTAACTTTTTTTTCGGATTCAAGATTCACTGATGAATCTTTTGTAGATGCGCATCTGGAGTAAATGTAAAATTTAGTACTGGTAATTCTAAGATGAGTTTATTTACAAACAAACCTCTGTACTGAAATTTCTAGATTGTCCTAAAAGATAAACTTTAACCTCTATATCAATTTGTCTCTGGTGGATAGTTGTCTCGTTGGCAATCATACCACACCTTCTCACTTTTATATTGAAAAATAACTTCATTTAAGCTTACATTCTGTACATATATATTTGAGTTGTTTTGTTGGATTGCTGTTTCATTGATATTTGTTATTTTTTGTTATTCATACTAAGAATTCTTTGTATTTCTAGATTATGGTATAACTACAGGAGAACAGGATAACAGAAAAGGTAAAAGTCACAAATTTATGTCAATTTCTGATACATAGAAAGAAAAACAGGATAGTTTCAATAAATACATCGGTTTTGACTAGGCATTTCTATCAAATTAAAAGAAGGACTAAAGATACAAGAGGGACAGTCAAACTTATAGATTGAAAAATAAACTGACAATGCCATGGCTAAAAATGAAAATTGAAGCAGACAAATAAAAGTACACAAAATGGGGGTAAATATAGCCTTATAAAGTATGGCAACCCATATCTCACAAGTTAATTTCTAGTCCCATTGTTTTCAAACTTTTTATGAATAGCCTTTTGATTGTGATATCCACTTTGTCAGAAATAGGCTGATCTTGATTTGGCCAACACAATAAAGATATCTGAAAACATTCTGAAGAAATCCAAGCTCACAGTAATATTAATTGTAAGTCTAAGATTAGTGTATAACTTGAAAAAAAAATCACTGAACATATTAGTAAGAAAGGATATGTACACATTCTGTCTACTACAAATTTATTCTATGAGTACACAATTACACTACTGTCTTGTACACAAACATTACTCAAGTGAACAGAAGCTTAACCGACTAGAGCACAACCATGACAGCCTTGAACACAAACACAATGGATTTAAACAGAACCATTGTTGTCTAGAACTAAAAACTACTGCCTAAGAACACAAATTTTACTAATTAGAACACAAACATTACAACATAGAAAACACATGTTACTTCAAACACAACTGATTAGAACACAAACATTACAGCAGAGCAAATCACATTACTTCAAACATAACTGATTAGAACACAAATATTTAGCATAGAACACAAACACAACAGAATAGTATGAAACACAATAAATAGAACAGTTCAACACAAACAATGTATACTACAATTAAATGCATCCAACTAGATCATAAGTACAACAAACTAGATAATAAGCACAACAAACTAGATCATAATTACAACAAACTAGATCATAAGTACAACACACTATATCATAAGTACAACAAACTAGATAATAATCACAACAAACTAGATCATAAGCACAACAAACTAGATCATAAGTACAACAAACTAGATCATAAGTACAACAATTAGATCATAAGTACAACAAACTAGATAATAAGTACAACAAACTAGATCATAAGCACAACAAACTAGATCATAAGCACAACAAACTAAATCATAAGCACAACAAACTAGATCATAAGTACAACAAACTAGATCATAAGTACAACAAACTAGATAATAAGTACAACAAACAAGATAATAAGCACAACAAACTAGATCATAAGCACAACAAACTAGATCATAATTACAACAAACTAGATCATAAGTACAACACACTATATCATAAGTACAACAAACTAGATAATAATCACAACAAACTAGATCATAAGCACAACAAACTAGATCATAAGTACAACAAACTAGATCATAAGTACAACAATTAGATCATAAGTACAACAAACTAGATAATAAGTACAACAAACTAGATCATAAGCACAACAAACTAGATCATAAGCACAACAAACTAAATCATAAGCACAACAAACTAGATCATAAGTACAACAAACTAGATCATAAGTACAACAAACTAGATCATAAGCACAACAAATTAGATCATAAGTACACCAAACTAGACCATAAGTACACCAAACTAGATCAAAGTACAGCAAACAAGATCATAAGTACAACAAACTAGATAATAAGTACAACAAACAAGATAATAAGTACAACAAACTAGATAATAAGTACAACAAACAAGATAATAAGCACAACAAACTAGATCATAAGTACAACAAACTAGATAATAAGTACAACAAACTAGATCATAAGTACAAAAAACTAGATCATAAGTACAAAAAACTAGATCATAAGTACAACAAATTAGATCATAAGTACACCAAACTAGATCAAAGTACAACAAACTAGATAATAAGTACAACAAACTAGATCATAAGTACAAAAAACTAGATCATAAGTACAACAAAGGAGATCATAAGCACAACAGACTTGAACACAACAAACTAATACATCTGTCTATGTATATTTGTTCTGTCTAACAGAAGTTCCAATGGAAACTTTGTTATGAACAATGTCATAATACCTGTACCTTTTGGAACAAATATTCTGTACTATTTATTCCATAAGGAACATATACTGTAATATTTATCCTTAGAAAATAATATTCCAGAATATTTTTTCCTTTTGGAACTTATATTATGAAGAAACTTGTAATCTGTGACAGCACAATGGACTAGAATACAAACACAAATTATTAGAACACACAAAAGACAATGCACAAATATGACAATCTGAAAATACCAACATGACCATCTGAATCCAACAAAATGGACAAGAACTCATACACAACATATATTAACACAAAACACAACAGACTAGAACTCATACACAACAGATATGAACACAAAACACAGCAGACTAGAACTCATACACAACAGATATGAACACAAATCACAACATACTAGAACTCATACACAACAGACATAAACACAAAACACAACAGACTAGAACTCATACACAACAGATATGAACACAACAGACAAGAACACATAAGACAACAGATATGAACACAAATCACAACAGTCAAGAACACATGCACAACAGACATAAACACAAAACACAACAGACTAGAACTCATACACAACAGATATGACCACAAAACACAACATACTAGAACTCATACACAACAGACATAAACACATAACACAACAGACTAGAACTCATACACAACAGATATGAACACAAAACACAGCAGCCTAGAACTCATACACAACAGATATGACCACAAAACACAACAGACTAGAACACATACACAACAGATATGAACACAAAACACAACAGACTAGAACTCATACACAACAGATATGACCACAAAACACAACAGACTAGAACTCATACACAACAGATATGAACACAAATCACAACAGACTAGAACATATATATAACAGACATAGACACAAAACACAACAGACTTGAACTCATACACAATAGATATGACCACAAAACATAACAGACTAGAACTCATACACAACAGATATGAATACAAAACACAGCAGACTAGAACTCATACACAATAGATATGACCACAGAACACAACAGACTAGAACTGGTACACAACAGATATGAATACAAAACACAGCAGACTAGAACTCATACACAGTAGATATGACCACAAAACACAACAGACTAGAACTCATACACAACAGATATGAACACAAATCACAACAGACTAGAACTCGTACACAACAGATATGAATACAAAACACAGCAGACTAGAACTCATACACAGTAGATATGACCACAAAACACAACAGACTAGAACTCATACACAACAGATATGAACACAAATCACAACAGACTAGAACTCATACACAACAGATATGACCACAAAACACAACAGACTAGAACACATACACAACAGATATGAACACAAAACACAACAGACTAGAACTCATACAGACAGAACACTAATACAATATGATTGAACATCAACCTAATGATCTAGAACACAAACTCAGGGGATGTGTATCCTACCACAATAGGCTGAAAACTCCAAAACTATTAATAGTAGGAGTTCTTCAACAAATGTCTGGTGCCTATAATTTAATATAATACCCGTCAATGTGTCAGTTATAAAATGAAGAATTTCTTTAAAAAATAATAGAAATATTGAGCAATAACCAGCAGAAATAATGAAATGATGTGTAGCTGTGTGTTTATCTATTCCTCTCAAATTTGTTTTCATATTTATAATTCATGTACTGCTGTATTATTTGTAGAGTGTCGGTTTACATACAACAGTAACAGGTCACTGAGTGGATATTTTACGTCACCAAACTTCCCTGGATATTACCCACGTTTTACAGAATGTCATTATAAATTCATTGGGCAAAATCATAAAGTTAGAATAAAGTTTGTTGAATATGAGTTGGGATCAAGGTACTCCACACACAAATTTCTTGTCATGTTGTTGCCTGGTTACATAGATGTACACTCATCAGCAGATCAAGTATTTCAGGGGAGATAATCATCAATTTAATTATTGATAAAGGAAAGATCCACAAAAAAAAGAAGAAAAACATGCTCAAAAAATCATTTTTGTATACAAATAATTGTTTCCAATTTATCAAGTTTAATTGCAATGTGTTGAATAGTCTTGTGACTTTTTAGAAAAATACAGTTTTTTTTTTTCTTTGAGGAGAAAACCAATTTAATAACATGTTCAAAAGAAAGATTTTTTCCGGTAGATCTTTTGGAATTTTCCTTGAGAATTTGATCTGCTGAATGTCATTTTTATATTTACAATTTTTGTGTATAAAATACAAGCTGTTTCTATTTTGCATCTTATTTGTTTCTCAATTGCTGCCTCCAATAATGAAGGATTGCAATTTGAAACATTTTTGTCTGTAATATCCACATTTTAATTGCACGCAAAAATTTTGTATTTGTAACTTTTACACATCCACTTGTATTTTGTTTTTGGTTTCAGTATGCAAGTTCATTTATAAAAGTGATGTTAAAAAGAGCGGGTATTTTGTCTCGCCAAATTATCCTGGATTTTACCCAAAGAATACAGAATGTCAGTATACATTTTTCGGGAGAAATAGTGAAGTAGTAAGAATTCAGTTTAAGGAATTTGAGGTGGATGGCATTACACCAAGGTAAACAAAGGTTAAAGTTCAAGATCAGTAGAAAAAAATGTGAATCAACCTTTCAATGAAAAATGTTGAATTTAGTCTCAATATAAACAGTGGGGAAAAAAATTTAATTGAAAATATAAAAAAATAGTTCTCGAGATTGCAGTTGATTTTTTCAAGAAGTTAAGCAGGTAAGATAAGGCTTTAACAATTTAATTACTCTGTTTACTATTTCAAGGTAATATGTAAGATAACACATTATACTAAGCACTTTTATACAAATTTTGCACGTTTTATTTAGAATTTGAAATTTTTTGAATATATGTGTTTAACCTTCCTACACATAATTTCACTTGTCAAGCACAATTTTATAAATTCTATTAAAATACACAAGAATGGCATGATGTGTTTTAATACAATCTTAATAAATAGAAGAGATGCATGATCTTTGGATTGATATCATATTATGTAAAACAAATATAGGACATGGTGGTTTGTTGATAAAAATGAGAATAGCAATGGGAATATGTCAAAGAGACAATAAGCTTACCAACGAGCAGACAACAGCCATAGGCAACCAATAGGTCTTCAACGCAGGGAGAAAATCCTGCACATGAAAGTGATCAGGTCCTAAGCCGTCCCCTTGATAAAATTGTGTACTAGTTCCTTGAAAATGGACATCACACTAAACTCCAAAACATATAAATGAACTAAAAAAATATAAAAATAACTTAATTATAATCTTTATTTCTGAAAAAGAACAGTGTGCAATAAGAGGTTTATTTTACCTATTTTTTTTCTGAAATTTATACTTTTTATTTCATTTTTCCATTCATGTCTAGTCAATAGGTTAAACAATAGAAAGCTAAAAACGTGTAGTTTAGAACCTAAGATATCACAATAAAAGTAGAAACCTGGTTCAAAGCTTAAGTAATTTAACAAAAATAAATAGATTTTGGTTGATTTTTTATGGGTTTTTGTTTCCTTATTATGGTAGCAATTTTAATTTTTTAAACAATTTTTTTCATGTACTTTTGGGTCTTTCCTTTTGCAGTTGAATAATAAAGAGTATTTTTAATTTGTTTTTCTGACTTAAAGGATGACTTTCATATAAGTTATTTCCCTTTTAAATATTGCCTAATTAACATGAAGTTTGAATAGGAAGTGTGCACTTGTTTTGTCCTAACATTGCTTAACCCTATATAGCTAGCAAATTGAAATTAAAGGATGTTACTATTTACTCCATTTCAACTCGCATGGCCATAAGCTTTTCTCCTCACTTGGCCTAAAGCTTTCACTTGGCATCTGTTTTCCTTTAACTTTTGGAAAAATGTTCTCGAAATCTCTAGCCTATTTGAACCAAACTTTATAAAACTCATCCTTCAGTATCTGGGTTTTACATGCTTTTTACGTGTATAATTTTGGTAAAAAAAACGTTTGATGTACAATTGGTTTCGGTAAATAATTTCCATTACATACATTTCTCTCGGAATATGGGATAAAACAATTACTGTCTTATGTTTCTGTTAATATGTGGTTAAATTGACTTTTGAAAAACTGATATTTTAAAATGTTTTTGAACTGTAAAATTTTAGTATTATTTTATACAAGTATATGATAGAACCACGTATTTACCTCCATAACAGACAGTAATTGTATATTGTTCTACCTGTTTGGCAGCAATGCTAAAAATAGTATGTAACATAGGCTTAAAGCACAAGAATCACAATCATGTTGTTAGCCATTATAGACTATAAACATGTGAAGTGGCATAAATGTTCAAAATCTTATGATTTTGATTATTATCTTTTAAACTATATACTACTGTTAATTCATTAATATTGATTGGATACTAATTTTTGAGGATTTCATCAAATTCGTGGGTACAGTGGAACCTCAAATTTAAATGTTCAAGGAATGACAAATGTTCTAAGAGAATGTATGCAGACTTTGTCAAAACCATGAAATTAAATGAATACACAGTATATGAAAAGAAGTTGACAAAAATTATCAGTCTTCTCATTAGGGAGTTTTTGTGCTTTAGTAATGATTTTTATGTCCCCACTTTTATGCCCCATTTTCTTGATCCACTGAACATAGAAAATGATAGTGCTTTGTGAGTGGATTTGCAATTAATTTTCTGTTAAATTTAATTTCATATTTTTTAACAGGTGTGAGCCTAAACATCAGGTAGATTTTGTAGATTTCTCCAACTTTGACGGTGGAGCTCAGGACAAGAAAATGAAAAAATTTTGTGGTCAAATGACTGAAAAAATGAGAGAGCCAATACAATCAGATCTTGAATTTTTTAGAGTAACATTCAAATCTAACAGTATGTATGAAGGAAAAGGATTCAATGCCACATATGAGTTTGGTGAGTTTAGTAAATTATTGACAGTTATTACATACACTCGCAAGAAAAACGTAATTCAAAAATCAATTATGAAATTCAGTAAATCATAAAACATACTTCTAGGTGATCCATTTACCATACAAATGGAAGTTTTGAACGACCTTGACTGGCTGTACAGGCATTGCACAGTCGGCAAGGTGATACCATGTAGAACCATCTGACAGTATCCATGCAACTAAGACCATAATATAAGAAGAACAAACAAAAAAAAGCCAAGAAAATGTGGTATGGTTGCCAATGAGACAACTCTCCACAAGAGACCAAATGACACAAAAATTAACAGCTATAGGGCCCTGTTTGGCCTTCAACAATGGGCAAAGCCCATATGACATAGTCAGCTATTAAAAGGCCCTGAAATGTCAATGTAAAACATCTCAAATGAGAAAACTTATGGCCTTGGTGATGTACAAGAAATGAAAGAAAAACAAATATGAAACACATAAACAAATGACAACCACTGAATAACAGGCTCATGACTTGGGACAGACACATACATACAGAATGTGGCAGGCAAAATTATATAAAAAAGGGTAAATATCATGGAAAAATAGAAGAAAAATATCTTTAATGACAAGAAAAACAGTCCACAAAACAAGCAAGGAACAATATTTTTATTAATCAGTCTCTTCCAAGACTTTGTTTGAATAATGATGATCATAATTAAAAACTTTTATATTTTCAGTTATAAATGAAGAAACAACTTTTTCCTCACCTCCAAAGAGTTTGGTCGGGAATACTGCTAATTCAATGTATACATCATACATAGACAACAAATGTTACTGTTTAGTATTTTATTTAGTGTTGACATTGACTTTACAATTTTTGACTGTCTGCACTTTATGATAAAAAGTTGATATCCTTTAATCTGTGATAAAAATATAGTTGATAATGAATTTGAAAAAAATTATTGAAGGAAAAAAAATGTAGAAATGATCTTTGGTCTATTTCTGGCTTCCTACATACTAGAATATTGAAGCTTTTTGTCTGTTTTAACAAATTCTAAAGAGAAACAAATATTGCCTTACCTTAGTATGCACCCATAGAAAGCAACATCTATATTGCAATTGAATATACTCAAAATGTGCACCATCTCTAAAACTGATTAATCAGTATGAAAACATGTATGACTCAATCATAATATGTTTGTGGAAATTACTCATTAATTTCTCAATGAAGTGTGCTTTTCAGGTCAATGTAACCTTAAAAGAAGCTGATGTAATATTTTCTTGTATAAAACAACATTTCCACAAAACAAAAACACTCCCCAAATTAAAGAAGTTACACACTTTTTTCATATATTTTTATTGGGTGTTGTACACTTTTGCCCTTGAAACTTTTGGTATGTAATGCAATTTTCTATTAATTTATTCATCAAATGATATGATTAAAATTCTTTTTCAAAGTCATCATTAGAATTAAAGCATAAAATTTTTAGTATAAGATTTTTTTTTGAACTAATAAATACATGCATATCTGTTTTTTTGTTTTAGTTGCCTTCTGAAGGGATGATATTTGTATAAGTCAGATGGCATTTATTATGGATTTTACAGTTTCCAGTGGGCAAAAATTATTTCAAAAGCTAATTAAGGTTGCAGACTTATAATGTGTAGAAATGAAGTCGCTCTAGTTAAGTTGTTTATTTTTTTTGTCACTTTATGCTTCTGATCGGTCTTTTGTTGTCAGAAATTTAAGTATAAATTCATATTTGTTGAATTAGAAGTGAAAAAAGTATTGTTCTAAATATGATATACAATTCTACTTTCAAATGACTTATTCTAGATAATAACAGTTCTGCCTTGTTTTGGGTACATAGAAATAGAAATATTTATTCTTTATTTCAAATATAAATGCACATATCTTTAATATTTCTCTAACCAATGCACTAAAACACAGCACACCCTTGTATCAGAACAATGAAATTAATTTGAATGTATGGTCTATTCATAAGATTTTGGAAAGAAGGAACAATTAAATTTGTTGTGTTGATTCCATGAAATGAAGCAGGTAACTTATTTCATTGTATAACATAGCATACCATGCACTGTTTAGGAAAAAGAAACAAAGAAAAAGATCAAAATTGCATGAACATGTCATTTTAATAAAATTACATCTTGCTCTATTGTTAATGTCGCCTAAAGCTTTATATGTATTATAAAGTTCCAGGTAAACTCTTGTAGAGAGTTGTCTCATTGGCAATCATACCACATCTTCTTTTTTTTTATCTTAACACATGCAAACAATTACCTAGCTTAGAAAGTAAGTTGATGTAAGGTTTATATTGCACTATAGAGTTTATCATATCTTCTATGCAAATTTAGTTTAATGCTGTAGCTATGTAAATAGAGTCTGCAATTATCCATTCTAGTTACATAAATCATGTGTATATTTAATCATAGAATGATATTTGTTATTGAATGACTGTTGATGTGGAACATATCATTGTTAGAAATTAAAATCATATTAGAGTTTCTATTTAGACTTTACCACAAAGATTTTTTTAAGATTAAGTAAGAATACAACATTTTAATCAAAAAAAATTGTTTAATACAGAGTTTGAACCTATTTAAAAATTGCTTTAACAAAATATGCAAGGTCAATGATGGACCTTAGCTATTGCATATTTTTCTACCAATTAAACTTGAGGCTACTTGATTATATGTATTTGTAATACTAAAATGAACTGTCAATATGTTCATCAAAAAGTTAAACATAGAGCTGTTGTGTTAGTTTAATATTTTATTTCTAGTCAAACTGTATGTATGTTATTTATATGAAAGAAATCATTATGTATATACAACATGTAATCAGATTTAATCTATCTTTTTTCATACATTTGATCATTAAAGAACAAATACTGAGTATTACTTTCTATTCCTTTACTTTTAATACCCATGGTTGAACCCCCATAAAATAATTAGCATTAGACCAGCTTGATTCTTATGTGGATAGCTTCAAAGGTTGGTTAGTATATTGCTATCTCATCAGTTGTGTCGTTTAGTGGTCAATGTATTGGTGATGCGTTTATTGTATGTCTTGTGAAAGCAAGATTTGTTTATGTGCCTTAGATCATCATATAAGCATTATACTAGCATTTATTGGTTTTTCATTTTATTGGTACTAGAACATGAATATAAGGTTATAATCTACCAAACTGTTAAAAAAAGGTGAAGATCTTTAAGAATCATTCAATACTCACATGTTCAAAAGAAACTGACAACGCCATGGCACAAAATTATTAACGAGGTAAAGACCAACAAAAGTGTGCTAAACAATACATAGATGTTAAGCTAAAGACTAAGCAACATTAACCCCATAAAAAGATAAAAGACAAACGCAGGTGCTTCTTAATGTTTAGCAGATTCTGTTCCAGGTGTGGAACCAATCTGGTTGCTTATGCGATGTGCAACTTGGAGATCAGTATCACAAGTGATGTCACGATCAAAGAAAAGTGGACTTGATAGTGATTACATTTGAATCTTAAACATACTTATCTGTGACACAGATATTATAATTTCAAGTTCGATGGAGTTGATGCGTTCAAGTCTTGAAATTTTGAATTATTTGAAACATATGATTAAAACATGATGTAAGACTGAAGAAAGTTTTGAGAACAGCAACTCTTTTAGTTATTATTAGAGTATAATGCTGCTAGAATTTCTGTGATATATATATTCCAATATCAAAAGTAGGTAAGGCAAGTAGGAAGTCAAGTGTCTAACTATCATAGGAATTATGAGTACCATTCCAAAATCCTGTTATCATAGGAGTCTGATTAGGTGACTTGATATCTGAAAACTGAACTAGACATAGATGCAAGATACAAAACTAGAGGTCGAAAGCACACTATAAAATAATAAATAAATATTTATTTCACATATTGAAATGATCATATTACCTATAGTTGCCGGATTACGCTTTTGTGTTTTGGTCTGTTTTTCCTTAACTATATGCACTAGGTCTATATTTGGTGTTGTATGATTGTAAGGCATACATGTCGTAACTGGCAGGTGTCATCTGACCTTGACCTCATTTCATGGTCAAGTCCATATCTCAGATACTACTAGCAAAAGGTCTAGTATATTTGGTGTATGGAAGGACTGGAAGGTGTACATGTCCAGCTGGCAGGTGTCATTTGACTTTGACCTCATTTTCATAGTTCAGTCGTTATAGTTAAGTTTTTGTGTTTTGGTCCGTTTTTCTCATTCTGTATGCAATAGGTCTATATTTGGTATATGGCATGATTGTTAGGCGTACATGTCTAGCTGGCAGGTGTCAAATGACCTTGGCCTCATTTTTATGATTCAGTGTTCAAAGTTATTTTTTTTTAGTTTTGTTCTTTTTTTTTAATACTATGAGCAATAGGTCAACTTTATTTGGTGTATGGAAATATTTAATGATTACATGTATACGTCAGTCACGCAGGATAAATTTGACCTTGACGGCATTTTCACGGATCATTGCTACGTGTTAAAGTTTTGTGTTTTGGTCTGTATTTCTTCAGTAAACTATAAGCAATAGGTCAATTATATGTGTTGCATGAACGAATTTTTAGCTGTACATGTCTGCCTGGCATGGTTTCATCTGACCTTGACCTCATTCTAATGGTTCAGTGGTTATGTTAAGTTTATGTGACAGTTGTAATAAAGCTTTATATTTAGGACTATCAACATAATATCAATGATAAGTAAAGAAGGCGAGACATTTCAGCGGGTGCACTCTTGTCGTTTGTTGGTGTGCATACGTGTTTCTCGTTTTTATATTTAGATTAGACCATTCGTTTTCCCGTTTGAATGATTTTACACAAGTCATTTTAAGGCCCTTTATAGCTTGCTGTTCGGTGTAAGCCAAGGCTCCTTGTTAAAGACCGTATTTTGACCTATAATGGTTTACTTTTATAAAGTGTGACTAGGATGGGGAGTTGTCTTATTGACATTCAGACCTCATCCCCTTATATCTACCATAGGTCAGAGAGACCTTAAGTCTTTAATATAAAGTCCTTAGACTATTGTTAGCAAATTAAGGTCAAGGTCAAAGATCAAGTTCGTGTTCTTTATTTTTTAAATTTGCATGTCATCTTCGTTACAAAGAACATGAAGAAACTAAAAAGGTTCATATTAAGAGGCTTATATAATGGTTAACACAATGGTGCAACTTCAATGTATCAAGTCGAAGTGTTTCGGTGTCCCCTTATATAAGTGTTCTCCCCTATATATTAAAATCAGCACAACTCCTCAACCATTCATGTGAAAGACCTAAGGCCTTTCGGTTTAAGATCAATTACATTAAAATTGAAGTAAAGTTCAAAGGTCATTCCGTCGTTCTAGATTTTGAAGGTTGCAATTACTTGATACTGGTTCATTATAAAATCATTAGATTCGAAGCCATGGAATTTATAGGACCAACCGAAAGTGACAGTATTTAAACCTAGAGAAGAAATTTTTCACACTAATTTAATGAAAAAGACCTAGAAACCAGATGTTTTTAGAATCAGTTTAAAAATCCTGTGAACCAAAAGTGATATCTTTAAACACTTAGTGTTAAACAAAACATACTTTTTTTGGTTGTATTTGCAAATCTGCTTATGAAATCGCTTTCCAGACTTTAACTTCATCAAAAACTACCAAAGACAACAACACAATGAAAGTCAAAGATGTATAGGTACATACAGACAATAACATCTGTTTGACTAAAACATTTGTTTAATATATTTCTTTGTAAAAAGTAAAAACTCAACATACTGAACCCCGAACAAAATTTAATGAGGAAGGTCCCTAATCAAATGGCAAAATCAAAAAACTAAAACACATCAAACGAATGGATAACAATTGTCATATTCCTGAATTGGTAAAGGCATTTCCTCATGTAGAAAATAGTGAATATAACCTGGTTTTATAGCAATCTTAACCTCTCACCTGTATGACTCGCATCAGATTCCATTATATTGACAACAATGTGTGAACAAAACAAACAGACATACTAAGTAAAAACGCCAAAAAGGGGTTCAGCAGTCAGCATTGTGTTATAATCTTAATCCGTTTTAATCTACTGTTAAAATTGTAATTTACTGTGTATATTGTTGTATTCTTGTCAACAATAATAAGATATGTACCACGGTGGGTATGGTTGTCCTGCGAGAGAACGTACTGTGCTGGTGATTCAGTCCTGACGGGTGCTGGTGATCAATGAAAAGATGTAAACATTGATTGGTTAAATATTTCTCAGTGTGTTTGAATTTGTTTGTTAGCCTTTTGGTCATGAATTTTTGTCTCTAATATTTAATTAACTGTGCATTTGTATTCAGATATCGCAGATCAAATTTATTCGTTCATTGTGTAATTATACGTTTTTTGATTGAGTTAAGTCTGCCAATTGATATTTTATCGTATGTTTTTCTATGTTGTGATGTTATGCTATTGTTTCAGAAAAAGGGAGAAGGTTTGGGTCCATTAAAACGTTTAATCCCGCTGCAAATGTTTGCACCTGTCCTAAGTCAGGAATATGATGTACAGTAGTTGTCGTTTGTTTATGTAATATATACGTGTTTCTCGTTTCTCGTTTTGTTTATATAGGTTAGACCGTTGGTTTTCCCGTTTGAATGGTTTTACACTAGTAATTTTGGGGCCCTTTATAGCTTGTTGTTCGGTGTGAGCCAAGGCTCCGTGTTGAAGGCCGTACTTTAACCTATAATGGTTTAATTTTTTAATTTTTAAATTGTTATTTGGATGGAGAGTTGTCTCATTGGCACTCACACCACATCTTCCTATATCTAAAGACGAAAATGATGATTTTTGACGTTTTCACTCATAAAAAATGGAAGAAAACAGTTGAGATTTTTCAATTTCGTTTCTTATGGGTTCATATATAAACCATTAAAAAATTGACCTTCTAAACTGTTTCAGTAAGCGTAACACAAAAATGCTTATTTTCAGAAAATCTGGAACTGAAAAAATAAAACAAAAATGCTCATTGAGTCCGCTTTCTATACCGCAATCTACACGACAAAAACAATTTTGTGAAAAAACATTGCAATTTATTAAAATTTAGCATTTTCTCAATTTATTCATGTCCTGATACTGTGCTGGTGGGTCCTGTCATTGTGCTGGTGGGTCCTGATACGGTGCTGGTGATTTTGGATAAGAAGTTGGTCATATTTGAAACAAATGTTACAAAATCAATAAAGTTAGCCAGATAATTGATGCCAACAGGATCTATAACTCCTATTTTATCTCTTGTGCATCCATTTGGCTGTTTAATATGTGTTTTCCAATGATCTGAACTTGTATTACATAAAAACATAAAAGGGCAACATCTTTCGTCCAATATCAGATAACAATATATAGTATCTAAAATAAGTTAAAAATTCCACAATACTATATAATTCATTTTATGTGTCCATTTGTTCGAAAAAAGTCGAAAAGAAAAGACTTTTTTTAATGTCATGATTATCTGTCTTTCCAGATCTATGCTTAGCATTTATTTCAGATGACATGGACTCCTCACCCTGATGACCCTGCTGCCTTTCATAACTTTATCCGTATACATATATTAATAGATAAACAAAAGGCTGCAACACGTATTTTTGTATTTAAAATGATTCGTTGTAACGAGAATATTTGTGGTGAATGGAAACTGCATGCGAGGGTCACAATCTTAAATTGCTTATAAATAATGCTGGACCCAGTTTCGTTATCTGATTTGAATTTTCTAAAGTGTGCAAGGTAGATAGACATTTTGATTTTTTTAATCAGTAATGAACCAGTGTGTTGATCCCATGCTAAACATAACAAAAATCTCTGTACAAAGGTCTGTGAATTCTCTACAAAAGTAGTGATTTTATTTCCACATAATTCTCTTTTTCTACTAAATACGAATAATGAACTATAAATAATAATGCTTTGCAAGAAGTTTCCCCTTAAAATTTGTACAAAATTATATCTCTATTATTCATTGTCTGTGCTGTTTTGATACTATTGCAGTTTGCACATTTCGGAATTGACAGGCCACAGGAGCGTAAAGCGTACACGAAAAGATAAAATATTGATATAAGTACTTAATTTGCATCTTTGAACCTCCACCCCGGCTTGTTTTTTTAGGAGCCTGTTGTGTCTAAAAATGGTCGATTACAGACAGCCGAGTACGCATTTTCCAGGCGTGTTATTGTTGATTGTTAAAGTTCTGAAAACGGATATATGGAAACAAAAATGTTTGATATATCTGGCTTTAGATTCAGTTTTTTTTAAATATAAATTAAGGCTACATTATAATATAATAATTCTATGAATTCACAATATAAAAAAATGCAGAAAAAAAAATGAATGAAGTGAAATATATTAGCAAGGAGTCATTACTACAGAGATGGTGTGTTTGACACACAAAACTTAAAAGCTTAGTGATATTTCCAATATTAAAATAAAAGTGTATTTTAGTTGGGTATTTTTTCCATTTACTTATTTTCAATTATAATCAAGGCACATTTTATTTTTATTCATGAAAAATATTTAAATATAGAAAAGAAGGACACATTGTTCACTTCCTCCCCCGTAATTCTTTATCATTTTTTTTATTTTGAAATGAAAAAGCTAAGAAATCTTAATTTTGTTAGTGTTCTCTAGGTTATCTCGTCTTCATTCTCTGACATATTCTAGCCTGCCCTTTCATAAAATAGTGATTTTTTAGTGTTCTATCGAACTTTCGAAAACAAAAATACCTGATAACCGTTTAGACAAAAACAAATATGTTGGAAAAATCTAACAGCAAGTGATTCTTAACAGCTATAAGATACATTTTTCTTTTACAATACAACTTTTAAATCTTACGGGAAACTATTCCAAGCTTTCACTCTAACCTCGCTCTAACTTATCCCCATCCCTCCCCTACCCTCACCCCATCCCCCCAAAAAAACACCAAACAAACAAACCCGCGATGCTATTATCATTCTTAAAGTTAGCACTCAATTGTTCACAAACGAATGTATTTTGAGCTGCTAAAGACATCATTCAAACGCTCAGAAAGTCCTTTGTTCTATATTTTTGCTCTCCATTTTTATGTAAAACCTTTTACATTTTTATTTTATAGGTTATTGTTATAGGTCGTACGATGACGTATGGTTTTTAACACATACTTCCTTTGGTTTCTTATGGAAATTTGTCCATTGACAACAAACATACCACATCATCTACTTTATATAATTATTGTATAAACTAAAACGTATTTTGGTGATCTTGCAAAATGATCGTAATCCCGAAAATCGTAAACATATTTTCTTATCTTAAAAGGGGTCAAGAAGGGTTCCATTAACAGGCCAATAAATAAGATTACAGTTAATTTTTAATTTTTTTTTTTTAAATAGGGGTATTTTTTCTCTCATAATAAAAATAAACAGATTCACAACAATGTTAATTTCAAGAAAGCAGACAACAGCTAATCAGTCAATAACCGTACAGCATCAATGATCTTGAATATATGCCACTTTTAGCTAAAATATAAAAGCACAGAACCAGGACATAGGAGCACAGAACCAGGACCGTTTTTCTTATCACCAGCAAAGCGTCAGGACAATTCCGTTTAACGAACTTGCACGACTTTTGCAATATAATATTGTTGTAATATACTTTGCATGGTACTTATGACACATCAGAGAAAAATTAAGCAACAAAACAGTCGTTTTATTGCCGTTCTGATACAAGTAAACAAACCCACCAGCTTAGAATCAGGACCCACCAGCACCCGTCAGGACCAAATCACCAGCACAGTACGTTCTCTTGCAGGACAACCATACCCACTGTGTGTACAGTTTATGAAGATTAGAAATTTATTTTTATACAATTCATTTATGCGTAATGGAACGAGTACATCATAATTTTCTTCAGAAGTTACACTATCACAATGATCCTCCTTTATTCCATGATTATCCAATGACACTTCTTAATAAGATAACGTATGTCTCCAATGATAATTAATTCGTTCATGGTATCCCGTCTCGAAAAATGTTTTATGTTTCAATGTGTTGAAAGCATTAATTAGATGAATATCATTTGCTTTTGATATCGTATCTAAATTTCAATCACATGCATAAAAAACATGAATGTTCACCATTGGCGATATGTCCTAATCACTAGATTCCATAACATTCAATCTCGTAAAGTCTCGCTCTGAAATTTTTTGGATCACCCCAACACTTTCCACATCCTATATAGACGCGCTCTGATGATGACAAAGCGAGTGAATGTGGATATTGAATTCCAATGTTATTCACACAAAAGTATGAAACGAATTCCCCATCGCTGTTCAAAATATGCACTACATGGATCATCCAATCCACAACCAAAATAGTATCTAATGATGTAGCGAGTATATCTATTGGTGTAAATGGGTTGCCTTTGGTATTGACATCATGATGACCAGAATAGATCCTTTCGATATTTCCGGTCTAGCCTATAACAACTACTCTCCCCCTAAATTGTTTATCTAAGGAATCTACTACAAATATATATTGCCGTTACTTGTGCTTGTTACTCTATAAGGATGTGTAAATAACGGTGAACTGGTACTATCGTTCTCGTACATAGTTAGAACTTTTCCTGTTCCATCCATTTCGATAAGTAAACTTCTTCTTCCTGGTGAAGATCTAGCTGATACCAGAACCTTCTGATCCTTGGTGATATGAATATGCGTTGTTATGTACGGCGTAGTATCAAATACAGAGTTTGTAAGTTTTTGTGTGCTTTCATTGATCACTTTCAAACTAGTTTTGAGGGTTGACACAAAAATGCTGCCTGATATGTCAATTAATAAGCCACCAATCTTAATGCTGCTCATTCTTGACAATACCTTGACGTTGTCGTCCTCAAGTGCAATGTAGAGTTATAATTTATTTATGTTGTCAGTCATCCATAGAGTGCCATCAGGACATCTACCAATTATATGGACATTTTCTAACTCTATGGTCCATTGATTTGATGTATGTGAAGTTAGCAGCCGGTTCGTTATTCGTTATTCGATATTCAATATCCAACCGGCTGCTAGCAGCCAGTTTGATATTCAAAATTAAGTGAAAAATCATAAGAAAATTAAATACTTGATATCATAAAACGCATGATTTTCATAGTAAAAAGGACTGATTAGATACGTAGGAATCATAAAAAGACCTTTTCAAGCTTTCGTAATTTCTCGTTGTCCTTGAATATAAACCCTTTTCCGTGAGACTTATTTGTCTGTATGTATCATAGAGTTTTGCCACAAAAACGACTTCAAAGATGTACTTTTGTGTATAATATTTCTTACGACAAAAAGAAAAACCAATAACTCCAGAAATATTTATAACTATAAATAGAAATATATATGGAAAGCCAAAAAAACAAAATTTCAGTCAAAAAATGTCAAAATTTTAGGACAAAGGGCACAGGGTGATGGTGAGAGCCCCCTGATCTCTCAATCTTTCTAATAATTAACAGACATTTAGTCAATAGGTAGATACAAACGTGACTAAAAGGACTTTAGGTACACTTCCGGTCTTCTATGTTTACGGAGCGCCCAAAGTGCCAGTTGGATATTCAAAATATATAGCGAAAACCTACCCGAGACCGCTAAAATGAGGTTGAGACCCCCCTGGTCTTTTAATGTCCATAAAACTCAACCAAATCATTGACCCTGTATATATAAAGATTGTATTAGATGGATTTTTCAGAAAAACGTCATCTTCAATATCTACGGAGGGCTAAGATTGTCACTTTTCAGTCAAAAAATGTCAAAATTTTAGGACAAAGGGCACAGGGTGATGGTGAGAGCCCCCTGATCTCTCAATCTTTCTAATAATTAACAGACATTTAGTCAATAGGTAGATACAAACGTGACTAAAAGGACTTTAGGTACACTTCCGGTCTTCTATGTTTACGGAGCGCCCAAAGTGCCAGTTGGATATTCAAAATATATAGCGAAAACCTACCCGAGACCGCTAAAATGAGGTTGAGACCCCCCTGGTCTTTTAATGTCCATAAAACTCAACCAAATCATTGACCCTGTATATATAAAGATTGTATTAGATGGATTTTTCAGAAAAACGTCATCTTCAATATCTACGGAGGGCTAAGATTGTCACTTTTCAGTCAAAAAATGTCAAAATTTTAGGACAAAGGGCACAGGGTGATGGTGAGAGCCCCCTGATCTCTCAATCTTTCTAATAATTAACAGACATTTAGTCAATAGGTAGATACAAACGTGACTAAAAGGACTTTAGGTACACTTCCGGTCTTCTATGTTTACGGAGCGCCCAAAGTGCCAGTTGGATATTCAAAATATATAGCGAAAACCTACCCGAGACCGCTAAAATGAGGTTGAGACCCCCCTGGTCTTTTAATGTCCATAAAACTCAACCAAATCATTGACCCTGTATATATAAAGATTGTATTAGATGGATTTTTCAGAAAAACGTCATCTTCAATATCTACGGAGGGCTAAGATTGTCACTTTTCAGTCAAAAAATGTCAAAATTTTAGGACAAAGGGCACAGGGTGATGGTGAGAGCCCCCTGATCTCTCAATCTTTCTAATAATTAACAGACATTTAGTCAATAGGTAGATACAAACGTGACTAAAAGGACTTTAGGTACACTTCCGGTCTTCTATGTTTACGGAGCGCCCAAAGTGCCAGTTGGATATTCAAAATATATAGCGAAAACCTACCCGAGACCGCTAAAATGAGGTTGAGACCCCCCTGGTCTTTTAATGTCCATAAAACTCAACCAAATCATTGACCCTGTATATATAAAGATTGTATTAGATGGATTTTTCAGAAAAACGTCATCTTCAATATCTACGGAGGGCTAAGATTGTCACTTTTCAGTCAAAAAATGTCAAAATTTTAGGACAAAGGGCACAGGGTGATGGTGAGAGCCCCCTGATCTCTCAATCTTTCTAATAATTAACAGACATTTAGTCAATAGGTAGATACAAACGTGACTAAAAGGACTTTAGGTACACTTCCGGTCTTCTATGTTTACGGAGCGCCCAAAGTGCCAGTTGGATATTCAAAATATATAGCGAAAACCTACCCGAGACCGCTAAAATGAGGTTGAGACCCCCCTGGTCTTTTAATGTCCATAAAACTCAACCAAATCATTGACCCTGTATATATAAAGATTGTATTAGATGGATTTTTCAGAAAAACGTCATCTTCAATATCTACGGAGGGCTAAGATTGTCACTTTTCAGTCAAAAAATGTCAAAATTTTAGGACAAAGGGCACAGGGTGATGGTGAGAGCCCCCTGATCTCTCAATCTTTCTAATAATTAACAGACATTTAGTCAATAGGTAGATACAAACGTGACTAAAAGGACTTTAGGTACACTTCCGGTCTTCTATGTTTACGGAGCGCCCAAAGTGCCAGTTGGATATTCAAAATATATAGCGAAAACCTACCCGAGACCGCTAAAATGAGGTTGAGACCCCCCTGGTCTTTTAATGTCCATAAAACTCAACCAAATCATTGACCCTGTATATATAAAGATTGTATTAGATGGATTTTTCAGAAAAACGTCATCTTCAATATCTACGGAGGGCTAAGATTGTCACTTTTCAGTCAAAAAATGTCAAAATTTTAGGACAAAGGGCACAGGGTGATGGTGAGAGCCCCCTGATCTCTCAATCTTTCTAATAATTAACAGACATTTAGTCAATAGGTAGATACAAACGTGACTAAAAGGACTTTAGGTACACTTCCGGTCTTCTATGTTTACGGAGCGCCCAAAGTGCCAGTTGGATATTCAAAATATATAGCGAAAACCTACCCGAGACCGCTAAAATGAGGTTGAGACCCCCCTGGTCTTTTAATGTCCATAAAACTCAACCAAATCATTGACCCTGTATATATAAAGATTGTATTAGATGGATTTTTCAGAAAAACGTCATCTTCAATATCTACGGAGGGCTAAGATTGTCACTTTTCAGTCAAAAAATGTCAAAATTTTAGGACAAAGGGCACAGGGTGATGGTGAGAGCCCCCTGATCTCTCAATCTTTCTAATAATTAACAGACATTTAGTCAATAGGTAGATACAAACGTGACTAAAAGGACTTTAGGTACACTTCC
The DNA here is from genome assembly GCF_036588685.1 of Mytilus trossulus. NCBI lineage: Eukaryota > Metazoa > Mollusca > Bivalvia > Mytilida > Mytilidae > Mytilus > Mytilus trossulus. The sequence goes on from NC_086382.1 coordinate 56,058,967, forward strand.
GGTCTTCTATGTTTACGGAGCGCCCAAAGTGCCAGTTGGATATTCAAAATATATAGCGAAAACCTACCCGAGACCGCTAAAATGAGGTTGAGACCCCCCTGGTCTTTTAATGTCCATAAAACTCAACCAAATCATTGACCCTGTATATATAAAGATTGTATTAGATGGATTTTTCAGAAAAACGTCATCTTCAATATCTACGGAGGGCTAAGATTGTCACTTTTCAGTCAAAAAATGTCAAAATTTTAGGACAAAGGGCACAGGGTGATGGTGAGAGCCCCCTGATCTCTCAATCTTTCTAATAATTAACAGACATTTAGTCAATAGGTAGATGCAAACGTGACTAAAAGGACTTTAGGTACACTTCCGGTCTTCTATGTTTACGGAGCGCCCAAAGTGCCAGTTGGATATTCAAAATATATAGCGAAAACCTACCCGAGACCGCTAAAATGAGGTTGAGACCCCCCTGGTCTTTTAATGTCCATAAAACTCAACCAAATCATTGACCCTGTATATATAAAGATTGTATTAGATGGATTTTTCAGAAAAACGTCATCTTCAATATCTACGGAGGGCTAAGATTGTCACTTTTCAGTCAAAAAATGTCAAAATTTTAGGACAAAGGGCACAGGGTGATGGTGAGAGCCCCCTGATCTCTCAATCTTTCTAATAATTAACAGACATTTAGTCAATAGGTAGATACAAACGTGACTAAAAGGACTTTAGGTACACTTCCGGTCTTCTATGTTTACGGAGCGCCCAAAGTGCCAGTTGGATATTCAAAATATATAGCGAAAACCTACCCGAGACCGCTAAAATGAGGTTGAGACCCCCCTGGTCTTTTAATGTCCATAAAACTCAACCAAATCATTGACCCTGTATATATAAAGATTGTATTAGATGGATTTTTCAGAAAAACGTCATCTTCAATATCTACGGAGGGCTAAGATTGTCACTTTTCAGTCAAAAAATGTCAAAATTTTAGGACAAAGGGCACAGGGTGATGGTGAGAGCCCCCTGATCTCTCAATCTTTCTAATAATTAACAGACATTTAGTCAATAGGTAGATACAAACGTGACTAAAAGGACTTTAGGTACACTTCCGGTCTTCTATGTTTACGGAGCGCCCAAAGTGCCAGTTGGATATTCAAAATATATAGCGAAAACCTACCCGAGACCGCTAAAATGAGGTTGAGACCCCCCTGGTCTTTTAATGTCCATAAAACTCAACCAAATCATTGACCCTGTATATATAAAGATTGTATTAGATGGATTTTTCAGAAAAACGTCATCTTCAATATCTACGGAGGGCTAAGATTGTCACTTTTCAGTCAAAAAATGTCAAAATTTTAGGACAAAGGGCACAGGGTGATGGTGAGAGCCCCCTGATCTCTCAATCTTTCTAATAATTAACAGACATTTAGTCAATAGGTAGATACAAACGTGACTAAAAGGACTTTAGGTACACTTCCGGTCTTCTATGTTTACGGAGCGCCCAAAGTGCCAGTTGGATATTCAAAATATATAGCGAAAACCTACCCGAGACCGCTAAAATGAGGTTGAGACCCCCCTGGTCTTTTAATGTCCATAAAACTCAACCAAATCATTGACCCTGTATATATAAAGATTGTATTAGATGGATTTTTCAGAAAAACGTCATCTTCAATATCTACGGAGGGCTAAGATTGTCACTTTTCAGTCAAAAAATGTCAAAATTTTAGGACAAAGGGCACAGGGTGATGGTGAGAGCCCCCTGATCTCTCAATCTTTCTAATAATTAACAGACATTTAGTCAATAGGTAGATACAAACGTGACTAAAAGGACTTTAGGTACACTTCCGGTCTTCTATGTTTACGGAGCGCCCAAAGTGCCAGTTGGATATTCAAAATATATAGCGAAAACCTACCCGAGACCGCTAAAATGAGGTTGAGACCCCCCTGGTCTTTTAATGTCCATAAAACTCAACCAAATCATTGACCCTGTATATATAAAGATTGTATTAGATGGATTTTTCAGAAAAACGTCATCTTCAATATCTACGGAGGGCTAAGATTGTCACTTTTCAGTCAAAAAATGTCAAAATTTTAGGACAAAGGGCACAGGGTGATGGTGAGAGCCCCCTGATCTCTCAATCTTTCTAATAATTAACAGACATTTAGTCAATAGGTAGATACAAACGTGACTAAAAGGACTTTAGGTACACTTCCGGTCTTCTATGTTTACGGAGCGCCCAAAGTGCCAGTTGGATATTCAAAATATATAGCGAAAACCTACCCGAGACCGCTAAAATGAGGTTGAGACCCCCCTGGTCTTTTAATGTCCATAAAACTCAACCAAATCATTGACCCTGTATATATAAAGATTGTATTAGATGGATTTTTCAGAAAAACGTCATCTTCAATATCTACGGAGGGCTAAGATTGTCACTTTTCAGTCAAAAAATGTCAAAATTTTAGGACAAAGGGCACAGGGTGATGGTGAGAGCCCCCTGATCTCTCAATCTTTCTAATAATTAACAGACATTTAGTCAATAGGTAGATACAAACGTGACTAAAAGGACTTTAGGTACACTTCCGGTCTTCTATGTTTACGGAGCGCCCAAAGTGCCAGTTGGATATTCAAAATATATAGCGAAAACCTACCCGAGACCGCTAAAATGAGGTTGAGACCCCCCTGGTCTTTTAATGTCCATAAAACTCAACCAAATCATTGACCCTGTATATATAAAGATTGTATTAGATGGATTTTTCAGAAAAACGTCATCTTCAATATCTACGGAGGGCTAAGATTGTCACTTTTCAGTCAAAAAATGTCAAAATTTTAGGACAAAGGGCACAGGGTGATGGTGAGAGCCCCCTGATCTCTCAATCTTTCTAATAATTAACAGACATTTAGTCAATAGGTAGATACAAACGTGACTAAAAGGACTTTAGGTACACTTCCGGTCTTCTATGTTTACGGAGCGCCCAAAGTGCCAGTTGGATATTCAAAATATATAGCGAAAACCTACCCGAGACCGCTAAAATGAGGTTGAGACCCCCCTGGTCTTTTAATGTCCATAAAACTCAACCAAATCATTGACCCTGTATATATAAAGATTGTATTAGATGGATTTTTCAGAAAAACGTCATCTTCAATATCTACGGAGGGCTAAGATTGTCACTTTTCAGTCAAAAAATGTCAAAATTTTAGGACAAAGGGCACAGGGTGATGGTGAGAGCCCCCTGATCTCTCAATCTTTCTAATAATTAACAGACATTTAGTCAATAGGTAGATACAAACGTGACTAAAAGGACTTTAGGTACACTTCCGGTCTTCTATGTTTACGGAGCGCCCAAAGTGCCAGTTGGATATTCAAAATATATAGCGAAAACCTACCCGAGACCGCTAAAATGAGGTTGAGACCCCCCTGGTCTTTTAATGTCCATAAAACTCAACCAAATCATTGACCCTGTATATATAAAGATTGTATTAGATGGATTTTTCAGAAAAACGTCATCTTCAATATCTACGGAGGGCTAAGATTGTCACTTTTCAGTCAAAAAATGTCAAAATTTTAGGACAAAGGGCACAGGGTGATGGTGAGAGCCCCCTGATCTCTCAATCTTTCTAATAATTAACAGACATTTAGTCAATAGGTAGATACAAACGTGACTAAAAGGACTTTAGGTACACTTCCGGTCTTCTATGTTTACGGAGCGCCCAAAGTGCCAGTTGGATATTCAAAATATATAGCGAAAACCTACCCGAGACCGCTAAAATGAGGTTGAGACCCCCCTGGTCTTTTAATGTCCATAAAACTCAACCAAATCATTGACCCTGTATATATAAAGATTGTATTAGATGGATTTTTCAGAAAAACGTCATCTTCAATATCTACGGAGGGCTAAGATTGTCACTTTTCAGTCAAAAAATGTCAAAATTTTAGGACAAAGGGCACAGGGTGATGGTGAGAGCCCCCTGATCTCTCAATCTTTCTAATAATTAACAGACATTTAGTCAATAGGTAGATACAAACGTGACTAAAAGGACTTTAGGTACACTTCCGGTCTTCTATGTTTACGGAGCGCCCAAAGTGCCAGTTGGATATTCAAAATATATAGCGAAAACCTACCCGAGACCGCTAAAATGAGGTTGAGACCCCCCTGGTCTTTTAATGTCCATAAAACTCAACCAAATCATTGACCCTGTATATATAAAGATTGTATTAGATGGATTTTTCAGAAAAACGTCATCTTCAATATCTACGGAGGGCTAAGATTGTCACTTTTCAGTCAAAAAATGTCAAAATTTTAGGACAAAGGGCACAGGGTGATGGTGAGAGCCCCCTGATCTCTCAATCTTTCTAATAATTAACAGACATTTAGTCAATAGGTAGATACAAACGTGACTAAAAGGACTTTAGGTACACTTCCGGTCTTCTATGTTTACGGAGCGCCCAAAGTGCCAGTTGGATATTCAAAATATATAGCGAAAACCTACCCGAGACCGCTAAAATGAGGTTGAGACCCCCCTGGTCTTTTAATGTCCATAAAACTCAACCAAATCATTGACCCTGTATATATAAAGATTGTATTAGATGGATTTTTCAGAAAAACGTCATCTTCAATATCTACGGAGGGCTAAGATTGTCACTTTTCAGTCAAAAAATGTCAAAATTTTAGGACAAAGGGCACAGGGTGATGGTGAGAGCCCCCTGATCTCTCAATCTTTCTAATAATTAACAGACATTTAGTCAATAGGTAGATACAAACGTGACTAAAAGGACTTTAGGTACACTTCCGGTCTTCTATGTTTACGGAGCGCCCAAAGTGCCAGTTGGATATTCAAAATATATAGCGAAAACCTACCCGAGACCGCTAAAATGAGGTTGAGACCCCCCTGGTCTTTTAATGTCCATAAAACTCAACCAAATCATTGACCCTGTATATATAAAGATTGTATTAGATGGATTTTTCAGAAAAACGTCATCTTCAATATCTACGGAGGGCTAAGATTGTCACTTTTCAGTCAAAAAATGTCAAAATTTTAGGACAAAGGGCACAGGGTGATGGTGAGAGCCCCCTGATCTCTCAATCTTTCTAATAATTAACAGACATTTAGTCAATAGGTAGATACAAACGTGACTAAAAGGACTTTAGGTACACTTCCGGTCTTCTATGTTTACGGAGCGCCCAAAGTGCCAGTTGGATATTCAAAATATATAGCGAAAACCTACCCGAGACCGCTAAAATGAGGTTGAGACCCCCCTGGTCTTTTAATGTCCATAAAACTCAACCAAATCATTGACCCTGTATATATAAAGATTGTATTAGATGGATTTTTCAGAAAAACGTCATCTTCAATATCTACGGAGGGCTAAGATTGTCACTTTTCAGTCAAAAAATGTCAAAATTTTAGGACAAAGGGCACAGGGTGATGGTGAGAGCCCCCTGATCTCTCAATCTTTCTAATAATTAACAGACATTTAGTCAATAGGTAGATGCAAACGTGACTAAAAGGACTTTAGGTACACTTCCGGTCTTCTATGTTTACGGAGCGCCCAAAGTGCCAGTTGGATATTCAAAATATATAGCGAAAACCTACCCGAGACCGCTAAAATGAGGTTGAGACCCCCCTGGTCTTTTAATGTCCATAAAACTCAACCAAATCATTGACCCTGTATATATAAAGATTGTATTAGATGGATTTTTCAGAAAAACGTCATCTTCAATATCTACGGAGGGCTAAGATTGTCACTTTTCAGTCAAAAAATGTCAAAATTTTAGGACAAAGGGCACAGGGTGATGGTGAGAGCCCCCTGATCTCTCAATCTTTCTAATAATTAACAGACATTTAGTCAATAGGTAGATGCAAACGTGACTAAAAGGACTTTAGGTACACTTCCGGTCTTCTATGTTTACGGAGCGCCCAAAGTGCCAGTTGGATATTCAAAATATATAGCGAAAACCTACCCGAGACCGCTAAAATGAGGTTGAGACCCCCCTGGTCTTTTAATGTCCATAAAACTCAACCAAATCATTGACCCTGTATATATAAAGATTGTATTAGATGGATTTTTCAGAAAAACGTCATCTTCAATATCTACGGAGGGCTAAGATTGTCACTTTTCAGTCAAAAAATGTCAAAATTTTAGGACAAAGGGCACAGGGTGATGGTGAGAGCCCCCTGATCTCTCAATCTTTCTAATAATTAACAGACATTTAGTCAATAGGTAGATGCAAACGTGACTAAAAGGACTTTAGGTACACTTCCGGTCTTCTATGTTTACGGAGCGCCCAAAGTGCCAGTTGGATATTCAAAATATATAGCGAAAACCTACCCGAGACCGCTAAAATGAGGTTGAGACCCCCCTGGTCTTTTAATGTCCATAAAACTCAACCAAATCATTGACCCTGTATATATAAAGATTGTATTAGATGGATTTTTCAGAAAAACGTCATCTTCAATATCTACGGAGGGCTAAGATTGTCACTTTTCAGTCAAAAAATGTCAAAATTTTAGGACAAAGGGCACAGGGTGATGGTGAGAGCCCCCTGATCTCTCAATCTTTCTAATAATTAACAGACATTTAGTCAATAGGTAGATACAAACGTGACTAAAAGGACTTTAGGTACACTTCCGGTCTTCTATGTTTACGGAGCGCCCAAAGTGCCAGTTGGATATTCAAAATATATAGCGAAAACCTACCCGAGACCGCTAAAATGAGGTTGAGACCCCCCTGGTCTTTTAATGTCCATAAAACTCAACCAAATCATTGACCCTGTATATATAAAGATTGTATTAGATGGATTTTTCAGAAAAACGTCATCTTCAATATCTACGGAGGGCTAAGATTGTCACTTTTCAGTCAAAAAATGTCAAAATTTTAGGACAAAGGGCACAGGGTGATGGTGAGAGCCCCCTGATCTCTCAATCTTTCTAATAATTAACAGACATTTAGTCAATAGGTAGATGCAAACGTGACTAAAAGGACTTTAGGTACACTTCCGGTCTTCTATGTTTACGGAGCGCCCAAAGTGCCAGTTGGATATTCAAAATATATAGCGAAAACCTACCCGAGACCGCTAAAATGAGGTTGAGACCCCCCTGGTCTTTTAATGTCCATAAAACTCAACCAAATCATTGACCCTGTATATATAAAGATTGTATTAGATGGATTTTTCAGAAAAACGTCATCTTCAATATCTACGGAGGGCTAAGATTGTCACTTTTCAGTCAAAAAATGTCAAAATTTTAGGACAAAGGGCACAGGGTGATGGTGAGAGCCCCCTGATCTCTCAATCTTTCTAATAATTAACAGACATTTAGTCAATAGGTAGATACAAACGTGACTAAAAGGACTTTAGGTACACTTCCGGTCTTCTATGTTTACGGAGCGCCCAAAGTGCCAGTTGGATATTCAAAATATATAGCGAAAACCTACCCGAGACCGCTAAAATGAGGTTGAGACCCCCCTGGTCTTTTAATGTCCATAAAACTCAACCAAATCATTGACCCTGTATATATAAAGATTGTATTAGATGGATTTTTCAGAAAACGTCATCTTCAATATCTACGGAGGGCTAAGATTGTCACTTTTCAGTCAAAAAATGTCAAAATTTTAGGACAAAGGGCACAGGGTGATGGTGAGAGCCCCCTGATCTCTCAATCTTTCTAATAATTAACAGACATTTAGTCAATAGGTAGATACAAACGTGACTAAAAGGACTTTAGGTACACTTCCGGTCTTCTATGTTTACGGAGCGCCCAAAGTGCCAGTTGGATATTCAAAATATATAGCGAAAACCTACCCGAGACCGCTAAAATGAGGTTGAGACCCCCTGGTCTTTTAATGTCCATAAAACTCAACCAAATCATTGACCCTGTATATATAAAGATTGTATTAGATGGATTTTTCAGAAAAACGTCATCTTCAATATCTACGGAGGGCTAAGATTGTCACTTTTCAGTCAAAAAATGTCAAAATTTTAGGACAAAGGGCACAGGGTGATGGTGAGAGCCCCCTGATCTCTCAATCTTTCTAATAATTAACAGACATTTAGTCAATAGGTAGATACAAACGTGACTAAAAGGACTTTAGGTACACTTCCGGTCTTCTATGTTTACGGAGCGCCCAAAGTGCCAGTTGGATATTCAAAATATATAGCGAAAACCTACCCGAGACCGCTAAAATGAGGTTGAGACCCCCCTGGTCTTTTAATGTCCATAAAACTCAACCAAATCATTGACCCTGTATATATAAAGATTGTATTAGATGGATTTTCAGAAAAACGTCATCTTCAATATCTACGGAGGGCTAAGATTGTCACTTTTCAGTCAAAAAATGTCAAAATTTTAGGACAAAGGGCACAGGGTGATGGTGAGAGCCCCCTGATCTCTCAATCTTTCTAATAATTAACAGACATTTAGTCAATAGGTAGATACAAACGTGACTAAAAGGACTTTAGGTACACTTCCGGTCTTCTATGTTTACG